>NW_006438076.1:2487562-2517907 GCF_000325575.1 Pteropus alecto | reverse complement strand
AAAAAAAAAAGTGTCAGGATTCTCAAATATCTCTAATACGCTTCTCTTGCTTTTTTTTGCCTGTGAATAGCATTGGTGGGACTGTGACCTTCAAGATTACCTCAAGAATAATGAGCCCCAGGCATCTTTTCAGCTTCATTAGTGACTAAGATGCAACACGTTGTCCCAGCATACAAACAGACCTCCTCTGAGGGTCAGATGTGAACTCCAGGCTCTCCAACTGAAGAGAACTATTCAACCTCTGGACAATGAGGGAGCAAATGGGAAGCCAGGTATCATTATATAGGGATGTGGCTGTGACAGTGGTTAATGGGATGGTAGAGCAGAGTGGCTGGTTTCTGAGCCACAGCTTTAGGAAGCTCCAGTTAATAGGATGTCTGCTGGCTGTTGGGGTTGATGAGAGACAGGGAGTGAGGACACTGGACATACTGTTTCAGCTCCTGATATCTCTAGTGCATGCATGCCCACAGATGTGGCATTGCAAAACTTCAATCTCATTGGGTGTTCTGATTTTTAGTAAAATTTTTATTAACTTGAATGCTTGAAAAAGATGTGGATTTATGGCTAGCTAAGTTTATTTTGCATAACTGAGAATTACTAGAAACTCCATCCTTCTAAATTTCAATTTTATAGACAATCTTTTTTTTAAAAAAATGTACTTGCTTTCTTTTCTAGGTTAAGAATTAAAGTATAGTTAACTTAATTGACAATTTCAGAGTCTTTTGGAGCAGGGGTCTTCAATCCCTGGGCTGCAGACCCAGTACCTATCTGTGGCCTGTTAAGACCCGAGCTACACAGTAAAAGGTGAGTGGCAGGCAAGAGAGGGAAGCTTCATCTGTATTTGCAGCTGCTCCTCAACACTAGCATCACCGTCTCAGCTCCATCTCAGATCATCAGGCATTAGGTTCTCATTAGAGCACCAGTCCCCGGTGCCAAAAAGGTTGGGGACCGCTGTTTGGGGGGCATGAGATGCTACATTATTTTTCACTGATTCATATATGCAAATGTTTCTCGAGTTTCTGCTTTAAGTGAAACATCGTGTAATGTGCTGGAATATTGCTACCATAGGTTGCTGTGGGTGAGGGTGTTGTCGTACCTGAGTACATAGCCACGGAGTCTGGGATATCCATCCCCAAACCTCTAATCTGTGGGAGTCAAATGAGAAAACAATTCTCCCCAAATACAAGCTATGTTAGCCCTGGGATGCAGTACTAAGAGGGTAAGGTTCTGAGTCAGAGGCCCTGGGTTCAAGTCCTCACTCTGCCACTCACCAGCTGTGGGACCTTGGATGGGCACTTTGTCCCCTGACCTGTTCTCATTTGTCAGATGGAATCATCACACCTACCCTACAGTGTGGGACAAGAACAAGTAAGAAACACACATGTGCCTAGGGTAGCACCTGCCATGGTATACATTCTTAGTTAATATTTGTTTAACATAAAAAGTTGTCTCATTCTGAAATTTAAGAGAAGCCACATGAAATAAGATTTCACTACGCTGCTACCAGACATTCCAAACCAGTTGGTTACGACCTAAAGAATCACTATTCCATAGGCAAATGAGCTGCTCATCACTTGTTTGTGGCCATGATGGAGAAGAACAGTAAAAACAGTAGACATTCAGAAACTCAGTTTCAGCATCACACTTACTGCTTCCCTTTACTTGCTGCCTTGACCTTCTGCTTGTGGTCTCTCTTGGTTTCTTTGCCCTGATGCTGCCTCAGGTTAACCTTGGAGAGGTTAACCAATGAGGAGTTAAATATCTTCCACATGGAGTGGGTATGGTTAAGGTGGGTGGGAGCAGAAAGGAAGAAGACCAGCCTAGGAGATAGCACTTAGTGCTAGAGCTCATCGTTTAGATGGCATGGAGAAATAGGTTCTCTGAGGAAGGGAGGTGTGCTCCCTGGGAGCTTCCTAAGTGAGGATTACAGAGTTACCTAATTGATCCCATCCTTCATCAGTTCAGAAAGACTGCGTACCTGAAAACAAAGTGCCAGCCTAGGCAGGATGCCAGGTGCTAAGAGGGGCAGAGATGCGTCTGAGGGCACACCTGGCCCCCTGAAACATTCAGGCTGAGGAGTCTAGGTCTAACTGATTAAATGTAACACATGCTCTACTTATGCTCCCACAGTGGCATGTGCGTTGTGCAGTGGGACTTTACATCGTTCTGTTTAGAGGAATGTGTAAAGGATCCACAGAGATGAGCATAACTGAGCTGGGCCCTGAAAATGAGGAACAAAGACCACCAAGCACAGAATTGAAGGAATAGCTTTATGAATAGGGGGAACAGCTTATGCAAAATGAGGAAGTATGAAAGCTCCTGATTCTCTCAAGGAGATGTAGCTAGTCTCATGAGCATCGACAGAATATTAAGGTTAGGAAACTTTTACCTTTTCTTAAAGCATTGGAAGAATATATATTATATATTAATTAGTGGGATTTACAATACTGAAACATTTTAATATGTGGCCACTATGAAATTCTCCCGTAAATTACTAAGTCCCCAGGTTAAGATAAGCTGGAGCAAATGGAGGCCTTCCATCTCAATATGATTGGAGCTAACTCTCCATACAAACTCTTGGCAGTTGCTCGCTGTCACCTGTCTCCTCCCCAGGACAGTACATGCGGCCTTCGCCTCTTTTCTAACCTGTTTATTTATGTGCACTTTGTCTCAGCTATCAACTAGATACACTCTAGGGTAAGAGCTCCAGCGGGACCGGGGATCATACTGCCACACAGACAACATCGATATCTGTTGTCAAGGTAATGGCTAATGACATCAAACTGCTATAGGGACCCTTCCGGTAGGACATAGTTGAGTGGTACATCAAAGAGTTATCCAAACTGAAAAGAATGGAAACAAGTGGCGTGTGTGTCTGCTTGAGCATATGCATGTATGTGTGAGTTTGTAAGTATGTGTATATGTATGTACATTTGCTTGGGAATATGTATGTATATCTGTGCATGATTGAGTGTTTCAGATCCTCTGGCTATATTTTGATAAGGGCACATGAGGTATGATTTACATCCCAGTCAATAGCTAGCAATATTCTAGGAAATAAACCTGTTGAAACCAAAAACATATGACCACTGAGGTCTTAATCCATGAAGGAAATTTAGGAGCATGTGATTTCTCTACTTGCTGTCAAGAATCTGAGTTCTGTGGAGTGCAAAAGTCTGAGGATGACCTTTTCCTGGCAGAAGCAAAAGTGAAAAAGCCTATTATGGCGCATAAGCCAATTTACTCTATACAAATAAGTGGCAATTTTGTTCCTTAAATACATAAGTATGGAAGGAAAATGTCTATAAACTGAAAGATGATTTCCTATGGCAAATCTCTTCTTGTTTGTGGGAAAACAGAAGATAGCAGCCCATTTAGGAGTTTATGGGCAGATGTCAAAGGAAGAACATCTGAGTCCTCTGGTGAACTTCACCTGGAAAAATAGGTCTGAAACTGGTCTCTGGTTGGGTAGAAGTAGGAGGTGATATATGAGTAAATACCTTTTGACAGAAGCATTTTAAAGGAGACGTGAAGGAGAAAGTGAAATATACCTCCTGCTTTAATTTATCACCTCTTTTTATTTAAAAAATACATGGCATTTGTAGGCTGAACAAAATTAAAAGTCATAGACAGATCACATTTACCACAGCATTTACTAACAGAAATTGGAAAGTCATTGGTATAGAACAACCTCTGCTTGAAACAGGGGTCCCTAACCTGAGGATGCTCCGAGCTCTGAGTGAATGAACAACCTGAAACCAACTGCAAATGATGGATATGTTTTTCTAGGGAGCAGGTTCCAGGATTTAATTAGGTTTTCAAAGGGATCTCTGATACAAAAAAAAAAAAAAAAAAAATGTTGAAGATCATGTATCAGTGACTGGTGGACTTTTCTTGCCTGGAGGATGAGATCAGAGGGTGGATGAGGCTGGTTGGATGTTTGGTTGTGGGAGGGGTTATAAAGGGATTAAGATTAGAAAAGCTGTTTTATCATTTAAGGAGCACAGTTCATAAAGCCTGAGGAGTTTTAGTGGATGAAAGACTTATTATATAGGTGTGCATGTATACATATATACAGTAATGTACTAAAACAACATCTTTGTATTCAGATTAATTCCTTTATAGATGGATATATAAAACAATGCAGCAATGACAAATGTTCCCAAACCCATAAAAGACTTGTTTATACACTTAGGTCTCATAGTGAAAGTCAGGGGAAGGGCTATTTCTCTTTGATAAACAGACCTGGAGGGGGAAAGGAGACAAATCTTGTAGAAACTATAAAGGATGGAGGGACTCTAACTACTCACATGTTTTGCTTATCTTCCTCAAAGGTCCCAGGGCACTATTTGGACCCCTCCCCCACTAGCCTCACTCCACCTCATCTGGCTTTGCTCTGAACTTTGATGTTTAGTCAGGTGTGGTATCCTTTTGAAAGAAAACAAACCTTGATCTGATTACAGACTGTCGTCTCTAAGTTGTCAGTCATTAATTAATGAATAAATTAAACAATACTTGCCCACCTGTCATCCTATCACCTGAAGAACAATTATTTTCAGAGCTATTGCTAATCTCCACAGTACAAGGTATATAATTGCCATTAAATATTTATTTACTATGTAAATGAAAAAAAAAAAAGACAATAGGAAGGGAGATGAAGAGAGAGAAGCAAGAAAGAAAAAAGGTGGGAAACAACCTCCCACCCCACACCACAGGACCAGAGGCTCAAACCCAATCCCTGGGCAGTGGTGGGGTGGGGTTGGTGGGTTGCATGTCCTAGTGCCACCAGCTCCTTGGCTGTCCTCTTAATATGCCTGTGTCCCCAACTCCTTCCTTCAACTATTTCAACACATTTTAAAAATCCACACTGAAACTGTCACATGCCAAATTAAATGGCTGAACAGTCACCAGCCCAGCAGTTGTACAAACATCCAGACTTTGAATCCCAATTTGAGTTCAGATGGCAAGAAGACAAAAAGAGAGGCTGGGGAATGAATAAGATGAAAACCAAGCTAAGGTCTTCAGGGAAAGCTATTGTCTTGATTCTTCAGCCCTGATGAGCCTCGTGGAGATAATAAAAACATGAAGAATATTCTCCCTCATGTACGCACAACAACAATGTGAGCACTAATAGTGATGATAATAGAAAAAGAATATATTGCCTTCAAATACAATCCCTTGCCTAGCATTGGTCCACGTATTCTTGGGGTCCTGGGCTAGCAGTCACTCATTCCTGCAGATCTCCACCTGTAAACTGGGGATTTGGCAGAAGAGTAAGTCCTTTCCAGTCCTAAGATTGCAGAATTCCATGATGGGGAGCTCCAATAGTGTTAGTAATGATAGAAGACTTTTATTCAGCCAGAGATGGAGCTCCACATAGCACCCCCTTTTCCTAAGCTTTGGAGTGTCGCTCCCTGAGTTAAATTCCTAGTTCTATGGCACACGTGCTGTGCACAAATTCAGGCAAGTTGTATAACCTTTCCTATGCCTCAAACTCCTTACCTATAAATTAGGGATAATAATAGCATTATTGGGTAAGGATCAGGTATTGACCACAATGTTTTCTGCACTGAGAGCCTGAGAAAGCAATGCCTTTTCCAGTACACAGGCAGGTATGAGTAGGATGTGGTATGGGAAGATGGAAGGGGTGACTGCCCAGACCCCATCCCCTACCAGAGTTTCAGTTCTTCTGACGACACTGACACCCACTGATAAAACCCTACACTTTTCATCTAATAAAGGAACTTTTCTTTTTCCCTTCCTTCCTTCCTTCCTTCCTTCCTTTCTCTCTCTCTCTCTCTTTCTCTCTCTCTCTCTCTCTCTCTCTCTCTCTCTCTCTCTCTCTCTCTCTCTCTCTCTCTCTCTCTCTCTCTCTCTCTCTCTCTCTCTCTCTCTCTCTCTCTCTCTCTCTCTCTCTCTCTCTCTCTCTCTCTCTCTCTCTCTCTCTCTCTCTCTCTCTCTCTCTCTCTCTCTCTCTCTCTCTCTCTCTCTCTCTCTCTCTCTCTCTCTCTCTCTCTCTCTCATTCTTTCTTTCTTCTTCCTTTCTTTTTTTTTTTTTTTTAAGTGAGGCAACCCTTGCAAGGACCTTGTCAGCTTACGCTCCCTTATTTTTTATTTTTTATGCCTACAGCACCTGGTTTTCTTAGGTAGTCTCTCATCCAAGTCCTAACCAGGCCTGACCCTGCTTAAGCTTCCGAGGTCAGACAGGATTGGGCTTGTTCAGGGTGGCGTGGCTGTAGACATAAAGGAACTTTTCAAACCGAAATTTAGAATGCAGCCCAGAAAACCATCAGATTGCTAAGGAGATTTATGGTTGCATTTCCATGCAGTGGGAAAGATGTTAGGAGAAAAGATAGTCCTGGTGAGATGCCCAGCCCTGATTCCTCCATCTCTGCAGTGTACAGATGTTCTAACCGGCAGGCAGCCCTCAGACTTACCCTCAGCCCCTAGTACCTGAGACCTCGTTAGCTCTGTTTATCCATTCAAATACATATGGAACTATTACAATTTTAAATGTGTTTCAATTACAAAGTTTAAGGAGTTACCTGGAACCCCCCTTGCGACATGTGCGCATCACAACAGGGAGCACAAGGTTTGCCCCATTCCCAGTCACATAGAACCACTTGCAGGTTCCCAGTGATGCTGTGCTCTTTCTTATCTTTATGGCTTTGAACTTGTTCCTTCTGCCTAGAATGTCTTTTCCCCTCACTCATCACCTGGATTTTGCAAAAACAGTCTTTACACTGTTTGTAGAAGGCTTTTGAGATTATTCCACACATCTCCTCTGTGATATGGGTCGGGACTCCTTTTATGTAGTCCCATCATTCTTTACTCGTACAGATATGGCTACCATTTATTTAGTGCTTGCTAAATGCCAGGTGCTCTATTAGATGGTTTGCATGTATTGCCTCAAATACTGCACATCATGGCTCTCTAGGGAAGATGATGAAAGGAAACTCAAGTTAGGTACCTGCATAACTCGCCCCAGGACACAGAGCCTCTATGTGTCAGAGTCAGAATTGAACTCATTTTTGATTCCAAAGTTTCGCTTTACAGATTCTCGCTTAGTGTTGTAAGTACCTGTTTAGGTGCCTGCCTCCCCCACTAGACCTTGAGGGCATGGAGTGTGTCCTCTTTGTCTGTGTCCCTCAGTGCCTGGCACGGGGCTTGGCTCATAGTCAACACTGGATGCATGTGGAATTAATGAATGTCTGCACCGGTGTGGATTGGGAAGAAGGTGCCAAGCGCAGGTGCCCTCCACTCCTGCAAGCGGCGGGCATGCGGGTCTGCCCTGGGGCTGATGAACAATTGCCCGTAGTTCAGAGAATGGAGCTCCCTCTTGAGGCTGGGAGGGTAAAGGAATAGGGCATCAGTGTAGTAAGATGGCCCTTTGGGGGAACTGTTAGCAAAAGAGAATACAATACTCCCCACTTATCCTTGGGGAATACGTTCCAAGACCCCCAGTGGATGCCTGAAACCACAGGTAGTACCAAACCCTGTATATATATATATATATTTTTCCTACTTACAAACCTATGATAAAGTTTAATTTATAAATTAGGCACAATAAGAGATTAACAACTAATAACAAAATAGAACAATCATAACAAATTAGAACAATTATAACAATAAGAATTATGTGAATGGCTTTGGGGTCATTATTACATAAAACAAGGGTGACTTGGACACAAACATTGCGGTAACTCGACAGTTGATCAGATCACTGAGAGGGCTACTAACAGGCAGGGAGCGTGTACAATGTGGAAACGCTGGCCAAAGCGATGATTCATGCCCTGGGCGGGACGGAACGGGATGGCACGAGATTTCATTATACTACTCAGAACAGCGCTCAATAATACTTATGAAATGTTTACTTCTGGAATTTTCCATTTAATATTTTCAGACCTTGTTGGACTGCGGGTCATTGAAACCGTGGAAAGTGAAACTGTGAATGACGGGGAGAATACTGTACTTATGTACAAGTTAAATGTCCTAAATTCTTTTTCATGATTTGCTTTTGGCAAACTGTGATCAGGAGCAGCTTCCAAGGGGTGACTCTAGCAGCTTTGCTTTGTCCTTGCCGCGGGGCAGACTGGCACCAGCTCATGCTATGGGGAGGTGGTGCGTGCATGTGTGTGTGTGTGTGGTGGGGAGGGCTCTGCCAAGTTGGAACAGAGTTTTTAAGGCCTTAAAATACGGTTTTTTCTTTTCTTTTTTCCCCAGTGACCTTCTGATGCAGCAGGCTCCCCAAGTTCAGTGCTGTCCTACCCAAGGAAGTACTTTATGTCCTCAGCGTTATAAATCCATTTTAATTGTAACAACAGAAACAGCAGCAACAAAATGGAGCCAAGCAAACTGGGCCCTTTTCTGCACTCTCTAACTAGCTCAAATTAAATGCTGAATTGTATTTTGGGGGTCTGAGTTTTGTCATGCAAACGAAGAAAAACAACTTGCTTTCCAATTTCTACATGCAAATATAGAGTGAATTGTGGAGACAGAGAATATATTTTGCCATCTCAGTGGTTCTAGAAAAGATAAGAGGCTCTTGCAAAAAGTTACACAATTTGTCAGCTGGCAGCTTATTAAATACCCAAAACAAATGTTTATACAGCATTAGAGGGACACTGTCAAGGTCGGGAGGTTCTAAAATGGACCAATTTGGTTTTTTTCATAACTGTTTACAAAATTTCTTGTCCTTTTCCTCCCTCAAAACAAATCCAATGATTCTGTTTTCAGCTGCTTTGGGAAAAAAACAGGCAAGGAGCCAGCCCTGCGTACAGGCCTCTAATAATAAACGCAAATGCATGGCTAGTTGCTCAGCAGTCATGAGCAACACTACAATAACCACAGAGCCCTTGGCTGCTGCAGAACCTTCATTAAGGGGTAGTGGAGAAGAAGAGGTTCACCTGATTTTGCAAACAAACCCTGACTCCCATGCCCTAGGAGCAAATAAAATTAGGCAGGAGGCTGAAGGGACATGCGATCTCCTTTGTGCTCAAGAAAGGGCATTAGAAAGTCATGGGCCTTATTATCAGGTGGGACCCTCATTCAATCCAATAACCATTTATTTAGGTGCATAGTAAGGGCAGTGTATGTTGGATGAGGCAGAAGACAACAAAGAAGGCACTGACCATGTCTCAAAAGGATTTTATAGTCCAGTGGGCACATAGGGGAGACAGACACCTCGGTAACTGCAGTGCTGAGTGGAATAATCAGGGTGTGATTCAGAGGCAAAGGGAGAGGCAGGAGTAAGAAATTAAATCCACCCCATCCCTTGCCTTTAAATTGACAATCTATTGGTAACCTTATTTGAGATTTGTTCATTAACTCATTAATTAACTCAATCTCTCTAAGCTAACTGGAGAGGTTAGGGGATTCACAGAGGTCTCCAGCTGCTTAGCGGTCAAGGACAGACTGTGTTGGGTCCTGCCCTGTACAAAGCTTGGCAATTAAGGTGGCTTCTAGGAAATAGCTGTGGCCTGCAAGGTGGAAGAGAAAAAAATCCCTGAAATTTCCTCCCATTTCACTGCATATCCCTCCCTCCTTTCCCTCCCCGACTTCGAAATTCTTTCTCACATCCAGTTAACTCGAGATACTCTCAATTTTGGCAAAGAAGGTTCTCCTGTGGCTCTGGGGGCCTAGGTGTGAAAAAGTTCCTTTTTTTGCGATGACACGTCAGTCGCCTCAGCTTGCTTCATGGCTAGAAATAGATTTGTCATTCTTAATAATGGCCCCATTGGGTTTGGGAAGGGCAGCGTGTTGAGTCGCTGATCATACAGAGCTCTGAGTGGCAAAGGGAAGGATGACGGGCAAGGGGGAAAACTGTCAACCCCTCGCTCACGCTGGACTAAAAGCATGTAATTCACAACTTCTGTAAGCCTGGGAACTTATCATTTGAAAGTTGTTGCTCTAGAGTGCCTTGACAGTCTAACAATACAAAATAAATCTTCTATTCACGCCTCTCCGGCAAGCAAGGATTCCAGAATATGCAGCCACAGCAGAAAACAGCGATAAGTTCCTTGTTATGTTGTTGAAACTTACAGCCACTCCACACTGGCCTGATTACCATATATTAGCTTTCTGCACACATGTGAAGAGTTTCCCAAGGCCTTATTTCTGGACAGCGTTTTAAATTTTTTTTTGTGTTAATCCCGTAGGGTCCCTCCAGATTGTCTGATTTCCGTGTTTCTAGGTTGTAACATGTTTTCTCTCCTTGGGTTAAGTAGCATGCAAACATCCCATAAATGGGAGCATGGAACCACAGGAAAAACAATAAGCCCAGAGATCTCTGTGCTCAGTCCTACACCTGGGCATCACTAGCATTTTGGAGGCTGGTTGAAATCAGAAGCATTACTATGGAGGAGAGGAAATTGGCTCCCAAGGAGAGGCTCAGGAATGGCTCATAAAACGAACATCTGTCAGAGGAGTAACTGCAAGAGATGAAGACCTCATGGGCTACTGAGTCTGAAACACCAAATTAATCAAGGAGACTGAGCAAGAGAGAGTGATTTCCATCATTTGTGGCGGTCTGGGCTGCAACCCGGAGAATGCTATGGTTGTTCTAGAAATTGCCTTAAGCCCCCAAGCCGTACGATCTTTCCCTGACAGCTGTGGTGTTTGAGTGCATGTAGGTGTGTGTGCACAGCAATGAGCCACGTAGCCCGTCTAACAAACCCCATCTGCTCCATTCTACTGGCTACCCAGACTCTTTGCCTGTACCCCGAGCACGTGCCAGCCCCTGCGGAGGGTTGAACCTGGCATGTTTAAATTCCCGATTCTTAGCTCCTGCTGTGGCCAGGCTCTGAGAAGCCAAGCACGCAACTCAGTGCCTGGTGTACCACCAGGATCCATTCAGTACCTGGGAGTTTACAATTACCTCTTTTGTCCTGTTCTGAGAAATCCGTTCTTCTCCGGGAGGAGCTCCGTAGCACTCTCCCTCCTTCCTTTCCATAACCTGCTTTCTCCAGGGAGAACTTTGAACCAGAAACTAAATGACTTTCTCATGGAGCCAGGTGATCCCTATCTGAATTTTCCGTGTGGTTGTCATCTTGTAAGCTCCCAAAGGGTGGTAGGACTGTGTCCAGATTGTTGCTGTGTCCCTAGAACCTTGCAAAGTTCCTGGCATAGAGCAAACTCTCAATAAATAGTTGTTGACTGATTGGATGGATAGATGGACAAATGAATGAGTTAGTGAATAGGAACCAGTGTGCTTTGGACAAGAACAGTGCCAGCCACAGCTAAGCCTTCTTTTATAGGACTTAACATTAGCAATGAACTTTTTTAATCCTGGAAGCAATCAGACCAAGCACTCAACACATTCACTTACAGTCAAGAGACTGTTTCTGAATCCAGCCCTCCCACTAACTCCAGCACTGATATTGACACATTATAGACCTTTTATTGTCACTGGTAAACATGAGAAGGTGAAGGCACTTTCTAGATTGGAGAATTTTCACTCGATTTCCATGAGAACCATTTATCCTGATGACCAGGTATAATAGAGTTTACTTATTAAGCAAATAATTTACCATTTTCTATTATTTCCAGTGGCCCCCAACCTTTTTGGCACCAGGGACTGGTGCTCCTCTGAGAATCTAATGCCTGATGATCTGAGGTGGAGCTGAGGCAGAGATGCTAGCACTGGGGAGCGGCTGCAAATACAGATGAAGCTTTGTTCACTTGCCTGCCACTCACCTCCCGCTGGGCAGCTCGGTTCTTAACAGGCCATGGACCAGCACCAGTCCGTGGCCCAGGGTTTGGGGACCCCTGATTTAACCTATTCTTTATATTGTGATCATAAAAAATAGAAGGCCAAAGATCTTTACTCTCCCTACTTTGAAACTTTGGGGCATTTATGATAGAGCTGTGTATGTAGCAGGATCTCATTAATATTAATTTGAAGATGCAGCTGATGTCGATAGTGGCAAGGAGTTGAGAGAGCAGAAAGGTATGCTCCCCAGGCTACCACTTCTGGTCTAGGTAGTAGAGCTCCTTTCAGAATTTATTCACACTTTGTGACAATACTTCTTGATGCACTCTGACAGCATTCCACAATGAATGCTGTCCAGTAAACAGAATGATGCTAAGTGTACTTCCTGCTTAAAAGGTAAGGCAACACAACCACAGGAGTCAATTCTGTATTTCTGGTACCCAGCATGGTCTCTGGCATATCAAAGGCACTTCATAAATTCTAGCAACTATTGATGACTGGATTCCAACTTGTGCAATTTCAGATGTGAGGTAATATTAGTAATTGGGCTTCTTGGTTTGCTCTGACTTTGAGTCTTTGGCTGGAAATTCAGGCTTTTTTTGTAAGGACGAGCAGCTATGTCACTGTTTCACTGAGACCTAGGCTCATGTAATTAGCCAGTGCATTTCAATCAACCTCCACTATAATCCAAATTCTGGGGTGGATGCTGTGTCTCAGATCCCGTGTGAACAATCTCCATTCGTTTGCTCAAGAGCACTGCTCTGTCCCGAAGGAAGAGGGCCGTGGTAGCCAGCTCACCTTGACTCTGACGAGAAGCTGGGGCTCTCATTGGAGTCCACAGCCAGGTGGGACCACACTGCCGAATATAATAAACAGATCGAGGCAATAATGCCTGTTTTCTCCATTTCACAGCTCACTCTGTGTCAAGTCTTGTTTTCCCCAGTTCAGACTCATAAACCGACTTCCATCATTGAAGCAGGACTTGTCTCTCCTTATAGTAACGGCAAGACTTTAGGGAGGCAGAAGAAATTTAGCAAATATAATTCAGCAATGGGTTTGAGCTGAAAATAACTTCACTCAAGGACTGTGCCAGGACTCACAGAGATGAAGGCATTGGTAGCCTGTGTTTCTCTTTGTGGCTGGAGCATTAGAAGGCTCTGGGATTCTCATTAAAACCATTAAAACATGTTCATTAGTCCAAAGACCCTCTCACCACCTGTGCGTGAAGTAAATAAATAAATAAATAAATAAACGAACAAATAAACAAATAAATAATGGCGGACCCTCTGATTCCTTGAGCAGTCTCTCCTTTATCTCCTTATCTCACGTTCGCACTGCCAAGATGACACTTTTGGTTAAAAAGTTACAAATATTTTAGACCAAAAGATGTCTTTGAGATTTTGCCCACCTGACTTCCAAAGCCATGAGTGGGAATTCTGCCCAAAGAACAATGGAAGAGCCAATTCCTTTGCTCATTTAGAGCTTAATATCTTCACAACCATCTTGATTCTCACCAACCCTTTTGCCACTAAAACCCTTTTGCCATTAGGATCCATGAACATAAACAATTGGTATTGAGGTTTACAAATCCAATGAGTTTCAAGCAAAGGTGTCTCCATTATGAGTAAGTGAATAGGGTCCTTAACTCCAAGCTTCTTATTCAGAATCTATGAACTGGTAAAACAAAGCCAAGACAAAACAAAGAGTGGATTCTTTCAGGTTACTTTTCTGCAATCATACCCTAAATTTAGGGGGTTAATTACTGATACAGAAACACTTAAACCTGTTGATCCAGTCTTTTGACTCCAAAGCTTTAAGAAAAAAGAAGTCCACTTGATGGTGTTGGCTCACTGGACACTAAAATCTCTGGTTTATATTTTGTCATTCTTCTCTAGGACCAGAAGGAGCAAGTAGCCCTCGTGGATTCATTCCCACAACAACTCCAAGCACACTATACTTCCCAGCCGAGTCAAATCTGAGACACGAAGCTTTCAGCTCAGCCACTGAAATGATTTGAGTCTACTCTTGATTCCAGGTGGAAGAGACAGGCCGTGAAACAAGACAGCCCCTGCTTCTGTTCTTGGCTCTCACTCCTCGCACTCAGTGACCTCAGGCATTTTGCTAACTTCTCTGAACCCTCAATTTTCTTCTCTGTAACATGGCAGGGGGGAATAGTTCCCATTTTGTATACGTGTTGAGGGAATAAAGAGGATGATTTTTGAAATCACACAATACCTAACACACAATAAATGATCTACTATTTTTATGACAAGATGCATTTCTTGTACCATTTTCCTTTTGATATGGCTCTTAACAACTCTCAATAAACAAAAGCCGCATGATAATAGTGTTTTTAACTGGCTTATGTAAAATTCTCACAAAATCCAAAGCTGAGCTCATCCACCACAGGAGAGGAGGAATTAGTGCGTGTTTTGAATATTAATGACTAGATGACCTCCTTCCTTATTATGTATCTGTATTCAAAATGCCACATCTAGTTCTAGTGATAATTATTGAATTTTCAGCAATTTATAGAAAAACAGCATATACAGTGTGGAGATAATTGCCCCATTGGATTCTTAAGAAAGAGTCAGTTTTCTACAAACACAGAATTTTGTAATTATCACTAGTGCTACGTGTTAAAATGAGAAAGTAGGTAAATAACAAAAAAGAACAGTATTTATTCATCGTCTTTCAAATGTATGTCAGCTCAATTATCCTAAAATTGCACAGACAATATAGGAAAAGTGTTTTTCTCTTTCGAGGGGAAGACTTCTTTTTGAATTTGTTCTCTGAGGTCCAGTGAGTCCATTGTTTGACAAGCCAACACACAATAAATGATCTACTAGTATTATAATGGCCATTGTCTTCAGGAGTGGGCTGATGGCAGGTTTCATCTCTCTCTCAGTGCTTTGGATTTTTTGCCTCAGTTCTGAATTAAGTGTGGTAGAAATGCTTAGAATTATAAAGTTAAGAGATCCACAGTGGAAAAAGAAAGTCCTAGCTATGATTTTATTTATAATCCCCAATGCTCGATTTTAAGGTCAGACCTGAGTATAAACCTGCAAATCAGGGATCTCCCAAGTGCTCACAAGGTTTCAGGCATGCTTATCAATCTTCTCTCACCCAGCCTCCTGCACCCCAGCAGGGAGATCAGCGGCCACATGAAACCAAACCTAAGTTTATTCTGTGTTCCAAGGCCTGCTTTCCATGTTGTTACAAACGGAAGCACTCAGGGAGCTCTGGGAAGCTCTCTGCAATCAATAATTGTCCAGGAAACGAACTCAGAGAAGAGAACTCAGTGATTTATTGAAAAGGCACCCGGAAATGGCAGAAGCACAGCATTCCTTCTAATCATAAGCTCAGCATCTAAGAGGAGCCACTGAGAAGAGCCATCTTAAACAAACGTAGATATACGGGGCACAATCAAGAGCAGTTACAGGGAACATGCTACCTGATGAAAGGGAGAACATGCTGCATCAGAAATAGGGCTAAGGTAAAGAGTACTTAATTGGAGAAGTGCAGGGAACAAAGACCAAACAGAAAAAAGCCAACACTGCTAAAATTAATAGGAAAGGGAAAACACACACACACACACAAAACAGCTGGACCATTTGATACATAGCAAAAAAGCCAAGTGTATAAAAACAGTTCATCTAAGACCAGAGAAAGCAGAGAAGATAAATAGCTCACAGTGTGTTGAAGATGTTTACTTTTGCATCTGTCAACCGAAAAGGAAGGAAATGAGAATTTGCCTGAGTTAGAATGGGTTTCCAAGGAGGGAAAGAAGAAGCATGCTGAGAGCCGTGGCAATGGCAGAACCAATTAGCAAAAGCTGACGGTGACTTAGATGACATTGTTCGCCATGGGTTGCAGGTGACCAAGGGCTTCTGCCTCCTGGCTCCCAGAGGCAGAAGACGATGGGGTAGCAATGCTACTTGCTGGTCCACTTAAAAGAAAGGCCAGAGGGAGTGATGGGCTAATTCTGCCCACTCCTCTGACCGTCAGGGATCCGTATCACCAAGCCTCTGATGTCCTTTCATAGGGACCCTCCCATCAGTTACCACCCAACCCCCCTCCACAACCAGGAGGAGACACTGCTTTCTCATCCTTCTAGTCTGAGGGATAGCAAAATAACACTCATGAAATGACAGGTAGAAAGGCAATCAGACCCAAAGCCAGGTCTCAAAGGGATCGAGAAGTTTCACTGAGCTCCATGTTCTGAGCTCCCCAAACTTGTTCCTGTCCTGACACATGTAGAAAATAACAACATTTTAATAGAATAAATAGAAGATGGGCTCACATGTGGATTTGACTCTCTGCCTTAGTCCCACCCTGATCTGAGGGCTGATGGGTCATGATGTTGACCCACCAGGCACCTATGGGGAGAAGCTCTGACTTGCTCACCCATCACGGTCCAAGGGAGCAGACTCTGGATCTCAGCCTCTTTTCTGCTTGGCTCTGAGGTGGTTCTCTCCACAAACACTTCTGGTGAGCCAGTCAGCTCTCTAATCAGTGGCTTCACCAGGAAGAGACCCTCAAAAGAGCACAAGCTGATTAGCGCAGTCACTGTGCTTTACAGAAGTGTGGGTAAATCTCGAGGAGAGTACTGGCACCTTTTAAGGATGCCGCGACTCAGCAGACAACCTGGCACGGCAGTCTTCAGGTGGGCAAGGATATCTGCCAAAGATTAGCTTGTGAAGGGAATCTAAATATCTAGGGCCAGGAACACTGCGCAGCCAAGGGAGCAGTCAGCCATGTGCCAGAGAAATGTTTCCTTAGTTGGGGACGTGGGGAGGGCCTCCAGTAGGAAAGAAAGGCACAGATTACGGATCAGCTCTTTGTAATGGCTTCTGGTTCATCAAAAAGGCAAATAATGACTTAGGAAGTGTACACGATGGAGAAAGGAAGTGTTTTTAGGGAAGCAGTATGGCAGAGTATGTAAAGCTCAAATGGCTTTGTCGTAAGGCAGAAGGCACTAGAATCTTTCCTCTGCCACTTACTAACTGTGTGGCTTTGGGCAAGTAACCTAACCTCTCTGAAGCTTAGTTTTCTTACCGAATTATAATGACATCTTTCTCACAGAGTTGTTTGCATACATTAAATAAAACCATGTATACAAAGAACCTAGAATGCCAGAGTTTCAATACAACGTTAACTACTCCACTTCACTATATGAATTGTTTAAACTAGAAACTGGTTTGAAGCGTGTGCGCATGTGTGAGTGAGCTTAGGAAATACTACAGAGAACTACATCTTTATTGATTGACAGGATTCCCCTCATTGTATGGACTTACGAAGTTACTGTAATTGTTGACTCCTGGTCTGCCTCAACCTAGACTCCATTTCTTGGTGCGTGGCTTCCGAATTCTGCAGGGATTTCCATAGCCATTCGACCTCCTTAGATATGAGCCATTTATTAGACTATGAGCCACCCCCTCCCACCCCCACACCAGTGTCAGGGAATGAATCTCAACATCCCTGCCTAGGCCCCCTTCTGGTCCATGGGGAACACTCAATACCTTTTGTTAAACTGAACCTGGAGAAGGAAGATGCAGAGTGCCTGGTGAGGACATGTGAGCAACTTTTGTCATCTAGACCTCTACAAACCCTGTGGAAAGAGGAGAAAACGGGGAGAGAGGTGGAGCCCCAAGCAGATAAAATCAATAGAAAGGTGGCAAGAAAATCCGGGATCCCAAGCACGCCAGGCAGCCTGGGGTGATGGGCCGGTCTGCCAGGGTCAGGCCTGCCCATGAGGGCTCCTCTCAGTGTGCACCGTTCTCTCCCATGCTGAAGACACTCAATTCCCGCTTCTGAATAGAGGTCCACTCTCTGTGCTGTTCAGGGCAGCATCAAGAAAAAGGACAAGGAAACAGGGAGCACACCTGACACTACTCCACCCTGCTTGTCACAGCGAAACAATAGGAACGTGAATTTCTCAGGCATAATGAAGTGGACAAGCAGGGGTGAGCAGGCCCATTGTGTGGGAGGCTGCTCTTTCCTGCTGTTTGTCTCTGGCAGAATTGATAGATGGGCTTCCAGGCAACCTCCCAATTAGACACATGTAACCACCCCAATTAAGAGCCCTTTTGCAGGTCTCCTCTTGCAGGTACAATAGCACGGGATCAGTGGGCGGGGCTTAATCAGACTTTGGAAAATGACTGGAAGGTGCAGTCCTCCACCCACCTCTCTGAGCAAAGAGAGAATAGGTCATTTAGGCCAACCCCTAGGCTTGTCAAAAGATTTCCACCTGCAGACAATTTATCAATGTAAACTAGAGCCTTTGGCCAGATTCAGAACCAAAAACTAATAATTCTATAAAGCAGCGATTCATATACTTTGTTATATCAGAATTATCCAGGAAGGGTGTTAAGATTATCATTATCTAGACCTCACTCCAAACATCCAGACCTGGACTCTGAACTTGATTAGGGTCTAGAACACCTGGGTCTCGTTTGATCCAGGCTGATTTAGTCATTTAATTCATAGCTAATTAAGGTACGCAACTGAAATTCGTATTCAAAATCTTTTTAATAGTTTTCATTCATTCACGCAATATTAACATGTAGAGCTGGCTATATAGTACAGTACTAGGTACTGTTCTCGGTGCTGGAGGGACGCCAATGGGTGAGAGGTAAAAATTCCTCCTCCCATTTTACTCATGTGGTAATTTTCTTTAAGACAAGGATTACAGCTAGCCCATAGGGTAGACAAAGTGCTGAGTCAGGATACCTGAGTTAGATTTAACCCAGCTATGAACTGGCTGTGGATGCTAGATGGGCTCCTTAGTTTTCTGAATGAAACTTTATAGTAAGCCTCTTCAACTAAGAACCAAGCAGATATGAAGGTAAAGTAAGTCAATCTGCAGATCAAGACATACCTATCAAACATCTGTGCAGCTGATCATTTGGGGTTCCATGATAATCCCAAGGGAAACACTGTATAAGGTATAGATTCTGTCCCAGACAAGTTCACAAGCTATCCTGGGAAAATGGATAAAACTGAGGGATAGAGATGAATAAGACAGGTTACTATACTGTAAGAGGTGAAGGATTCGGTGAAAGGAGGAAGCAGACAAAGATGGAGCAGCCACGACAAGTTTTGCGATGGCGGGCGGGGGAGTGGGGCGTGGATGGGCCAGGAGGTTCTGCTAGATGAGAGATATGGTGAGAAACCTCTGGGAGGACAAGTATTCAGCAGCGGCTAAGCAAGCAGGTGATGAAGAGAGCACCACGTGGCCAGGACATGGGGAGGGGCCAAACAGGCCTGGGTTCAAATCCTACCTTTGTCATTTATTGGCTATCAACAGCTTACTTATCCCCATTTTCTCAGCGGAAACTAAGGTTACAAGAGGTTAAGACCTACCTCGTGGGCTTTTTGTGAGGAGTGAAGGTCATACATCTCAGGTGTCTGGCTCGCTGCTCGGGCTCAGTGAATGGCTACTTCATGCCGGCGCCTTCAGGTGAGCAAGCAGAGCAGCGGGGCTGGCCAGAGTGAGGCCCTGCACTTCAAGAGGACTGGGGCAGTGCCCTGCAGGACACGTTTAGAGCTTCCGAGGTCTGAGACACCGCGGGCATACGCAGTGTTTTTAAAGAGCTCCAAAAACATTCCTTCTTTATCTCTCTTGGGACCGAAAGGGTTGATGCACTAGAACGATTTGTGGCTTCACTATGAATGGAGTCCCATTATCACAGAGTTCATTATCAGAAGGCTTTACTGGATATGAGAATAGTTGTTTCTTCAACTCTCAGGGACAGATAAGCGAGCAATCTCAGAGGGGTTCTCCTAGACAAGGTCTCTCTCTTTCGTTAGGGCTGCAGAAGCTGGCAGGGGGAACCCCAGTAATGCTTCTCCCCACTATAAAGATGGCAGGAAATTGTATTTCCATAGGTTCGTGAAAAGGCATAATGGTTGTTCAAGTTTACTTCCAAACAACACCCCTGCCTTTGGGAAGGGCTTATCTGGCTATTTTCCAAATACTTCTGATATTTAGTCTGAAATTCTAACAGTTTTTAGGTGAAGTGGCATTTGGTGGGTGTGACCTTTGAAAAATTACTTAACTACCATGATCCTCAGCTCCTTCATTTATAAAAGTGGAAACATAATCATTCCCATTTCATCGGGTGTGGTAAGCAGCATAATGCCCCCTATCTCCCCAAAAAGATGCCCATGTCTTAATTCTTGGAACATGTGAATGTGTTATGTTCATTATCAGAAGGCTTTACTGGATATGGGAATAGTTGTTTCTTCAATTCTCAGGGACAGATAAGCGAGCAATCTCAGAGGGGAGCATTAAGTTTGTTAATTAGCTCACCTTGAGCGGGGGAGATATCCTGTGTCATCCATGTGGCCCAATGTCATCACAAGTGTCCTTATAAAGGAAAGAGGGAGGCAGGACATTCATGCAAGAATGGTGCAATGTGAGAAAGACTCAGCTTATCAACTTGGCTTTGGAGATGAAGTTAGGGAGCCATGAGCCAAGGAAGTTGGAAAAGGCAAAGACACAAATTCTCCCTCAGAGCTTCCAGAAGGAACACAGCCCAACTGACAGCTTGAATTCAGCCCAGTGAGACCCATTGTAGGCTTCTGACCTCCAGAACTGTAAGATAATGAATTTGTGTTGTTTTAAGCCACGAAGTTTCTGATAATATGTTACAGCAACGATAGGAAACTAATACATAGAGTTAATGGGAGAATTAAATATTAAAATGTACTTTTATATTTGTAACTTTGGACAAAACTCTTAAATTCTCTGTTCCTCAGTTTTCTCAAAATAGGGATGAGAACAGTAGTTCCTTTGTGGGATTGCTGTCAGAATAAAGGACTAACACGTGTGAAGTATTAGAATGCCGCCTGATACATGGCGAGTGCCACATCAGTGTTGGCTGATGGTATCACTATTATATAAGGAACACAGTCTCACCATGCAGTATATTCTCAAACATAATGATGATCCTTGTTACATGGGAAGGAGAAAGGAGAAAGGACCGTGGCTACTGCTCTAGGACCTCCCATCCCCTTGCAGCAGCTCCAATCACAATCCACGCACATATTACCAAGTCCAGGAGGTCCTGCACTTCTATACTTTGCCCAATTCCTGTTAATTTTAATGTGTGTGTGTGTGTGTGTGTGTGTGTATACATATACATATTTTTATTTATTATTATTTTTTCCTTAGGAAAGGTAGTTTGACCCTGGAAACTTTTTTTAATTCATACAGTGTTGAGGTTTTTATTATTGTACCACCAACTACCCCAAAACGTAGTGACTTAAAATAACCGTTACTTTATTGTAGCTCATGATTCATGGGTCAGGAATTCAGACAGGGCTTGGTTGAGTGTTTCTTCTCCTCTACATGGTATCAGACTTATTCAGCTGGTTTAGAGCGGAGGGTCCAAGCCAGCTTCACTCATGTGCCCAGTACTGGGTAGGGCTGGTTGGGAGAGCTGGAGGCCGGCCAGCGTCGTTCTTCTTTCCTGGACGCTCCAGGTGGCTAGCTTGGGAGCAGGGCTTACAGAACATATGTTTGTAGAGATAAGCCTCTTACAAGCTGGGCCAGGGAACACACATCACTATACCCACCATTCCCAAAGTAGTCAGAGGTCTCACCTAGATTCTGTGGGATCCAATGACTCTCCTCTCAATGGCAAGAATATCAAGGACTCTGTGGCCCTCGCTACTCTACCACACATCTCTAGCATTCACTAGAGATAACCCAGAAAAAGAGAAGTGGAGGGAAGGTATAAGGGACTAAACTGCCCATCTTGGGCAGTACAATAAGCAGTACAATAAGTTGGCCTGCATTACTCTAAAGGTTCTGGATTCGACTAACATTTACTGGGGATCTACTATTTGAAATGCATTATGCTAGGTGCTTTCATATTCATGATTTCTTTTGCTTCTTCAAAAGGAAAGCGTTATGCTTCAGCTAAGGTACAAACGAAAGCTTGGAGGACTTGGACGCCAACTGAAAGTCGCTCATCTAATCTCCAGGGCATTTGCTTTTCATTACAGGCTTATCTAACTTGTGCTTTGTGTCTCCATCTCTGACTCTTTTTTTGAATGCACGCTGTCTTAGACATCTATGTCCTGGGAGGATCCTGGGGCACTCTGAATCCAGGTCAGAATGGACCCCAAATGAGCTCATGTTTCTAAAGTGCTTTGAGCTCCTCAGAGAATAGAAGCTGTTTAAATCCAGAGCCTGGCTGGTCTCACTAGTGGGTCCCTGCAATGGGAAGCACGCTTTGTCACTGCTAGCACCAAGCTGGTGCCTTGGATAAATTGGGAGAAATCAGTCTCCAGGGTTCTCCGTCTGCCTTCTTTTCAGCCACAATAAATTAATTTTCAGAAAAAAAGGACTTAACAAAAGAAGAGAGAGAAAGAAAAAAAACAACAAAACTGACAAGCCTGAAAAGGAAAACAGAATTTCTGCTTCTTCTAGCTGTCCCTGGCTGAAGTAAAGAGGTGAAGGCTGACGACTGGGTCTAGAACAGCAGTCCAGGCACCCTGGCGCCAAGCAGCCTTCAGAAGGGCAGGGAGGAATAGGAAAAGACCAGGTAGAGAGCAAGGGAGCTACCTGTAGATATTCTGGATTCATTAGTATCTCTCAAAATATGGTCAACTTGATTGATGCTGATTAAAGCTGAAAAATCCCGCAAGCCCAGCATGCTGAATGCCTGACTCTAGGGCCCTCAAACAAATTGTTTTCCCTTTTCATGCCAATCCTTGTGAACTCTTCAGCTCAGCATGGTTTGCCCATGGGGACAGGACTGGAAAATGAAGAACAGGTTTCCTCTTGGCACCGAGCTGTCAGAGCCATTCCTGAGCATCCCAGCAGCTTCCAGTCCCAGCAGGTGGAAGACAGAAAAGCATTCTCTTCCCACAAGGTGATGTCTGCATATGCAAATGGACTGAGGACCCCACAGCTTTGATCAGATTCACACAATGTTTATGGAGGGCTTACCTGTGGCAGGTGCTTTCACATAGATCATCTCATTTTGTACTCATGACAACCCTGGAAGGCAGGTATTACATGACTTAAGGTTTGTTGTGAGGACTATTTGTTCAGAGAGGGTAATAACTTGCCCAAAGCCATGCATCTTGCCCTGGAAAGTTTCTAGGTATAAATATGGGCCTTCTGACTTTTAGTTTAGTATGCTTTCCACCATCCAGTAGTTACATATACTGTGGCTCTCGGTAGACTAATAAAAATGGGGCTCTCGGGTACTCAAATTATGCTTAGAGCCTGAACCCTTGACTAGAACAGAAATTCTTAAACTTTGGCAGTCTAGTGACACTATGGACCTCTTCTCAGAATAATGCTTTCAAACATAAAACAAAATATATAAGATTACAAAAGAAAACAATTACATTACAATTATAAAAATATTAAAAAACAAATTTGTGGTATAGTAAAGTATAAACTTCTTTATCAATACAATGAATACCGAGATGAAGCAAAGGTCTACTAACCACTATAATTTCAAGTAGTGATGAGCATAAATAATATTTTGAGATTTCTGCAAAAACATCGATATGATACGGAAACATCTGAGATTTTCCTTGGTGACAAAGTCGTAGGTAACTGTCATTACCACTGCGACTGTTATCTATATTTATAATGAAAGGGGCTGCTAAATCCCTGTTAGAAGTTAGTGAAAATAAAATGTGATTTTATCCCCCCATCCAAGTTCATTGGTCTTCTTGGGTTCCCCCAGGCTAAGCATTCTACATATATTTACACATTTAATCCCGACAAAAACTCAGTAAGGTAGGTGCTTTTCCTATCTTTATCTTACAGATGAAAAGCACTGAGCCACAGAGTAAACCCAAGGTCACACGAAGTCCTTATAATTGATGTGGGTCATCAGTTTCTCTTCCTCTCTCCAAGTGGGGACTCTGCAGCCCTCTAGGAAAATACTCTTTGAAGAAGAATCTTCCTTTTGGATTTACCCCAGTTGGGCTCATTCCGACAGCTGAATTTCAGGGTCTGAGCCTGCTAGTCCTCTTCTGCCCAGTTCACCAGGGCAGGGGCCCATGAGGAGAATGGCAGGGTGGACACTGATGGTCCCTCCTCTAGGCGCAACTATCACCTGCTCTTTCTCCCTCCGGAGGTCTTTTCCATTCATCTTCTTTACCAGCCACTTCCCTTCTGCAGCGTTTTTGAGTGCTCTTCCTTCCCCTAGGCTGGTTAACTCCCGGGCATCCTTCAGATTCCCTTCTTCAGGGACTTCCCCTGAATAGACACCCACCCATTACATTCGTCCCTCGCTCGAAGGCCTCTTCCTCTCAGTGCTTAACATCATGGCACAGGAACGTCGGTGGGGATGATCATTAAGTTAACATCTATTTGTCTTGCTAGATAGTGAGTGCCATGAGGTAGAGAATCTGCCCAGTTTGGATCACTTTTGTATCCCAACCCCTAACCCGAGTGCCTGACACAATGATGCTCAATACCTGTTTGCAGAATTAACGAATGGCAAATGAGTGAATCAATAGTCCCAGAGACCTCACTTGTTTCCTCACTGTGATTGGTGACTTACCTGACCCCGACCCCTACATTACCATGTGACCATAGATTCCTTGCATTAAATGAGTCTCTTTTTCTCCCCGGCCTTTGTGTCCTTATTCTTTCCCTTCTCTGAATCTCCCCCAAATTTTGTAAACATTATGTCTGCTTTGAACTTTCCAGGACTCAAATGTTCTGGGAAATATCTGTTTGAGGTGTTACGAGACATCATTCAATACAGGTGCTGGCTTTCTTCCACAGCTGTGTGTTCTGGTCTGCGAAAGGTGGGAAGGAGCCTGTGGAGTTGCAACCTGAAGCCACCATGTCTACTCATCTCTAGAAATGTAGCTGTGAGACAGGAAAAGCATGAATGGCTATCTATCATGATGCCTAAAGTACTTCTGCAAACAACATGTTTTCATAAGGACATTTAATTTCTGACCCTGGAGTGTTGCCCCCTGCGGAGCACAGACTTTCTGCCACAGCTTCTTTATTATTATGTTGAAAATGAAGCAGCTGGAGCAAGGATCACCCTCCCTTCTAAGTCTGTTAGGATATGGTGGGGAGAGAGGCTTTCCTTTGTCTGTTTTTGGAATGCTTCTCATCCAAGCTACCTTTAGTTTCTTCTGTATTTTCCTGTTTTACTACTTGGCATTTAGATAAATAATAGAGAAGAACCAAATGTCACCCACTCTTTTGTGCCCGTGAATATGAGGGAACAGTCAATCCAGGGTCTTCCCAGATTCAGATGCTTCATTAAATTCCTTGACTTGGACGATCTGGATTATTTGAAAGGGTGAGAGTACTGCCTCTGGGGGTGAGGGAAATGTACTTTAGAGGATATTCATTTTTTGAATCACTGTTGATAGTAATGCTTAAGGATTTCTAAAACTGTGTAAGCATATAGCTGCACCATTATATAGGAGGGTGTATCCCAAAGCGACGGCTTTAAAAAAGATCTATACATTTTTATATGTGTCATCTTTGACTTGCACCTGAAGTTAAAGGGGTACCAAGTGTGGGAGGGAGACCCTCAAGTCACAGGTCATAAGAGGAACAAATTTCTTCCTATCTTTACCTGAACTACTCTGAAAGAGGGGCTGGCACCACCTTGTCATATGGTCTCCACTGGATAAAATTCCAATGAATTATACAATGTTAAGAGCACTGGGCTTTAGAGTGTGACTGACTTGGGTTCATTCTTAGCTGACTTGTGACCTTGCGGGTGGTGATACTTATCGTCTCTGACTTAGTTTCTCATCTGTACAATGTAGATAATATCACTTTTTTTTTTTTTCAAGAGGACGTTTAATTTCTGGGCATTGGATGAAATGAAGTATGCAAAGCATTTAGTACAGTGCATGACACATGGTAAACATTCATTAAAAAGCAGCGATTTTTAAAATGAGTAATTCATCCAATGCTTCATGTATGTTGGTTTACTACTTAGAGTTTACTGAGTGCTTTACCATATAGGATCCCAGTTTATCCCTACATCCACCCTGCAGAGCGGACATGATTTTCCCCATCTAGAGTTGAGAATAGTGAGATGACACGCTTATCTGAGGTTGCACAGTCAGTGGCTGTGGCGGGGGGCGGGGAGGGGCAATCGTAGAAGGCGGCTCTCCTGGCCTCAGTGGGGCACCTATCCCCACAGTTGTCCTTGTTTTCTCCTATGAAAGAATCTTGAAAGTCATTGAACAAGAGGTCTGGATTTCTTAGAATGTGACAATTTCAAATAAAATCAGAATTGAAAACTAGGAGTCGTTGTCCAATGTGCTTTGTAAACAGCAGAGCCAACATGAGGGGGAGGCATGAGAGGCACCCAAGGAGAGCACCCCTCATCTCCCTCTGCACTTACGTTTGACATCCTAGGTGCCTCATCGCCACACCCTCGCCCGTCCTATTGAGAGATCCTGCAGGCACTCAGGAATGCTTAGGCTAATGGCAGCTTGTGACGTGAGTGTACAGCCTTCACAGGTGGTGATTTTCAAAGGTATCTTCATGTGGTTGTCTACATTTGGGGACTTTTAATTAATTTATATATTTATATCTTTGTTTTAAAGATCCGAGCTGAGGCAGACTGAGAAGTTTGGTTCCCCTGAAAGTAGAGCCTGGCATCAGGGCTTGAGTGTGAGTGGTTTATCGGGAGGGAATTCCAAGAAGCAGGTATGAAGGAGTGGGGACAGTGGGATGGGGAAAAAGCAAAGCCAGCATGGGAAAGCGTCATTGAAGTCACTCCTATGAGCGCTGCTCTGTGTCTTTCTAGGAAGTATACAGAATGCTTCCCAGATTTGTCCCCAAAGAATAGGCATCTGGAGGGTTTATCCACCTGCTCTTGGCCACCCCCCATTGGCTGAGGGTGCCCCCAGGAGTAGTAACTTCCTGACAGTTCCAGGCACGCTTGCATGCAGGCGGAGGAGACTCTACTGGAATTGGTGATGGCTCTGGGGCCACTTCTGTTCTGAACAGCCATCTAGTAGGATGGAAGCAAGAGGAGAGTCTGAGCACTATGGGACTGTCAGACCAGTTTGGCCTAAAATCAGAGGTAGACTGACGGGGTGTGTCACAGGGCATTGATAGCAAATTAAGAGAATTTTCTTCACCCCAGAAAGGCAAAGAGTAAAAGTCACAAGATGAGCAATCAGATGCAAATATAAACCAATTTGTAAGTCACTCACGAATTAACAGGCTTTGCTAATTACTCCTCGATGATTAAGAAGATCTTGGTCAATATTTTTGATCTAGCGTCATCCATTAGATTTCACAGGCATTAAGAATCCAAGTAAGAGGTAGGGTAAGCAATTTGCCTTCCAGGTGTGATTTCAAGGGCTTCAAGCTTCAATTTCAAGGGCTTCGAGATTCAAACTACTTTCTTACCTATCCCGGAATTACTTAAACTCCTTGCCTCGTAAGTCGGCTCCTGGCATTGGGAAGGATACTAGGTCACGCGCTCGTGCACACAGTTATTTATTTAAGAAATAGTTCATGAGAACTGTTAGGTGCCAGGGACCGAGTATGGGGGCTTTGATGGGGTCAAGCTGGGGAAAAGAGGTAAAAAATGGATAACCTTTAAGAACTTACAGTATATGTAGGAAGATAAGAAATGCACAGTAAAAGTCTTTACCAAAAAAGGACAAAATACAATTAAATGCTAAATGAGTGCAACGGAGCCAGATGAGTGCAGTGGGGACTTGGGAGGGAGGGTTCCAGAAGGCCGACGCTGCCAAAATGGCTGCGAGAAGAAGTGAGTTTTGACTGGAGCCTTGAAAGATGTGCCTGGTCTTTCCAACTCATTTTCCTAAACATGCAGACTCTTTTTTTTTTTTTTCCCTTCCAGACTAAACCTCTCAAGGTACAAAAAGAAAGCCAAGAGCTTTCTTGATGGCCATGTTATGAGCTTAAACTCCTGGTTGCCTTGCAGAGGAAAAAACACATCTTGTTACTGGTGGCAATCAAATTGCTGGTTTGCTTGTAAGTCATTCATGAACTAACAACCCTTGCTAATCACTCCTAGTTGAAATTTATCATAAGTACGTTTTACAAGATGAATTCTGTCATCGATGCTGGCAGCTACTCACCAAGTCCCACCAGCAGCTGCAAATATTCATTAATAATACTTTGTTTTGGTTCCCACTTGCCATTTTCCATCCTCCTGTTTCATAACTAGGAACAACATCATTACCAAGTGGCACCCACAGAATGGAACACAAAGGCGACTTGGAAATTTTAAATGAAAGCAGATGTTGAAAAATGCCATTATCCCATGCATACTGCAATAAATAGCATTAACATTTCTAAGCGAAGGCCCTCTGAATTGGACTGCAAGGAGCTCACATTTACAATTAAATGAGAGCCTTATCCTTTTGCATCCCTGGATTCTACAGGTGGCTTGGTGACAGTCATTTTAGTATTTGGATTTTAGGTGCAGCTGTTAAGAGCCAGCTAAGCAGGGATTGGACAGGCAGGCATTTAGAAAGGTGTTGGTGCCAGATGCATTCATTGTCTAACTGCCTGGATGCAAAACTAGCTTAGCATAGCAGCTGAAGTGTGAGAGCTCTTGAAATGATTTCTTCCCAGACAGTGCACCTCCTTGTGCCAAAGAGTGGCATTATTGTCTATGTTACTACTGACGGGATACTGGGGCCTCCACGCATTTTATCATCCTAGTCCTTCATCAAAGCCGTCAGAAAAAAAGATCACATTATAGTTACTGGAATGTTGCTTTATGGACAAAGAGTACATGCATATATGTTTTCACGTATGTGAATAATACCACCGTAGGTATTATCACACCCAGACTTTATAGATGTTAAACTCAGCATAGTGATGAAGAGCATGGATCGTGGATTATACAAAATTGGGGATGAATTCTGGCACTGCCACTTGCTAGCTCTGGTCTTAAGTAAATTGTTCATTCTGTATGGGTCTCACTGTCTGTACCTGTAAAACTGGGACAGTGATATTTACTTTAGGGTATTGGGTATCAAATACCTGGCATGATACTTACTGATAGCTCCTGGCTTAAGTTCAATTTTGAGATCACAATTTTCCCATCTATTCACTGGTGCAAGATTACCTTCATTAAGCTGTTTTAGGAGCAGAGTGATGACTAGAGAAATGTTTGGCTCAATAAATTAAGTCAGGGCACAGCTTTCTTGGAGGGTATGCTCATTATTTATTAAATCTTTCTCTCTCTCTCTCTCCTTCCGTCTCTCTCTTCATCCATCCATCCATCCATCCATCCATCCATCCATCCATCCATCCATCCATCCTATTCTATTCTGACTAGTTGTCTAGGCCATCAGGTAACCTCCATATAGCCTGAAAACATTTTCTTGAACCCCTTTTTCAAATAAATGGGTACATATAACTTTAAAAAAACAAATAGGTACGTATAAAGGTTCACTTCACCTTAGAAACAACCGCTGAATGTGAACCTCAATAATTTTTACCCTAAACTTATAAGTTGGGTTTACATATAACAGAAAACATGTATTTTCTGTTTTGTTTTTTTTTGTTTTTTTTTTTGACATGCGCTGGGCCTGGAATATTTCCTAAGGGAATCCTAATACCTTCCTACTAAAGTGACGATCTCAGGCTGTAAGTTTATAGAAACAGTTGGAGGTGATGGTTAGACACAGTAGATGGTTAAAGGACTAATGACAAGTTCATACTATTGCTTGAACATTTGAAATGCCTTATTATTTGTAAAACATTATTTAGAAATTACCTCCATAGCATATAACTGGTTGACATGAAGGTATTAATCTATCTATCTATCTATCTATCTATCTATCTATCTATCTATCTATCTACCTACCTACCTACCTACCTACCTACCTATCTATCTATAACTGTACAAATAATATACTCCTTAAGTCTTTATAGTGAATTGGCTTTATCCTATTTAAACCTCGGAAAGTCTGAAAAAATCAAGTTATTTCTTCATCAAATATTTCTGCGTTTTCTTTTAAAATAAGGAAAATGAGCCACATGCCTCAGATTCCACAGCAAGTCCAAATGGAGCAATAGAGTCACGTTATTCACATGCTTGATGGCTTGTTCTGAATCATCGTAGGTCTGTCCACTGTGTGGATAGATGCTTTTCCTCTGGCTCAGTGCCACATTAAATGAGAGTAAACAGCACCTGCTAATTTAAGGTGCAGGGATCAGTACATGTCTGTTTTTAAAGTGAAGTTCACGTAATGATTATATGCTCAGAAAATGAATGTGATGGAGAAAATAAATACACGAACATGTGGAAATTATAATTGCCTTAAAATAAACCCAATTCTATAAGGAGATTCCTGGAAGAGCATGTACATAATGGCCACCCCCCTCCCTCTCCCAGTAGCTGACATTCTCCTAAGGAAAGCTTGAGGCGGGAGCGTATTTCAAGACAGCAGTGTCCTTGCACATTCATAACTACTCAGGGTTCAAGTGCATAGCTCATTAGGGTAGAACCAGATCGACAGATAAACTTGTGGTGCTATGATATTACTCTTGAATATGTATGCTCCTAAGGGATCTCCCAGGAGGTACTGGCTTGCATGCTGGGAATGTCTTAATGTCTGAGAGGGTCAGCGTGGCTCAGGATGCAGCAACTAAGGAAAAAGAAAATCTG
>NW_006438076.1:2435033-2487523 GCF_000325575.1 Pteropus alecto | reverse complement strand
CTCTTACTCATAAAGGACTTAACAGTGCTTGTTTTTGTGTTTCTGTTTGGTGCACAGATGGCACATTCTTTTTAACACGGATTTGTTCAAGTAGACTTGACTGTGGTGCACAGATCAAGCTATGTTAAAATGATGTTAAAGGTCTGCATTGAGGCAATCCAAAGCAAAGAATTTCAAGATTCAGGCTGCCACACCGCCTTTAAATCATCGGAATGTGCAGATGTACGGCTGTCCGTAGACTCTTCTCACTGCTGTTATCCTTATAATAGGATCATTTGGGTTTTCTTATCTAGTCTCCTAGATGCTCGGCTCCAACTATTTCAAACAGAAGTGATTTGTCACATAGCACACCCTTCCTGCTGCAAACAACACAGGCTAAGGTAAGCTTGCTTTAATGCGGGACCCAATCTTCCTTTTTCTTACTTATTTTACTTACAGAGGTAATGAGCCCTTAAAAGCAGGAAATAAGAACACCCACATATTACAAAAAGGCACACATAAGTGCAGGTCAAAATAAGTTATAGCAAACCGGATTCTTGGGCGGTCCCATGGGAAATCGGTTTGCCCACTGCTAGTTCACACAGTCATTTTTCTGTTTACAGAGAAATGCATTTGATTTGCTCTACCTTCACAGCATTTGCTGTATTAGCTAAATTTTGTCTCATCTACTTATCTGTGGGTCCCACTTAAAAACCACCCGTTTTGGTACCAGCAGCATTCCATTTGGAGAGCTGTAAAATGTGTCACAAAAGTGTCTCCTTACATTGAAATATGGAAATTGAAATTCCTTTGTGAAGACAGTTGGTGACATGCCACTGTGTATGAAGAATGTATGCCCTCACACCTTTAGCTCCTAAGCATGGCATGTCTCCAGGGCGACGAACAGCCTGCTGACACATGGAGCTCTCTGCCGTGTTCGACAAATCCTGATTTGATATACACACATCACCCCATCTTCTTGAGCTTCACATTTCTCTCAGCTTGTTGTTTTTACAGGTCCGATTAGGTCTTATACTCTTGAAAATGATGTTCAGCCTACATCGGACTCCAGACTGGTGAAGAAGAATCTACGTTCTCTGCTTCCTGGGCTTTTATTCCCTTGGAAGTCGGCATTTCTGTGCAGCCTTCAGGGCCCACCACATCTTCCCTTTCAACGTCTAGTGCCCTCAGTGTCTGCTCCCTAAATGCATCTACCCAAATGTACAAGTGTTTGGGAGAGAGTTTGTCTTCTGTCTATTTAATATATTTTTTACGTTATAATTTTGTACTAGCGGTGGCTGAAATGCAACCATTAAATCAATGGCAATCAGTCTTTTATCTATCTATCTATCTATCTATCTATCTATCTATCTATCTATCTATCTATCTAATCTGTCTGTCTACCTATAATTTCAAACTGTGGTTTGAAGTTGGATCACCTATGATTCCTGCAGCCACTCTATAGGGCCTCCTGATCCCATCTAGGAACCTCAGCTGGATGCCAAGGCTGCCATGGTTCATATGCCCTGGAATTTGGGTGAGAATTGCTTTATTTCAAGAGTTTATCTTCCAGATGACTGTAATAACCACCAGAGCAGGTGAAAGCTAGGGTGAAACTACTCATTAGTATAATGGTTAACGCCCTATCCAATTTGGGACTAAGAGAAAAGACCAAGTCATAGATACAGTGTGGAAGTTCTCTTCTTTTGGAAGCCCCAAAGAATCTCCTCTATCAGACTCTGGCTTTTGGCAGGAGAGAGAACAAATAGATGACACTGCAGATTAGCTCGGTGGCTCACTATTGAGGAAAAATTAGAAATTAGATCACTCAAGGGCAATTTGAATGCCATTACTGAATATTGTTTTGAGATGCTGTTGGCTTGAAATTTTGCCATCTAAGAATCTTGCCCTATCCCAATTTGTAAAAAAAGGAATTCTCATGACAGAAGTCTCGGAAACCTGACTTGCAGCCCTTCCTCACTAATGCACACTGTGGCAGGCTGCACGGTGTGGTGCTGCTAACGACATGCTCACGTGCACAGCTGGCAGAGTAACCCCAAGTCTGTGCCATCATTCTGGACACATTAGGAACACTCCACAGCTGGCACATAATTAGAAGCTCACTGCAAGCAAACCATTGCTTGTATGTGTGTGTATGTGCATGCTTACGTAGTCCTCCTACTGATCATGCTCAGAGAATAGCAGCTACACCCACATGACAACAAATATATGACAACAAACAGATATCAGGGAAAAAATAATCAGGTGCATCCAGTTGTGCCTTTCTCAGTGGCTTCCCTACCACTTCTCAACTTTTACATTTTGTTTGAAATATTCTGTTTCTACCATAGCAGAATTTTCTAACCAAAGTCCTGCAATTGATTCTTTGCAGGTTGAATCCTCTTGCAGACTTATCTTTAATAATGTCACCACATGAGAAATAATACAAAACAAGGAATAGCTGCTTTTGACTCTATTCTTTCATGGTTTTGGAAATAATGTTCTCCTATAAATATCATCAACATGACCAGGAAGGTATACAGTACTTGCTCACGCTTAAGAAAGTTCACTGGCCATTAGTAGAAGCTGAGATGTGGAGGTGAATTTTACAGGCTAGTAAAAACTTCAAAAATGTGTGATGTCCTGCCCTTGGATGTGAGGGAAGAATTAAGTAAATGTCAGCCAGAAAGCAAAAGAAAAGCAGCAAATCAGATCCAAACACCTTACAAATTCAAACGAAGATGGATTTCATGGAATAGAAATAATTCAAATAGAGAAATTCAATCCAAGTAAAATTTATTAAACACCTACTATGTGCTTGACCCTACAGGTGCTAAGTGGTAGAAGCAGAATGAGTATTTAGACGTGGTCCCCAAGGAATTTATAGGAGGTCCTTGAATAAAGCCCCAAGGAATTTATAGGAGTCCTTGAATAATGCCTTTTCATTATAAGAGGGGTGGGGGGGAAAGGTTCCTGGCCAGGGCCACTGTCTAAGTGGAGTTTGTAGGTTCTCCTCCATGCCTGAGTGAGTTTCCTCCAGGGACTCTGATTTCTTCCGACATTCCAAAGATGTATACGTGGGATAAATGGGCATGTCTCAATTATACCAGTCTGAGTGAGTATGTGTGAGTGTAAGTGTGCCCAGTGATGGAATGGCATCCTGTCCAGGGTGGGTACCACCTTGTGCCTTTGGTTGCCGGGAGAGGCTTTAGCCTTCCATGATCCTGAACTAGAATAAGTGGTTTGGAAAAGAATGATCTGACTTATTTTTATTCATCTTTCTTAAATGTCTACATAGTTCATACCTATTTCAATGTTTAACTTTACAAGCATTTTGTGTTTTTATTTAGAAGTTTGGAGATTTTTTATGAGCAGGTATATACCATAGGAACTTAACTCTTGTTTATATCAATTAGCTTATGGTAAAATTTGTTTCATTATACGTCATTTTGCTTAAAGTTGCTGTTTCCAAGAAACCTATTGACAACGTTAAGTGAAGACTTTACTGGTACAGTACAATCAATGCAAACAGTGGCATGGGCAAAGTGCTATGGGAGTCTAGAGCTACGTGGAAGGAGTGCACCAGTGAGCAGAGGACTGAAGGATGGTGTCGTTAAGAATTCAAACTTGCCCCAAAAGAGGATTGGCCTTGGTCAGTGTCTTTATTTGCCTGGATGCTTCGTTTCACACTGGATAGTCTAATGGTGTGATTTAGGATAGAGGATTTGAATTGCATGGTATCAATGGACCTGGAGACTGAGATCAATCACATGAGCCATCAATTAATCAATCATGTCTGTGTAATGGTGCTCCTACTTGAAGTTTTTATTAAACTCTGAACACTGAGGCTCAGGTGAGCTTCCTGACTGGCAACACTCTGTGTGTCTTGTTATACATCAGTACCAGGAAAGTGACACATCCTGACACCATGGGAAGAGACAGTAGGAGCTCTGCACTGATACTTCCCCAGATTTGCCCTGTGCTCTTCTTCCTGTGGCTGATTTTAATCCTTTCCCTGTAATAAACATTCATCATGAATGTAATAGCTTTAGTGAGTTCTGTAACTTCTTCTAGAAAATAATCAAACCTGAGGGTGGTTTTGGGAACCCTCCTGAACTTGAAGTTGATGTCTGAAGTGAGGTGGTTTCTTGTGGGAACTGTTCTCTCTAACTGGATAGTTGGTCTAACTCACACAAGAATGAATGGAAGTTTGGTAGGCAGAGAATAAAGGTGTCACAGAATAACTATTAAATATGATATCCTGAAGGTTCTTACCTGGTATAAATGCTGACTCCAATGAAGCCTTGATAAATAGCCTGTGTTCTCCCTACCAGGATTCTAAGGTATATGATAAGGATCTGAGCCAAGCAGATATAAGTAAGATGAACAGACTGCCTGAACTTAAGTTAAACCAAACAGTTCAAAAAGTCTTTACTGTATTGACAATCTGCTTAAAGATGCTTGTCTAAGACTCCTAGTGGATAGCGTTGTTCTTTCTTTTTCTTTCTTTTTTTTAACCTTATGAAAGAACATGGTAGCAAGGAAGTCAACTTTCTTTTTGTGTATATGATTTGTGTAGGAAAGAAAAAATATTCAGAGATGTTTTTCATTTGACCTCCTCATTGCAGAATGGGTCAATAAGCTTCCTAGTTATGAGTTATGACCTCCTAATATACAAGATGGACATTGTCCAGGGGAAGGCAGCATGCAAGTGTTTCATGGCAAGATTTGACCTAGGGCTCCCTCTTCCAGGAAGCTCTCCCTGAGCTCGGTGGTCATGGAGACTGCAGATATGCTTTCAAGACACCCAGTGCACGCCTTAGCTGTAGCTCTTATAAGAGCACATTTAACTTATCTGTGTGCTGCTCTCTGACAAAACCTGAGATCCCTAACAGCAGGGTCAGTGTGTCCTTGCTTTGGTATTTTTGGCGCCTCAGACGTCAATGGGCCTGACATACAGAAAATATTCAGTAAGTATTTTTGGTTAAATGAATGAGTAAACAAAACAACAGCTTTTAGAGTAGTGTGATATAGAAGGAAAGAATAGAAGTTTTGGAGTGAAAAATCACTTGGGTTCAAATCCGATTTCAGTCTCAATCTTTGTCAAGTGTGTGACTTTGGGTAAATCACAACTCTGTCTAAAACCCAGTTTCTTTAACTGTGAAATGAGTTTAATCTAACCAGCCTCATGAGACTGAGGGAGACTCCCTATGTGAAACGTTTGCTCAGTCTGCAGAAAAGAAAACTTTCAAATAAAGCTCAGACAACATTTCAAAAACCGTGATCCTCCACATAAGGATGCTCCTACACTCGGAGTGGGAATGAAAATCTATTGGTGGTTTGGATTCTCCCATCGCTAGGTTACTGCTATAATAATTACAAGAGAACTGGATCTCCTTTAGGACATGGGTCTTTCCCACCTTTTCCAATCTTAACGATCAAGGAATCACTCTGGCGTGAAAATATCAAAGAAACATGAAGAATAATAGTTTTACCTCTTTGAACTGAGGTACAGGTAGGCTAACTAAAAACAATTTTACAAAAGGCATCAGCAGTCTGGCAATGGTATCCCATTGACAAACCATTAAGATTAAAGGTAGTTTTGTCAAAACACAATACAATCTCTCACAGGGAAGCTTTGTTTATTTCACATGGGAAAACAACTTGTTATCCATTTCCAAAAACTTAAGCAGTCTATGGCCAGAATTAAATCCTATCTCTCTACACTCCTGGAAGCCTGAAAGGAATGCCATTTACAGAAATGCATCTAAGATATAATCTATAGTTAAATGTGCAGTTGATTTATCGTTATCTTGGGTTATTTGGAATTCACATTATTTATGTTACTAATCCTGTCCCCAGACCTCTAAGTCATTGCCTATCATTCCCCTAACAACAAAAAATAATAATAAAAAATCGTACTCAACATTATATTTGGACATCATCTGTCTGAAAGGTAATAAGATACAGCAACTACAATGATTGAAATGAAGGGAAAAGATTGTTAATATAATAGAGGTTTCTACTGGGCATGCTTTAAATCAATGTGCAGAAGCAATTTAAACCCATCCTGTCATCATGTTTAAAACACATTGATTTCTCTCTTTTTCCCCCTTGTGGTTTTTATCTCTTAGGTTGTTTTTCCCCTTCCTGTGGATTTGGATAGCAAGCCAAAGGAAAAGAAACTTCAAACAAGAGGACTGGATGAAATAACCTGAATGACAGACTGCTCCTTTTAGAACATTTTTAATAAATCAGGGGAAAAATAAATCTCTGCCATAGTGCCACATTTGACAAATTGAAATTAAATTGCACCATCTCTGGGGAAGCCAAGATGACCTGTTCTGACATTTTTCCTCAAGTTAATAGTTAACAGGTAAGAGCAGATGTGTGAGGGTTATGTTTTTAAAAGAATCCCCCTGAACTCTGATCAAAAGTGATTCGAGACCAAAATCCATATTCAGTGTGGAGTTCAGGGGCTAAAAATAAATATGGATATTTTTGCATGTAGATGTATATGTATTTTCCCCCCTTTAATTCTAAAATTATTATCTCAGAGAGAGTGGTAAATGGAATTTTTTCCTAGCAGTGAATTTTCGGTGTTATCAGCTGTCAGGTTGGAAAAATGTATGGCAGTAATAAAGGGGGGAATATATGATCCATAAATAAAGAAAAATGGAACTTGTTTGGCATTATAAAGTTTTAATGCCTTGAGGTAGCAAAGACTGAAAACAAATTCCCTTCCTTTAAATCTTACTCTCTCTTCAGATGGTGTCTCTCCAGTTCCTTCTCCCAAGCCTGTATTGGAGGCTCCGGCTGGAGAGAACTGCATACTAAGGAGGAGGTGCTCCTTTGCCAGCCTGCTCTGTGTGAGAACCTGGTTTTCCTTTCGTAAAGGTCTAGGGGAAGAACTTGTCAGGCTCAGGGGCAGCGATAAGCCGTGAGAAAGTTCTCATAGAAAGTTACTTTTCACTCTGAGAGTTTCCACATGTTGCTAAAAACAATGACCAAGATCATTAACAACAGGTATGGATCCTGCAACATGCCATCAGGGTCAGACACCGCAATACAAAGTATCTGCCTTTGGAGAGCTCATCCTCTCTTGGGAAGACGAAGAAGGTACTCTACGAGGCCACTGAAATAGTCTAGAATTGTTCTTACATGCAACGAGTGGACAACGGATATTAGTTGAGTGAATGAGTAAATGAATGCGAATGGAAGGTTAAATGGAAATGTACACAGGGCATTAGTTAAATGGAAATGTACACAAGGCATTGACAATTTTTGTTTTGTTTCATTTAGGAGTTTAGAGGAAGAGAAGGAGTTGGTTGTATAACAGTGAAAGAAGTGATTGCTGACCAGGGAGAAGAGGAGAAAGAACAACATTGTTTCCAGAAAGCTGTTTTTCAATATCACCGTCATATTAAACACATTTTGTTTTTAATGAGAAGTTTGCCTTGGGTAAAAAAGGTAATGATGAGTCAGCCTATTATAGGTAAACAATCCCAGGCCATTGTGTTAAGGTCTTTGCTCTGCTGGAAATGCGTTATCACCCTAAAACATCCAGGCGGGTTCCACGGCTGCCACTGTAAAATTGGCATGCTTCGGCGATGTTTTATGTATTATGCTACTTATACGCTAAAGTGTACATGCACGCTCCTGCAAATTTAGGTAAATTATGAATAAATTAAATCTTATCTAAATAAACAAGTGTCTTTTTGAACCCAAAATGCAAGCTGCCATGAATATTTAAGTGGACAAGAATGAATCCTCTTCCTGCTGTGTGTCTTACAGAATGCTTTCATAGTCTTGATTTCAGGAAAGAAAGTGCACACAGCTAGAGCGACCTGATCAACTTCTCACTGGAGACGAGAACATGGAGAAATCCCTGGAAACATCATACATAAAAAAATAAGATCTAGTATGGGGATTAAATTATATGGGTGTCTACTGACGCTGCTAATCACTGCCTTTTCACGCCATTTTGGAGATGTAGAGTTTGAAGAGAGAGTTATTATTTTTATCCTTCCAATTAGTGGAAAGAGGCAACTTATGCAAATCACCATTTTAGAACTTATTGGAATCCAAATCAGTTTCTTCAAGTTTATATATGCTTTCTGCAGGAATCTTATGGACTTGAAGACTGGTGAACCTGATCAAAATTTTCAGGAATGTTCCAGTGTCCAGGGTCAAGCCTAAGGATCTCAGTTGATGTTTTCAGTCTGCATCTCAGCAGCATGGTACTTCCCATGTCTCATAGAATTCAAGAATCTGAGCTGAAAGGGCAGCTCGGGCCATTACAAAATAATAAACAAGCAAGTTTTTCAAACTTCCCCCAAAAGGCTGTTTTCCACACCTCTATATTCTTACACTTTCTGCTCTTTCTGTGTTGAGCCCGTACCCTTTGTCTTTTGCGGAACAACTGAAGCTCTCTTCTTCACAAAACCTTGTCTAGCTCCCCAGGCAGGGTAAAGTATGTGCATCTGAGTGTAAGCCCCCATGACAGCCAGGCCTAGATCTGCTTCTTTACCATGTATCCACAGCATCCAGCATAGTGCCAGGATAGAAGGCATTCAAAATGAATCCCACCACTGGTGTTCCGGTATATTGCATACATCTCTCCATAGCAGTGATGACATTGTTGTACTTCATTATTTGCTTACATGTCCATCTGGCCTCTTAGATGGCTGGGCCCTCAAAGGCCGAATACCTACCTTATTGATCTGTATTCCCAACACCAAGCACCATAAATATTTGATAAATGTTTGTTTATCGAAGGAAAACAAATGATATCCATTACATTTCTATTAATTGCAGCAATAAACCTGAAACTTATTAGCTCGGTGTACCCTGCAGCATCATCTCTGTCCCTCAGAGCCATGCTCAGTGTATCAGCACCCTCTTTTTAATTATTATTGATAGTGGTCTTTCTGAGGTCTTCTGCTTATGTGCACCCACCCCCAAATTGTCTTTTTTCTAGTTAAGTCCTGTGGGAAAAGATGAAGGCTGCATGAAGGCTGGTCAAGGCAGGCCTTTGGGTCGAAACGAGGAGGCCTAAGAAGCAGTCCTAGAGAGTCACCCACCCCTCTCTTTTCTCTCCGGCCTTGTATCTATCTCCATGAGTAGGCTCTGGGCCAGGGAAGGATGGGGTAGGTGCGAAGTGGACGGGCCTGAGCAGGTTCCACTGAGTTCTGCAGTGAAGAGGCAGGGCAGAGGAGAGAAGAGTGCGCCCTCAGGAGGAGATGGTCGGGAAGGGAGAGGCAGCACATCCAGTCTACGATGCTGAGTCCAGTCTGCTCCTCACCATGTGGACACTTCTGCTTCATCGTTTCTGTATAAACTTCTAAAGAACTTCCAAGAACTTGTTTTAGGACCTAAATCTCTCAGTCATGAGAAAATTGCCCTTGTATCAAGTGGAAATCTCTCAGGATTCTGTGACCCGAAATGTTTTCTATCTACTCTGTTCTGAGTGGAAAGAACCGACATCTGGGCCCCTTCCTTCTTGTCATAAACATTTATCCACGGGAAGACCATGATTATATAAGCCTCATCCTTTTCCTTTATCAGACTGAGTCCCCTAATATCCCTTGTGATCATCTTCCCTTGGGATCTGATCCTGGGACACAGTGCCAGTGTTGGACTGGTGGTCCCTCCAGCTCAAGACCAAGAGCTTCACAGTCAGACCTGGCTCTTGCCTATACGCGATGGTTCATACAAGAAGGCTAAAAAACTCATTCCTACAAGAGGAGGTTCAGAGAAGATGCAGCTTCAATTAAGGGGCTATGAAGGCAAGTCACTGGTGATGAGGACACATATTTATTCTCAGGAAGTGGACTATGCACTCAGAAAGGACCCACCAAAGGGCCAATGTCCTTTTGGCCTCTGTCATAGGCAGACACTGGACTGACCATGAGTTTGACTCAGTGTGACATCCTCTCAGTCAGACTGAGAGCCAGCCTCTCAATCAGGAGAGAATATGGGTCAAGTTCAGAAGGACCAAGCATCACAATTTTTTTTTTCTTTCTGCAAAAGCAAGGCCTTTACTTGGTGCTATGGGGGAACTTGAGAGTTGAGTTCATCTGATCTGTGGACTCCCTGACTAACCGTACACAGTCCAAAGCCAAGCAGAGGGGCTGGCCCTTATTTCTTTACAGCAGTGTGCTCATTCTCTCCTGCCCTTTAGGACAATATCCTGCATGATCAGAGCAGCAGGAGATGACACAGAATCACTCTCTGGGAGGAAGATAACAGTCTCTGAAAACTCTAAAACTAAGAAAAAACACTAATGGAAAACCCACTGATGCAGCTTAAACTGTGCCCCACCATATGAATGGCAAGCGTGTAGGCCTAGAGATAGAATTTGATCTTGTTCAGAAGTCAAAGGGAATTTGAAAGATCCCCAAGTGCAAAGGTGCTTGTGAAATGCTTTCAGGGAGAGAGATTTCATGGGAGATCCTGGAGTGGGTGAGCACATCCACTCTACCGTTTGTTACAACAGGGACCAACTCCTACCCCCAGTTTCTGCTTTCAATAGGCTCATCCAATAGTGATTTTTCATAGCCCAGTCAGTTATGCTATGAACTTGAAGTCTGGCAAACTGATAACAAGAGTGCCGATCGCTATGAGAGAGACCACAGAGCCTTGCGAATGTATGGGGATCCCCACGATAGCCTGCTCAGACAGAGTCTTCCTGGCCACCAGCCCTCCTGACAGGTGGAACACCCCAATCAGGTGAGGAAGAAGACAGGCTTGGAACCCCCAGACATGCTCTCACAAACTTTTGATGAAAGAAGGGTCTGAGGGAGCAGAACTGGCATGTGGGGGGCAGGGCAGAGAAGGGAAGAGAACAGAGGTGGAGGGGCGATGGCAGTGGGCCGTCTCAATGTCGTGCTGCGTTCTCAGTGGCTGCCTCTCTCGAACAGTGCGGGGCTGGCACACACGATCCTCCTGGCTTGGTCAGCGAGAAGGCCTATCTGTTATCAGGAGACTGACAGCACACCGGCAGCCTGTCTCAGAACTTAATAAATCAAAGCTGACAACTCCTCCCAAATTGATATACAAAGGCTCTTTAGCACCCATGACCTGCATACGTGTTATTCATTTCACTCTCTAAAATAAGAGGTGAGTAGCAATCACAAACAATCCATTTTTGTCAGGTAGCAATGGCATATTCTTCCTTAGCCACCAGGGAAAAGTGAGACCCCACAATCGGCCAGCCTGGGTTTGAGTTGTAGGAGTTGGAGTTAAACGGCTAACGACACAGTTACAACAGCTGCCACCTCCAGGGTGCTCTGGGATTTCTGAAGCGATGTCCCCCACAGTATCTCATTGGAGTCACACCACCACCGTGTTGGGTGGATTTTATTATCTCTGCTTGTCAGAGGTGCAAGTGGAGTTGGGAAGAGGGAACGGCTGGGCCGGTGCTCTGCAGCTGGGGCACCCGCTCTCCTAATAGGAACGACCCACCAGTGGAGGCTCCTTCTGGTGAGTGCAGGAGGCTGAGCTAGCCCAGGCCTGTCCCCATGGGTATTCCCAAGCCCTCCTCCGTCCAAACTGCTGCTTCCTCTTATACCTCATCGCTTTGGGGCCAGGTTCCCTGAACCTCCCATGGTGACCACGAGCTAACCTAAAAACTAATAAGGATCAAGGGTGGGAGTGAGTGGCTGCCCTGGGTACCGTTTCTGCTGCCAAGAGAGAAACGTATTAGCCAGGAACTTCACAAGACAGTGTTTCAGCCAATGTTTACTACCAAAGTCAAGGGATGAAAGTGCTCAAAAAGTATAAACCTCCAGTTATAAGATAAGTTCGTTCTAGGGATGTGATGTACAGCATGGTGAGTGAAGTTTACACTGCTGTGTGGGATATTTGAAAGTTGTTCAAAGGGTAGATTCTAAAAGTTCTCATTATAAAGAAGAAAAAGAACAAAACATTTGTCCCCTCTTTTTCTATGTAACTCTATGAGATGACCGAGGTTAGCTAAACTTATCGTAGGAATCATTTCACACTACATGTAAGTCAAATCATTATGCTGTATACCTTAAACTTATACAATGCTGTTTGTTAATTATATCTAAACAAAACTAGGGGAAAAAAGTAAAACAAACGGGGAAAAAAATGAATGGAAGGACTCAAGGCTGAACCGTGAGGAAGCCGAGGCTAATAGACGGGGCCCCTGGAGGATTCTGGCAAGAAGTAAGCTTCATCTGGTTCACTAGGTGATCCTAGAGGCAGTCAGGCCAGAAAATACAATGATAAAATGGGCTCGAGCCATATAAACACAGCCATGAAAAGCCTTAACACCCAACCGCATCAAATGCAGAGTAGCATTAGCTGTTGAAAGTTCAGATAACTAATATGGCCAGCCTTCATGGGGTTCCTGGGTGCCCTCTCTGATAGGAGCTCTGAATATTAGGAAAGAGAAAGATTCTGAGCAGAGAAGACTTTGATCTCAAATCATTTTGACCATGTCCAATTACATATAGGGCCAGATCGCCAGTGTGTGTGTGTGTGTGTGTGTGTGTGTGTGTGTACACATGTGCAATGTTGTATTTTAAGGTGACTTATTGAATATATGGACTGTGCTTTGCATATCTGGGTGTGTGGGTCATCGGGCTGTAGTGCCCACGTGACGTGCTGGTAGTACACTGGAAAAAGTCCTGGACCAGGGGTCAGGGCATCATTTATAAACTACTGGACCTGGAAAGGCTGCTCAAGGCATTTGGGGTGCACATGTGTTGAGTTCATGTCGGGGAGGTACCTCCCTAGATAGCTGCATGAAAGTTTCTCAGCAACATCACTTAGGTGCTACACACAAAAAATATTTATGGTTAAATCAGGGGAAATGATTAACTGTTAGACTTTCTGAGGTGGATGCTGTGAGTCACTCCCCAGTCCTCAAGCCACATGATTTGTTTCAGCCAGAGAGAACGTACTGAGCATCCTTTCCCCTGGCCCAGGAACTGTAAACACAGCCCTGCCAAGTCCCAGGTGCTTTTATTCAGGTCACCCGCCCTATCTCCCCAGTGTGGTTCTTTCTTTTCTGTCCTATAGGATGCAAATTGTGGACTCAGGCCCCAGTGAGAGCGATGAAGACATCCTGGCAGGAAGGCAAGCTCTTTATTTGCTCATTTTTGATGGGACAGCATAAAGCAGGTCGTTCCTCTGAGATCCCTCAGGGCCGTCAAAGCGCACGTGGACAGGTGGCTCCAGTAAACCAGCTGAGAGACTCATAAAGCAGGCCACGGCTTCTCTGTGAGAGGAGGGTGGGCTGGTGGAGACACCTCCTGCCTGACCCCGCTGGCTTTCCATTTGCTTTTCTTCCACAGAGCATACCTTTTCAGGATCAGGAGTTTTAGGGAAAAGGGAGGGGAGAAAATGAATGAAACAACCCCTGGGCTTGGCCGAATTCAGAAGATTGTGGTTCTAGTCTCAGCTCTGCTATATATGAGCTATCTGGCCTGACACTAAGCACCTCATCTCCCTTAAGTCCATCTATAAAATAAAAAATGATATGCAATTTGCATGGTAGGAAGGGGGTAAACTGACTATTCTTGAGTACCTACTATGTGCCAGATACCACACATAAATATATGTTTTCTCAGTTCTCACCACAACCAGGACACTTATGTCTGGAAATAATAAGGCATTTGCATAAGGTCACCCAGCTTTGTGACTTCAAAGCTTGAGCTCTCTCTCCATTAATAAAATGAGTTGGCGCATCAATGACATTGTGACAGGAGAGAAAGCCCCTTATTATTCTAAATCCCTATACAAACTTAAGACATTCTATCTGAGCATAGCATGTGCATTTATTACAATACTTTTCAAAGAAGAAAATGAAGCAAGAGGGTCAAGACACTGTGCTGAAGGTCCCTACAGCAAAGCGATGGCAGGCTCTGCAGCCTGTCTCTGTGCCCTTTGATCTTTGTCCAGTTCCAGAAGGCAGATGGACTCCCTGAGCAGAAGCAACAAATCCTTAGGCTGGACTGGAGTAAAGACGCCCACGGAGAATGTCCAGGGGACAGAGCTTTTTCCATGTCCTTTGCCAAGTGCACGTGTGGACAGAGGAGGTAACTTTTACAGGGATGTCATTCCTCCTGAGAATGCTGTCTCCATCCTAGCATCAGTAAGAGGTCACTGCAACAAAGACTTCATGTAACTCTGGCAAGTTTTTTTGCATCGTTGCTATTTTGTTTTTGTTAATGGAAAAAAAAATTCTTTTTCCAAATGTTATCAATTTCAATCAAATTAAGTATGTTGCAGAACTAAAAAGGTTGCTTACATTGCTGTGTTGTGGGTTTTTGCTTTGCTTTCCCTCAATCCTTCTACTCATCTTCCTGAAGAATTAAGGTTGGGTCCTTTCAAATGTAAATTAAGCAATTTGCAAATATGTATTTTGGCAACTTGGCTTTCCAAACAAACGGGAGTTTTATTGATTTTGTGAACTGCTACCTCATGGAGTTATCTTGTGGCTGTAATTTGAGACTTTAATATGAAGAGACTGTTTTCATTTATTATAAGCAGTATATTCTGCTTTTATCTCACCCCACTCCCCGTTACTGCATTTTAAAACAGGTAAAAAAAGCGATGTCAGTCTTAATATGCTTTTCATGTATTTAGTTTCTCAAAAGTTATTTTTACCATTTGTCAATTTTATTTGTTATTAAAACAATATTTGATATCACAAAAGAAATTAAAACACGAAAAACATCCGCCAACAGTTCCACCAGCTCAAAACAGCTCTTAATGTTTATCCATGCTTTCCAGGCTTTTGTCACCTTGCATATGCTTCTAACGGAGTTGTAATAATGCTGTAAACATAATTTTCAAAATAATTTTTATACAAACTTAAAAAACTAAACCACTTTCTTGGCCTCCTTTCAAGATCTCTGGACCCGTTTTGCAGAAAACTTGATTCTATGTTTCAGTCTAGATATATGACAGGACTTTACATGTCAGAAGTTAAAAACGTATTTCTCAGTCTTTATACTTCAAGATATTTACAGTGGAGCAGAAAATAAATGAATGGCAATTGATCTCCAAGGTCAATTAGTTCAACCCTCTGCATCAACAACACATAGGAATTCTCACACAGGTCTGCTCTGGAGCCCTTAAGGACAGATGGCCTTCCAGTCTCACTGCTTTTTCTAGTAAGAAAGATTCCTAACATATGGCCTCAACTTCTCATGTGGTCAAGTTTTTTTTTTTAATGTTCTATTTTTATCTTTAATGTTAATACTTCTCTTTTTTTTTTATTGTGGTCAATATACACAACATAAAATTTACCATTTTAACGTTTTTTAACTGTACAGTTTAGTGGCATCGAGTACATTCACATTGTTGTGCAAACGTCATCACTATCTATATCCAGAACTTTTTCATCTTCCAAAACTGAAACTCTGTACCCATTAAGCACTAACTCCCAATTATTGACTCCCCTTACCCCTAGCACCTGGCAACCAGCAATCTACTTTCTGTGTCTATGAACTTGCCTGTTCTAGGTACCTCATATAAGTGGAATCAAACATTATTTACCCCTTTGCGTCTGGCTTATTTCTCTTAGCATAATGTCTCCAAGGTTCATCCATGATGTGGCATGTATCAGAATTTCCTTTCTTTTTAAGTCTGAATCATATTTCATTGTATAGATATATCACATTTTGCTTCTCTATCCATCTGTTGATGGACACTTGGGTTGATTCTACCTCTAGGCTATTATGAATAATGCTATGAACATGGGTGTGCAAATATCTGTTCAAGTCCCTGCTTTCAATTCTTTTGAGTGTATACCCAGAAGTGGAATTGCTGGCTTTAATACTTTGAGGACCTTCCATACTGTTTTCCACAATGGATGGACCATTTTAGATTCTCACCAGCAACGCACAAGGGTTCCAATTTTTCCTGCAGTCATTTCAACCTCTTTTTCTCTCCACATGGAACAACTAGTCACTGTGCTCATTAAAATAATTTTTCATGGAGGTAGATACATCTTTGTTGTTAGGTAATGCCTATGTTACAGATGAGTCTGAGGCAGAGGAGTCAGCCCTGATCCAGGGACCCGAACATGGTGGCACCAGGACCCATCAAGACAGGAGCTCAGGAGCTCGGGTACATTATTATACTGGCTCTCAGAGAAATTGATCTTAGGGCAACCTTATTTTCTGAATTTGCCATTTTATGACAACCTTATTTTCTGAATTTGCAACCTTATTTTCTGAATTTGCCATTTTATGACTCAGAACTGCTTTATCAAAAGCAGCACTGTGCCCATGGTTGGTGGTTGAGCTCAGTGAGTACTGAGGCTCTGCCCACCCAGTGGGTCATGCTCTCTTTCTGGTCCTCTCACTAGCCTTTCCAGTCCTGAGGGCTCATTCCACACAGTTTCCCTAGATGCCTTTGGGTGAGGTCTAGCATCCAGATGTGATACATCAGCCCACACCTCAGGGTGATAGCCGTGCTATCTTCCATCCCACCACCTCTGCTGGTATACCATCTCTGTGCACTCATGGCTCACCCATCAGAGCTTCTCAGTGTCTGGTCTTTCCTGAACCTGGTAAAAGCTGTGGGCAGAGCCAGAGTCTGTGGACCCAGCAAGTGCCAACATGGGGAGATTCAGAGGCACCGAAAGATGTCCTTGCCTCAGAATATTTCCTGAAAGAGCACCTGAGAGCTCCACCTTCCCTTTGCGTTAAGCCTGGTATTCCCTGGATAAAAGTCCCTCAAATAGTCCCTGAAAACAAGGCTCGAGTGCTAACTAAGTTTGGGGAACATGTTGTAAGCTCTCTATCTCCAGGAGAATCACGATGCACTTTAATACAGTGAAGGCTCTGGAAAATTCCACAGTAAAGAAATCGGTTTAACTTTGTTCAAGCCATAGTATCCACCAAGATTTCTGTTACAATGCAAATATATAACTAAGATAGGAATTAAGAATCAAAGGTAAAATCTATCTACCTCACAACTTTGCCTCAGCATCTAAATGAGGGAGTTGGGAACAAGTGAAGACAAGATGGCCTTTAAGTTTCTTCTCACGATATTTAATTAAGTTACTTGGTCTTTCTAAGCCTTGGTGTTTTAAAGTATCTTTCTAAAAGGAAAATAACACTTGCTCATGGTAGAAAAATCAAGAAAGTATAAAGATAAAGTAACGACTCATAATTCCAGTACCCAGAGATGATCACTGTTAACACATTGAGCATTTTCTAGTAATATTTTAAAGTATATACGTATGTTTTAGAGTTTTATAAAAAGGTGAGAATACCAAGGACATAGATTTATATCCTGAATTTTTTTTTCCACTTAACATTATGTCATGAGCATTCAGCTTCTTAACCGAGTGGAACTGTCAAAGGGAGGCGGGAAAACCGATAGGTGTACGGAGAAGAAGCGAGATGACACGGATGCAGGTACAGGTGTGGGATCGTTTGCATTCCAGACCGCCTTTTACTCTCACATCGACTTCATGGTAAGCCTATGGGTGTCCTCCATTTACACCAAGGGCCATGAAGCTTAGTGGGCTTGGAGGTAGAGAAGACACAGATAGTGGTCCACCTAGACCTCCTGCATTGCTTCTGCTGGTCCCATGTGCCCATCTCTACCCACCTGTGTGTTGTGCTTCTGATAGCCCACCCCTGTGACTCTTGTGCACTCCTGCCCCACTGTTGCCTCAAACTTGCAGCGAATGGGAATTGCCTGAGAGTATTTATGCCCCTTCGGACCCTTAGCCAAGGACTGGTGTGGGGGCATGAGTATTTGCTTAGCGTCAGGCTCTAAGGTGTAATTGACATTCCAGAGCTTCTCTCTCTGCAGGATCAGCAGAGACTGGGGCTCTGCCTGAAATCATACTCTTGCTTGGCTTCTTCCCATCTCTATTCTGCTGTCCTTTCTTCTTCCTGTTTCTCTTGGGAGCACTTGCCCAAGGATCCTTACACAGGGACTGCATCTGGGAATCTGACCTGAGACAGGCATTTCCTCCCTGGTCACAAATGCAGGACTTGAAGGGAGGTCTTCTAGCCCCCTAGAGTGGACACTTTCTCTATCGCAACTCTTTGCTGGATTCCAAGGAGGCAGCAGGCATGTATGAGAGGAGTCCCTGGGCAGCCCTGGTCATCGGGCTGCGGGGGTGAGCCTGTGTCCACTTGCTCTATCTGGGACCTAAATGTAAGGACGGCAGGTGTCTGAAGGCAGTGGAAGGCTCTGAGAGGGATGCAGAGAAGCCCTGCTCCCCACACCTCCCACACCCTGTCTGGGGAAATTAAGTGCATGTGTGCCCCAGCCCTGCTCCAGACAGCCAAAGGGCACAGAGCTTGTGCTGAAGATGAAATAAGCAATAGATATGCGATTCTAACCTCCTGGCACCCAGCCAGGGCCCCACTTACCACACAAACCGTCCCAGCCAAACAGGCTGGGAGGCTCATGTGAGAAAGCCTGAGAAATCGTACTGTGGGCTCATGCTGGGAAGCAATTTGGCCCATTTCAGCTATCATGTCATGGCAGGGAGACACACAAATATAGACCAGACTTGTCCAAAGGAGCTTTTCCCTCATTAACCTTGAAAGACAACGTACATCTCATCGAAGGCTGCCCTAGTCGGCCACTCTGAGAGGCTGCCGGGCCAGGGTCGATGAAGCAACAGGACTTATACAGCAGACGTTAGCACTGCCGAAGGCATTTTCCCTCTTAATACACTAGCGATCCATCATAAATGCTGAGAAAGGGGTATGGGAGGGGGAGAAAGGCTGGGACGTTGTGGCAAGGTACATACTGCTGCTGCTGGGTGATGCTTATCCTCAGCAAAAGAGATGAATATCTCAGTTCTGACCTTCTAAGAGGTTAGCACCCTCCCCCAACACAGAGGCCGCAAGTATGAATCTTCATCTATCATTCACAAGGCAGACTCATATTTTGGCTTTGACTCCTAGGAGGTCAGGTTAGCCATAGTGAGTATATGTGTGAGTGTGTGTGCCTCTGTGTGTATGTGCGTGCGTGTGTGTTTTCTCTTTGGACTCTGGGAAGGAAGAGGGGCAGAATTGGCTGTGTTGGAGGATGTGCAAACAGGCTTGCATACTGACAGCTAATCTGCACAGTCGTCTGCAAAGCGAGGCTGAGGGAAAGACTGTCTTTAAAAGTAGCTCAGTCATAGTTCTATTTATGGCTGGAGAGGCAGGACGTTCTCCAGTTAGATGTCAGGCTGCTAGAAGAGACTGTGGTTTCTCCTGGGAAAAGAACTTAGTGGGGAAGCATGGTTTCAACAGAGCTGCCACGCTGTTCCTGGCAGGGGGCTCTTGGAGTGGGCTGGCAGGCCGCAGCCTCTTAGGACCCAGGTCTCAGCCACTGAGGACTCAAGCTTGGACAAGGATTCTGGTTTCCGTCAAATGTGCTTAATGAGCTGCTGGGGCACAAACACGCTTTTAAAAAAGTTGTGCAAGGACGACAGTTGATTTCTGTTGAGTTACCCCTGTAGGCAGAGCCATGTGAAGAAGACTTTATAAAACATCAAAGACAAAGAACTCCTTGGTCCTGGTCCTCTGACTGGAAGAGGAGAGGAACACAGGCTGTCTGGAGGTGAAAAATAATTGCCATCCTAATAGCAAATATTCACACACTGCTTATCCTGTGTTAGTTACTGTTCTCAGCGCTTTGTATGTGTCAGCTCATTTAATCCTCACAATGGGCCCACAAGGAAGCTTCTATCATCATCCCAGTTTTGCTCACGAGGAATCTGAGACATGGGAACTCACACAAGGCCATAGAGCTACATTTAGCAGAGCTGGGATCCAGAGCCTGGCAGTCTGGTTGCAGAGTCCATACTTCTGACCATGGTGCTGTATAAACCTCTCCATAACCAAAGAGACTGTTGGACTGATAGAGATCAAGGGACTGTCCCCAAAGGGTCTCTCAGCTTGAGGAATTCATTAATAATCTAATGGGGGAACCACATGCATAAATAGACATAGAAATGACTTAAAATTTTGACCAAAACGTCCATCAATCTAATTGCTCTTAGAAGTGAAACTACTCAATCATGAAAAGGAATGTAGTTGTGGAAAGAAGTTTCTTTCTAAGGTATAGTCCAGCTCCCTGGAAGAGAAAGCGACTTCCAGCTGAACCAGGATTGAAGAGAGGAGGAAGAGGGAACCAAGAGACCATGGCATGGTGGAGACTGCTTGTCACAGCGCCTGCCTTGACCACAGTCTTGCTGCTTCTGTCTCATACAACACATCACTTCAGGTTTACCTGACTTACTCCTTTGTAATCTCCAAATATCTCAGTTGAAAACAAATCTTTCTCTTTTTGGAATGTTCTTACCTTTTCTCTGCTATTATTTAATTTTGTAGCTCTGTGTTGAACTCTGACAATGTACCAGTGATTAAAAAGCACAACCCAAAATCAAGTTACGTTTGTGTCATCACCCATTCCCACAGACGCTTCTGAGAGAGCCCATCCCAGACCAGAAGGGAAGAGACACTTTGACCTATCGTTTAAGTAGAGTGAATTCAAGACGGGAGTAAGGAGAAGATAAGAAGGAGGAACAGTACGGGGGGAATTCATTTCATTTTGACAAACATTAACGTGCATTTAAAATCTGCCAGGTGTTTGGTGCTGGGAAGGCAGAAGACAAGCTCCACACACCAGGCTGTGAACCCTAAGGTGTCAGAACTGACATATAAATGCAAAATGATATGACAATTTGAAAAGAAAATTAATAAAAGTGTGGGCAGTAAGTTTTGGGAGCACAGAGAAGGGTACCTTTATTTATGTTTTGGGCAGAAGTGCCAGGGAGAGTCACAGAAGTGACAGTACTTAAGAGCATTACATGATGGGAAGGACATTCTAGGCAGAGAGAAGAGTTTGAGCAAAGGAAGACAAAGGCATGACCTATCCAGGACTTGGCGATTGCTGTGGTGTAGCCAGACAGCAGGCTGCATGCATGAAGGCAAAGGATCCAGACTGCCAAGGGCCTAGGATCCAGGGCTCTGGAGTTGGGGCCAATCCTGAAGCAACAGCGAGTCATCGATGGTTTCTAGATGGGAGACTAGCTTAGCGGAACATGTGTTTTAGAGAGAGTTCTCCTACAGAGATTGGAGAAGGGACAGGCCGACCAGTGAGGAGACCACTGCCTTGGTCCAAGTGACAGAGGATGAGAATCTTGGAAGCTAAAGGTGGGCGGCACGGGTTCAAATGCAGGGCAGCTCTGTGGCCGGTTTGAAAGTGGAGTGATCCTACATGTGGTCCTTCTCTGCAATCGGGAAATAGCATCTCCTCCACACAGTCTGGGCCTATTCTTAACCTGCCCAGCTCTTTCACAAATGTTCCAGCTGCAAAGAAATTCTTTCACCTCTGTGCTCCTCTGCTCTGGGTCTCGGCTTTTCCCTCTGGGTTCCCCAGGTCAAGATTACTTTGAATCTCCTTTTCTTAGCTCTAGCATAGGATGGGAAGGGCAGAGTTCTGAAACGTCAGGCCTTGTTTTGCACTAAGGACATGGCACTCAGTAGCTGTGCTGCCCTGGGCTTGGTTTCATCATTTCTGGGAATGTATCAGTTAGGCTGAAGCCAGGTGAATATAGCCCATGCCAAGTAGTCTAACAGGGGGAAGTGAGGGTGCCCAAAGGCTCGCAACAAGGGTAGTCGGCCAGGGCTGGAGGACGTGGAACCACTCAGGAGACACAACTACCATCTTAGAGACAGCCAAGAGCTGAGATAACGGGGTGAAATGCCCTGGCTTATCTTCTCCTCCACCCTCTTACCCCTACACAGCCTCTCTGGCTGGAGCTACACAGAAGCTCGTTGCACGGGAGTCTGGGAGGGGCGGTTTGCAGGGGAAGGGTGGAGAATGGATCTGAACACGTCAACAGGCAAATGACCAACATAAGAAATTCGCAAGAAATCTCTAGCCCTACTTATCTCACAGGATATTGGTGAGAATCGAATGGAATGATACATGTAAAAGCCCTTTGTAAATTACAGAAAACTGCCCAAATGGAGCTCTGAATGTACTTATGGGGTCCTGTCTGGCAGTCAAAGAAAATCCACGTTTAACTATTCAGTCATTAATTCTCTCCCTGCCTGGATCTGCTGGATGGAGTTTCCGTGGGGCTAGTCCATGGGACATGGCCACCGAACAGGCTGTCACCCATGTCTAGGAGCACTCAGACTGTACCAGGCGATAGGAAGTCTTTCTGCAAAAGATGAGGCTCTAGTCACCTGTTTCTAAATCTTTTGCATCAGAACTAGTTTAATACACATGAACAGGTAGCATCAGGCTCGGAGAGGGTCTCTCTAGCCTCTGCCCTTCTTGGTGGTTAGCAACCCTGTGAGAAGTTCGATGCTATCCAGGTGATGGAGAGAGAGAGAGAGGAAAAAACACCTGAGTATTTCCTGAGCAACAGGTCTACCTGGAGCATCATGCTGGGCACTATACTATGTTGTACTCTCCTGGTGATAGAGAAGATGCCTGAGAATAGGGCTGATGCAGTTGTACCCTTTAGTCTCTTCAGCCCCGTTAACCCACATCCACCCAAATGGATTTTCAGCCAGTCTCATTAAGACATCCTGTCAGAACCATCCCATGTCATTTGCAGAGTAAAGTGAATATCAATACCATTGCAATGAGTAATTTTCCCAGCTTTACTGGCTCTTACTGGAAATCAAGCCGGCCCTCCACTGTGGGTATTGACAGAAACCCCATTCCTCTTGGGAGCTGCTTTTCTTCCACTGAGTGAGTCTGGATTCATCTGAGCAGACACCAGGTATGCCAGTTTAATGGGCATATGCATGTGGGCAGCAGACTTGGCAAGGGGACTCTAGTCCCTGTCTCCTGTTGGCAGTGAGTGGCCTTGATGAAGAGGACCCATGCTGTCCATGCTGGGGCAACAGGAAGAACACTGCACCATGAGGAGGCATCTGACTTTCAGTGTCCAGTAACTATCAGCTACTGCATATGGGCACTCTAACCCCATCGGACCTCATTATTTCATCAGCAACACTAAAGGTCCCTTCCAGTTCTGCATTCCACAATTCTGAGTGATAGAGAAGGCACAGAGAAATCCACCTGCCAGAGAGAGATGCATTTGACGCAGGAGGCCCTTAAGGCTGAGCCTACATTACCAGATATTCAAGAAACAGACAGAGTGGGAGTTTTGCTGGCAGTTTCTCACTGTGGCTCTCTGACCGCGGAGAGCCTGGGCCTCACACCTGCTCGGTGGCCATGACAGTCAGCACTGGGAGACCGGAGCTGTGAGTGACAAGGCGCTAATTCAAGGCGTAGGAAGTGTGATGGTTTAGGGACTGGCCTCACCTTTTCTGGTTCACTCCCTTCTGTCTGAAAGGCTGTCAGCAGCTCCTGCTGATGCCTGCTGGCCGTGGCCTGCTGCCTTCCTCCCCGACACAGAGGTGTGGAAGGAAGTACGGAGGTGTTTCTGCAGCACCTGGGCTGCTGGTTTGGAATGTGCTACCTGGGGGAAAAGCTCAGAGGACTGCTCAACTGTCATTCTGCGCTGGAGTCCAGCCTTCTCTTTCTCGCTGCCCAGGAAGACAGCTCAGCCCAAGTCAGGGGTCCTGAAATGTGATGGAAGGAGGAACGTGTGTGCACGGGCAGTGGCAGGGAGAGCAAGAGGAATCGTCAGTGAAGCTCAGATCCTTGCAGTCTAAACTGAAAGATGGATTTTTGGGAGAGATTGTGCTGGCTTTTCAGAACCCCCAAGTAGCTGATATTCCTCACCCTGCATCCCTCCTACACCAAAGTTCACATGGCAATGAGGCTGCATATCTCACTTGGTGCCAGAGTTCTCCTGGAGCCAAGGGGTCAGGGACGAGTGTTGCAGGCTGCAGTCACCTGGTGGCATCACGTGTTAACCCACTGATGGCTGGTTTGGTTCGGGTGATACAGGTGGTGAAGTGGATGTTGACTTTCTTCCCCTTCCTCCCTCCCTGTGCATCCTGCTTGAAGGTAGACACTTGGCTGAAGAGGGGGCTGACCAGTTAATGTATATTACAAAGTGTAGAGCACGCTGCAGTTTATAAAGCCTTTTCCTTGTCTATTTCTCTTGTGAAGTTGAGAAGGTGGGGTTAATATTCCCATTTTACGGGTGAGGAAACTGAGGCCCAGTGAAGAACTAGTGGCTCCTAGTTGAAACCCAGTCTCTCATCCTGTCCCCACCATCCCTATAATCTATCTCTTGCATTTGAGAATTGTAGCTTCCAGAATCCTAAGAATGCTGATAATGGAGCATCATCCCTCCCCTTTCCCCTGTGAAATTTGGAGAAAGGCAGGAGTGGGGCCAGGAGGGCCATGCATCTCGTGTGACATCTGCCTTCACACAGTGACATGTGACAGCCACATGGTGGAGGTCAGAGGAGTGGCAGAGTTCTATAGTTATTACTTGGGAAAGTAGTTGGCCCCCTCCTTTTAGAAGCAGATATAAGACTAGAACTGATATATGTGAACTGGTTCTGGGCAGACTCTTTTTCTACTCCAGATCAGGTGTCCCCTTGCTTGCTCTTCTCATAAGAAATAGTGACCCACACTTCATTGCAGGGTGTGCTTTACATGTATTTGCCACTTGCAGTAAACCCATAAGTTTGTATAAAAGTATCCTCTTTTTATAGATGAGGTAACAGAGAGGCAGAGGGAAATAAATGGCCTAAGAGGGGCAGAGGGAATTAAATGGCTCAAGTGTATCCCCCTAGGCTGGTGGAGCCAGGGCTCAGATGCAGGCAGGTGGCTCCAGAGATCACGCACGGAACATGCTGGACTCTTCCTTACTGTCAGGGCACACACTGTTCGCTGCTCACCCACAATTCTCTACTCACCTGCCTATTTTCTTACTAGCCTGTAGGCACACATGGAGAGTAGCCATAGCCATAGTCATGATTCCACATCCAATATCTAGCCTAGAACCTCTCCTCTTCCCTCCCCAAACGGCCATGTGCAAGAACCCACTGCACACACCTAGGGGCTGTTTAGAGAAGGCAAAAGGAATTCTGCGACTTGCCTCCAGGCACAGAGTGGGTCTAGCTCCCACAGCTTTCCTGGATCCCAAGGCCTCTTTCTCTTCTGCCCCCAGGCCACACTGCTAAATATATCCTGGGATAAACCCATTTACCATCTATAGTTAAAATGCCTCTTGACTGCTCTGTGCCAAGATTAGAAGTCTGTCCAAACATCAATGATTATTCCATCGGCTAAAAGCAAATCGATCAAGCTCATCCTCCCTGCGGACTAAGGAGGCTCTCAGTCTATTTGTAGCTCAGTCTGAGAAGCAAGAGGCAGCTGCTCTGAGCTGCTCTCTGTCCTGATGGCACTCACAGGGTGGGTCGTGGATGCTGGGATCAGCAGATCCTGTTGTGTAGGTCAGGTGGACAACACCCTCCCGGGCTTCTTAAAGCAGGCCCAGGTTGCTGCAACAACTATCCCAGCACGCTCTGCAGGGTCACACTGCAGGATGCCCGGGGTGGGGCGGGGGAGGCCATTAGGGCAAGATCCATCATGGAGGATCCTTCCCACCTTGACCATTCTGAACTGCTCACAGGAACAGGCGTACTAACAATGGTTGTTGGAACAGAAATGCTATCAGTTCTACAGGACTCAAAGCATTTGACAAAGCTTTTGTGTCTTTTGGTGAAGTTGTGAAACGAGGGCAAGGACTTGAGTGGGAGAAAAATGCATAAGAAAGTAGAGAAAAAGTTTTTCTATCCAAAAAACTTTAGCAGAAATTTAAAATAAAATGGCAAGAGCCAGGGAAAAAGAACTGTATATGTCTCAGTAGATAAATATATTTTTTAATTTTAATTTTGTTTTTGTGATCCCGAGCTTCTCCCCTCCGCTGAGTTTCTGGCTGCCTCTGAGCTGAATAATACAGTAGCCAGCCCAGCAGAGACAAGCATTGCTAGGCAGGAGGCTCCCAAAACACAGGGAAGGGAATTTTTCATTTCATACATCATTTAAAGTCTGCTGCAGTGATTTACCGATGTCAGGCCATCTTTGGAGCACACGAAGAGAAGAAAGAGAAATATGCATGATTCCTTTGTGTATCTGGACTGAGATCCTAGGAGAGTGACTAGGGGTGGGTGGCGGACTGAGGTTTCTCCGTTGTCTAAGCACGGTGCAGAAGCCAAAGATCGCCCAGCACTCAGGAAGAAAGAATGAGTGATTTGTGTCCTGCAGGGAGAATCTGCTTCCTTTCCCACTGGCCTGGCCAGGCAGGGCCGGGCTCCCTCCTCACAGCCTGTATGGTCTCCTTGTTCCCAGTTTCCTGCACTCAGACCTATCCTACACCCCGGTAAGAAGGATCTTCTTGAAACCCTGCTGTGACCGTGCTATACCCCTGCTTAAGTACTTGAAGCCTTTTCTCAAGGCCAGTCGAATCCCTCCTTGCCAGGTGTGCTGGGCCTTCGGCGCCTGCTTTTCTGACTCTGCCCTCTTACCCTGCACCCCCGTGGGTCTAAGCGCCTAGAGACGCCTGCCCACTGCACGCCGTAGCCATTGAGTTTCCCCTCTAGCTGTCCTCCCTGTCTGGAATGTTCTTTCTCCTCTCTCCCATTTCCAAAACTCTCTCAAGGGCCAACCTAACACTCACTTCGCCCATTACTCCTTCCACGACGAAGCCAGCTCTTCCTGCTTATTCACTTCCCCAGACTTCGAGTCAGCATAGACTCGAATTAGGTAATAGATAAAGCTAATATTAGGTAATAATACTCATAAATTTCGCTGAGTGATTACTGGCTGCCACGTGGTTTCCATGCGGTGCCTCTTTCCACTCTCACAACAGCCCCACCAGGATATGCCGTTAATTTGCAGGGGACGGAAACGGAGGCTGAGCTCCTGTTAGGTAATTATTTAAAGCTACATTCAGCTAGGAGGTAACTAAGTTGGCCAGAATCTGCGCCTGGACTTTCTGCCTTTTTTTTTATGAGCCTTTAACCACTACCTTTACTGCCTCTCAGTCCAGTATTACTTCTGAGATAATTGATTTTTAGGTTTTAGTTTAGTTCCGCAATAAAACCGTGGGCTCCCTAAGGAGACTACACGTGCCTCATATGTCTGCATCCTCTACAGCACCTAACCTCAGAGCTAGACATGCAATAGGCACTCAATATAAACTTGATCATTCATCGATTGGCCAGATAGCTTCCAGACTTGTGCACTTCCCTCTCTTCTCAGCACGGAAAAGCCTAAGTAATACAGCGCTTGAGGACGACAGGGGTGCAGTGGGGAGAGCATAGCCTGTTTCTCTTTAGGACAGTCTAATACTGAACTACTGCACATTAATCAATCAGATGCCTATTCGGCACAGGCTATGACATGCAGACATATGGAGGACAGGAGAGAATTAAAACTTCCTGTCATAAAGGAGGCTAAGCTTGGGCTTGAGGAAAATGCAGGCAGAGAGGAGAGCAGAGCAGCCTTTCAGAAGGGCTTGGCGTGAGGCACGGAGCATGGGAAATGGGAAGGAAAGGACCCCACAGACCATTGCGGTTTATCAGCTTGGCTGGAGCGTGCCTCAGGAGAAGGTGGGGCCGGTAGGGCTTTGAGGACCGGCAACCCTGTCTCAGGTGGAGAGAAAGGAGTGACATGGTCATAAAAAAGGGGTTCAACCTGAATCACCACCCTCATTCTTCAGCGACCACATAATGGTTGGGTTGGGATTAGTCTGGACTTTGCCACTAGTCATGACGGCTACCAAGCTACGGTGCTTGCTCAGCCTTTCTTACAGGTTGGACATGAGGGTAAAGTGTGATAAAGCATGGGGGTAGATTGTATAAGTGGAGGATCTGTGTACAAGTAGGGTCCGATCATTACTTTATGTTGTTTTTGACGATGCCAGCGCCCTGCTCTATCCCCTTAGCTGCATTCAGCTCTTCACGTGGACGCTGCTTGTGGTGGGACCCTCTGCCTGAGGGCTACTTTTCTAGCAGGACAAGACAAAAGCAGTCCTCAACTAAAGACAGATGGGGGCAGTGATGATTGCCCTTGGCTGGGATGATTCTGAGGTCTGTTTTGTGCAGAAAGCAGCTCTGACTGCCGCAGTGGAGATCTGCTGGGTGATGGACTCTTTATTGGCTGTTTTCTTGTCTCCGCTTCCCACCCGCCTACAGTGTTTTTAGGGATCGCCCTCCAAATGGATTACTGGCACATAAATTGCAGGGTCTATTTCTGGGAAAGCCCCAAAGTAGGGCATCGTCGTTTTTATTAATTGTAGGAATATGCATATTTGCTAATATACAAGTCCCTACCCCCATTGTCCACATGAGTTCTGCTCAAGTGCAGGAAACCAGGTCAACTCATTTACAACGTCTAGACTCGTAGTTCCTAGTGTCTTGGATGTTCACAGGGGCTGACAGTGTCCCTCCCATGGTGTACTCATCTGGGTGTTTGACTCTCAGTCCCCCACCTCGCCCCACTCCCAAATGAGATTATAAAGTCTTTGAAAGCAGAGGCTGTGTCACATTGAATCTTCGCTGTAAGTCCCTTGCAATAGAATGGGCACTGGGTGAATAGTCTTTAAATTGGATCGTGTTAAGCAGAAAAAACACCCCTCTGTCCCAAAGCAAGCTAATCCCTATGACTTTCTCTGGCTTCCAAAGTGATAAAAGTTCAGTTCCCAAAGCCACTTGTAATGGGTTCATTACTTTATTTATCCTGTTGTATCTACCCTGAGTGGCCTTTCAAATGGTCTCACAAGCATCCTTTCCTCAAGCAGTTTCAGATGCCCCGAAACGAAACCTCTCGACTTGAGCAAAGCTCATCGGTCCGTGTGCACACAGGGACCTCTTTTGAAATGGCCCGTGATTAACTAGCAGGAGTGAGTGTTGGCGAGGGCGTGATCGCGGTCCTCGGGCAGGGCGCTGTCCACGGTCCAAAGCCAAGGCCCACACTCTCTATGCCCCAGCCTCATCTCTGCCAGGGCAGCAGGGTGCATCTTCCTCTGCCCCTGGCAGCTCGACTCACACTGCACCCCCTCCTTGAGAAGCCAGGACTGCCTTGCCAATCGTTTGACATCTGATCTATTAGATGGCTGGCTCTGCTGAGGATGTAATTATCAAAGTCTGGCTTCCGGGGTCCGGGCTGGCTGGAGGCCCCATCCAGTGAAGGGATGGCCACTCAGAGCCAGCTTGCCTTGGCCATGTCAAAGCCAAGGGGCTAAACTGGACTGAAGCACTCTCTCTGGGGCTTTCTCCCTGGTCCTGGTGATGTAAGTTTCCCCGGAAGGTGGGTCCTCCATGAAAAATCAGACACCACCTGTGAGAGGCAAACAGCTCACTAGAGGGCAGCCTCCTGGCCCAGCCTGTGCCCTCCGGGCCCTCACATACCTTCACCATGACAGGCTTGGCAGGTCCCACACTGAAAGGACAGATGCTCCCCCAACTTCTCTTCCACTTCCACCCATTGTGAAGGCAGCAGCAATAATGTGTAGGAACCGCAGGAGGCCTGGACTTACCCACCACCTCCTGCTATCACAGAGAAGGAGGGGTGGGGGCAGGAGCTGGTGCAGACCCTCCAGAGCCCATGTTCAGGTGAGGCCTTGGAGCCCTTCCTGCCCACAGCAAAGCTCTGTGCAGAGAACAAAGAAGAGCTCAGAGGCCTGGGGCTGCACAGGTCATAGGATGCATGTGGTGACAACTGGGATTTTGCAAAGGGCACGGGATTTTTTTCCTGCCTCACAGGGAGATTAGACCTCAACTGTTCTACTTGGCCTCTAGAGGCATGAAACACATTTCTTCGGATGAGCAGTTCTGCCTACGACCTGGAAGCTGGCCGGGCATGGGGTCCGGAGCCAGAGGCAGACATCAAGAGCATCTGTAAAACCTTCTTTGGTAAAGGGAGCAGATGATGCTTGGAACAGTCCAAATTGACTCCTCAGAAGCAACCTCCGTCCCTCAGACATCTGTGCTCTGCTGGCCAGGGTATGCTGAGCATACCGTTGTTGGCTCTGATGCCCAGATTTGGGTTGTGTGCAAGGAAGAGTAAGCAAAAACAGGAAATTCCTCTAAGTCTATAAGTCTGAGTGGGACGGTAACATGCAGGGCTACCTCTGACCTCAAAAGAAATTAACGAGAGGCCCATGGCACGAATGGTAGGCAAGCTGGGCTGTGAAGGTTGTTTCATGTTATATTATGCTGTGCGACTTTGGGTAAGTCGCTACATTCTTTGAACTGTCTCAGATACAGCTGCATCTTGTAGGGTTTGTGAGGCCATGAAAAAGAAGGGAATAAAAACTTTTCTCTAAGGGATGGAATGAGGCTTCTGAATATAGCTGAAAATAGTCATTCTCCTGGTCTCTCGTCAGGAGAGCTGACTTACCTTGTAAATGTGCTATGAGAGAATATAGATCATTAGAGGGAAAAGGGCCTTTTTGGTCATCAGCCTCTCCCTGGAAGAAGAAATCCCCTCTGCAGCATCTGTTTAAGCACCTCCATAACAACGAGCTTGTCTCAGGTCAAGAGCAGAATGTGGGGGACGTGAGAAGCTATCAGAGAGAGCACTGCCCTTGGTAAGGAGAGGGCAGGTCATTGAGAAAAGGAGGGGGGACTGAGCCCAGCCACACTGGGAAACCCTGGAACCAAAGCCAATCCTGCCTTTATTCAACACACAGGAGACACTGAACCTTCCTGTGCTGCCTTCGCGAAGCCTGCACCCCAGGACAGCCTGCCATCAGGGAGCAGAAGACGAGGTATGGTCTGAGTGATTTAGGATCTCCCCAGTCCGGCTGCTGGACAGACCACTGTGCCCCCCCACTTTGTACTGAATGCAGGGAGCAGCTACCTCAAAAACAGCTAACAGCCCCTCTGAGGCACATCAGGCCTGTTACCCTTGAAAAAGTTTTATGAAGAGTCTAACTTTTCTTTCTCTGTCTCCACTCCTCTCCACCCTACTCCACCCCATCCTTGCTTTCATCTTCTCTGTGAGTGGAGGTACTTTCCCCACTGGTGTTGCTAGAAGGTTGCTGAATAGCAACAAGGAAGCAAATTAGATACTGATCAGCCCTCAGTTTTCTTGGTGTGCTGAATAACAACTTAAAGACAACTGTGGTCATTTAAAAGGCAGCCCAGCTTCATGAGCAGGCCTGGTGGGCACTTAGGTGAAGGCTAATGTTCACCTGTTAAAGCTGAGTTATCAAGCGGCTGGGGATCTGTTAACGCTTCCAGTCACCTCTCTTGAAGGCCATGGCAATGCACCTCTGCCCACAATCACCTCCACAGAAAATTAAGGCCATCAACACTTACATATTTCAGCATGTAAATTAACAAATTCCTCCAAATCCATAACATGTACATCTTTGTTTAGCCAAAAACCTTTGAAATAAATTGTAGCTCTTTAGGACAGCTCTGACAAAAGTGTAATATATCATGGAATAGCGGATACAAGTTCAAAAGTACATATAATAATATAATTAAGGTAACTTGACAAGAATGTATTTTAAAAGTATAAAATACCTGCAGGTATAATAGCTTCATAAAGTTTGTCAGATTTACTTCTGCTGTGAAGAAATTTAAAATGTTTTACTTTAATGTGATGCAAATGAAGGTTGAGATATGCATATAACACAGTCCTTAAAAAATAGGTAGAGGGAAAAGAATAAAAGTCAGATTTAGGCCAACCAAGACATTCGACTTTGCAGGTGACTGGATAATAGATCAAGCAAACAGATTGGGGTGCGGTGCTGTGCTGTTTGTAGAAAACACCAATTTCACATTTCCCTCCCTTGCTGGCTACAGGAAAGCGTTTTTATTCAAAATTAATGATTCCCTCTGCACATTTTTCTTCTTGCTCAAAAGGTTCAAGCGTAATTCTTGTTTAAAGCAAAAGCAACTTTTATGTAATTACCAGCCCATGGAAAATTGTTTTTCAACGCACTAAAAGCTAAGAGTGACTCACACCCAAAACAAAGGGCTTCGGGACACGTCCGTGGACTCACGGACCAGCTGTCTCCCAGAGAGGAGGGATCCAAGCCCCTGTCCGGCCCAACTCAGCGACCTTTGTGCTTGAACAGAAATGCTTTTACAAGCAAAGAAGTGGTAACCATTTACCCAGTATAAAAAGATGCCAAGATATGAAACTATAAGGTTAATCCAATCAGTAAGGCCACAGACTGGGGTGTATAGAACACCTTTCACTCTCTCCCCACCAAAAAAATTCCCCTAAAGAATCCCATCTCTCCAGCCTGGTTCTCACCATTACGATTAACCCAATAATGTCCACAGCTCTGCACCTATCTGTATTGCATGCATTCGATGTACCAAGGTGAGCCAAGGTACCCACCCCAATCATTACTTAGATGAAATCTCCTGGCCTGATAGCATTTCCCAGACCTGAGTTTCATGCTCATTTTCTTATTCCCAACTATCATCAGAGAGATAGGACTCTGAGATGAAGTAGCTATGTGGCCTTCAGGAACTCCCCTCACCTTCCCAAGCCCAGGTCACGGTTTAGAGTGGGGGAGCAAAGTTTCTTTCCTTTGAGACACAATAGAAAATTCTGTATTTCAGATCTCCCACCATGCCTATAAGCAAGGCTAGGTGCTTGCCCAAAAAATGGAGTGGGGGATGGGGGAAGGTGTTCAATAAAAGGCACCTCTTACTCAAGATAAAAATTACATGTTTGAATCATGAAGCAGCGCAGTTTTAAAATCAGCAGTCCTCGAGCCTCTGCCACTGATGACTGCACCCAAAAGAATTTTCAAAGTAAATGTACTTTTTACCATTTTTTTGCTCATTTGCATTCTGGTCCGTTTGGATTCTGAAATGCAACTAGACTCTTTATTTTCAGGGTAGATCTGCATGATAGCAAACAAACAGTTTGGGAAGGAATTAGCCATATGGGCCTGAGCATTATTTTCTTAATGTGGGAATTGGGTCAACCCTACAAAACGTTTCCTCGAATACATAAATGGGCGCATTTTCTCTTTGAGAGGGGAGGTTTTCAGAATTAAGCCTCCCAGTCGGCTGTGCTTTGAGTTATAGCTACCTAGTCCCAGCCCCCAGAGACTCATGAGATATTAAAGACGCAGCCCCCTCAGAAAATACCCAGTCCAGGCTCCTCATTTTGTAGCTGAGACACAGAAGTCCAGAGAGGTGAAGCGACTTGAGTAAGGTCACAGAGCTAATGGCCTAGTCTACATCATCCTGTTATCTTTTGCCCCTAAACTAGCAGAGGCCTGTGTCTGATCCTAGTGTGTACTCCCCACGTGTAGGAACACTCATCTCAATTTCCAGACCCCTTTCCCATTCTCCCAACCCTGCGTGAATTCAAAGGTTGTAAATTTATATCAATCATCAATCCATCGATTGATCAGTCAATCAGTCACTATATTCTTAGCACACCTCCATGTCTGACTCGATGTTCAGGGTAGAGGACCATTGGCTCACTTTTCCCTCATCCTCTCTTTGTTCTTCAGAATCAGAGGCAAAGTAAGAAAAGCACAGATGAGACCCCCAGAAACCACTATTCTCCCCTCGTGACTAATGGGAGACATAATATTGGTAACGGCTATTGTCAGGGGTGTCACGAATGAAAGATGACAATATACGAAACAGACCTTTTAAGGGCAACCCATTATTTTTATAATTTGTTTAAACAAAACCAAGTGACTCTTTAAACTCTAATTCACATCTCAGAAATCCAGTGCTGCTCTCTCTCATTTCTCTCTCTGAAGTCGTGGCAATAATTTTAATGCCAGCAGAAAGCATTAGACATTAGAGGTGAGCAGGGCAGAGGGTTCTGGCTTTTATCAGATAATTAAGATGCTACCAAAGTCAAACCTTTATCAACATTAGACTAAAAATAAGCTTCTTCCATCCAAGTGCTTTTCGACAGAGCGTTCAGAGTGACAGCCCCCTGGATAAGGCTTAGCTTTTAAAAATGGTTCATTGTTTTTTAACTCTTATTGGCAATCCATTCTCATTATGCCCAACCTATTTGTCTTCATAATATAGACTTCACAATTACACTATCAAAGAGTGTGTATCTACATAATGAAAATGATCTATAGAATAGTACAGGGGAAATGTAATAACAGTGTGTTCATTAATGAATGGAATACTTTGAGAGAAAACATGGCATCTCATGGGAGAACCTGTCCCTATATCATAAGATGTTAGAAAAAGGCACACACCTGGAGGTGAAACTGAAGTTAAACCTGACTCCCTAGAGATGAAGGGCATGGCAGTGCTTGACTTTAGTGGTGGGAGGGGCACACGGTGGGCGTGCTTAGCAGACCTCATGTTGGAAATAGTCACTTCAAAGTGTGTTTGTTCTATCTACTCTTTAACATATTCTGGCCTAAATACTACTGCCTCACAGACCACTAAGATAAGGCTTGTTCTTTCCTCCAAAGAATAAACATTGGCAAGCTCTCTCCATTGGCTAAGATTTGCTACAGCTGGCCTGCAGAGGCGCCTTCCAGGCAGGAGTGTATGTGCTGGATGGAATCAGTTTCCCAGGCTAAGGCGTTCTCTAGAGAAGGGGCATCAGTGTGGAAAAAGGAAGCTTGGCAAGCATCCGACGTTGGGAAAACTCCCTGAGGGGCACTGGAACTGACCACCAAAGGAGGATCGGGCTGAGAGACGGGAGGAAGAGGCTGACTGCAGAATTAAATGGAGAGTTTATTAAGGGAACTTATGTACGCGAGCAGAGTCTGGGTCAGCAAGATGGTGGATCTCCACATGGAAAGGGAATGGAGACTCGATACATATCGAATACAGGTGGCCTGTAGCCAAGTGACTCGGGCTTATCAAGAGCTGCATATTCCAAAGCAGTAAACAATTTAATGGGCCTATTTATTTATCTATGTAAGAACATTCCTTTCAGGTGATATGGGCCCACCCCTTCGGGGGTGAACTGGCTGGTGACCACCAAGAAAACTTGCTTCTTAAGGTGCTGTTGGTCACACCAAGCACTGGAAACCATTTTGTCTACTGTCTGGATAGTTTAATCTCTATTACAGAGGTCTTCAACCCCCAGGCCACAGACTTGTACTGGTCCTTGGCCTGCTAGGAACGGAGCCACATAGCAGGAGGTGAGTGGCAGGCCAGCGAGCAAAGCTTCATCTGTATTTGCAGCCGCTCCCCGGCACTAGCATCATCACTTCAGCTCCACCTCAGATCATCAGGCATTAGATTCTCAGAGAAGCACCGGCCCCTGGTGCCAAAAAGATTGGTGACTGCTGCTCTATTACATTCTGGGAAAAATAAACACATAGCTGGTCAGTTTGCATAGACCATGTCATGTTGTTCCTTATGTACCTACAGCATCTATCATAGTGCTTGGCTCACAGTATACACTCAGTAAATAGTTTCTCATGGAAAAAAGAATGACTTTCTAATTCCATCCAAAATAATTTAATCCTTGATAATAGTAGGTCACAGAAACTTTTAAGACACGCTGGCGCTGAAATGATGAAAAATAATTTATTAATGAGGACAAAGGAAAAAGAATGACAGATAAGGAATGGTGGTGGAAGGCTGAGTTCGCATAAACATAAAAGTTGGTTGTGGCACTTGGCCAAGGCAGGGCTGGGGACCCCTTGCTGGGCAGATAGGAGTCTTGGCAGATGTTCTAAATGGAGGAGGTCAAGCAGATGTCCAGCTCTGCTAAGAGACCATGGATTGAGAAGGAGCTCTGGCATGCTTTTTAGATGATAGCGAGTGGCATGTGTGTCCTGGAGGGAAAAGCTCTCTTCCTGGGACAGCCAGCTAAGAGCAAAATCACACCTAGAACTGGGCTTAGCTATAGAAAGTGTACTTCATATATACCCCTATTTTCCAAATCTTCCTGTGGCTTCTCTTCTGTAAGTTCAAGTCAATAGTAAGTCTGAATGGACAGGGTTTGGTCAGTAAAGGGGCAGAGGAAGTAGATTATCTGATCTGGGAAACCTAAGCAGTCTATATTTAATGTCTGTGAATCCTGCAGTGGAAAGTCTTTCTCTCCTTCCCTCACCTCCTTCCTCAACCCCCCAGACACACCTATATGCATACAAAGTCTACCCCAGAAAAACGAAGTGAGAGCTAAAATAATGTTAGCATCAATTGATGTAGAAAAAAGTTTTTTTTTTTTTTTGACTTGGATTATTTGGAAAATTATTCCAATTTATTAATTTTATCTGGCTAGCATAATTTGTGTATGTGCAAGTATAAGTTTGAACAGGGAGAGAGCTTGGTTCAATTGTCACTAAAATATCTCTGGGCACAAAATGCTGAACAAGAATGCAATGATGACAGAAACGATATAACAGAGGAAGTGACATCTAATAGTATGTAGTAACACAGAGATCTTGAATTCACCATTCAAATTTTTTATGCATGAGGAAGCAGCATATTAACATAGTAGGTGTTAAATTGTTGCAATGTCAAGGCTGGATTTCACTTTACAGACATAGTTTCATTTCACAGATGACTCAAAGAGTGCACTCGACTCCTCTAAAGTCTGAGAGGTGGGATTAAAGTCTGGATGTCTTGACCCCTAACTCAGTGCTTTTCCACTCCACGCATAACCTTTCATTCACAGAGAGACAGATAGGAAGGTACATGGACAGGAGATAGATAAATACATATTCTCTAAGTAGTGTTAGTTTTTAGACATAATTATTCTGTTTTCAGATTGAACATCCCATAGGAACATCAAAAACTCCCTGTAGGACATTTAAACTTTACTGCAGAGTTAGAAACTGTGGAGAGTTAAAAGTCCCCTGTAGCTATTAAAATAGTGTGCAGTGAGAAGAGTTGTGTTACAGGTGACTAATGGGATTTCACCACCTCTCATCCCCATTACATATAGATACTGATATAGATATAGACATATAATATTGCATTTCTAAGCAAAGTGTCCAGTATTTTTACTATTGGGAGAGGAAGCAACTGCTGACTACTAACTATCTTCGCTCCCAGCTTCCCACCCCCCCCAAAAAAAAACTGCATTAAAACTTTCTTTGTAAGAAAAACAAGAGAAAAAAAATCAATAGAGCATGAAAGGACATGAAAAATGCATTGAAACCCATATATATATATATATTTCTAACAGTGCAATTTTTTAAAGCTCTCTAAAAAAAAGTCAATGTGATTTTCAAGGAAAAAAATGCAACACGACACTGAATTCAGGAGCAAAGAAAAAAAAAAAAGCCCCAAGAATAATGAAGATCTAAAGATCTGACCTAGTAATTTGAGGTACATATAGAAAATGGTGTAAGCTTTGGCCAGCTCTGGGATTGGCAGGTCGAAGGGTACATCAAATGCGAAGTGGAGCAAATTCCATTTTTGGATAGTTCAGCATATATCTATTTTAAAGCTTTTAAGCCTCCCAACTCAGTGAAATTACTCCCAAGGGATGAAGTATTCCCTTGCGGACCTTGTTGCACTTCTTTTCTCTCCCACAAAGAGAAATGGCATGGCAAAGAGTGTGAGACATCCCTTCCAGGGCTCAGGTGAAAAGAAAAGGGGAAAAAAGAGTGCAGGTTAAATACAATATTAAAGACGATCTCTCCTAATCAGTGTATCTTTCTTCCTTGCAGCTAAGCAATCTTTGTCAATTACAGGGCATTACTCTGCAGGCCAACTGGCAATTACAATGGCATCTTTCTTCTCATCACTGTCAGCAAAAGGAGGAAATATTCTGGGTCCGGCTAAATGTAAAGAGGGAAAGTGAAGCTCATTTCAAAGGTAATCCAAAGGGAACCTGTACCAGGATGCAGATGCTGTATGCAGCTGTTATGCAAAGAAGCTCCTGCTCTAAGAGCTGATATGTTTATTTAGACTAGTGCTAAAGCCGAGTTAATGCCAATTTCCAGAGAGGATTAATATACACTAACGTGAAATTATTGAACTGTTACGCACATCTGGAAATGCGTGTTTTAACAGTTTCTTTTTTGTGGCTGCCAGCTGCACTGGAGAAGCAGCTGATAAAGTTGCCATTGCTTTTTAGGCCCAGCCCAATAAGTGGCATACTGTTGGGATGACTACAGGCCCTTCTAATCAAGACCACGGCCCTCATTCCCTTCTGATCCTTTCACTGCTCCTGTTTATTTTCGTCTAAATGTGAGTTTTCCACCTTCATTTTCAAGATCAGGTTGTACTCTCCTCCATTTCTCCCAATTCTCTCACTGTCAAACCATTTTCCATGCAGTCGTGACTTCTCCCCAAAGAACGAAGAAGAAGCCTGAGAATCAAAAGGCTTGGATTCCACCTAGATTTTTGTCATTCAGTCATTTAACCTTGGCGCAGTACTGAGCGGGTCAGTCATCTGAGAAAATAATCCTTCAGCAAAGAGACCGCTTAGATTAATGGCAAAGGCCATCTCAAGGACTCGATTGATCTCATGACCCAGAAGCTTCTGTCCCTAGAGACCTCATTGAGTGGCTGGCCCACTTTTGTGCTTCCATCTCAGAATAGACTTGTCCCTCCACTCTCCATCTCATTTTTTTTAAAAGAAAGGAGCCATGGTATTTATTAAGAAATATTTTGCCTAAGGAGAACACTTGAGGTAGAAAAGCTAAAGGTATCAGCTATTTGGAAAGTAATCTAGCCCACCCTACTCCTCTGTCTCTTCTCTGTGCATATCCTTTCTCAGATGGAGGCTAATCCAGATGTGCAAATGATCTTTAAGCATCCTAGAAAGGCATTCTCTACTTGACCTTGGCTGCTGCTGTAAAGATTTGCCCGTCAATAATTGCATAGCACAGGACAACTCAAAGTGCCCTACTAATATCAGCCATAAAAGCGATTTATATTCTGAGATTCTGGTGGGGGCTTTCCACAACTGTTTGCTTAGGTCCGTCCACCCCCACCTTTTGCTCCCTAGACATTCAGCTGTTCAGACAGATCCCACTGAGTGAGCATCAGTCAAACTGTCCTGTCATCTCCAGTTCCCAAGTACCCTGCAATTATTTGCGCTTTCTTCTAGAATATACCTCTTTCAGTGGCACATCAGAAGAGCTCTTTAAACGTTAGCAAGAACCAATATTTTAGATTCTACTGCTAGGCGCTTCAGCTAAGTTCACTTTATTGTAAAATTAGATGTCACTGTAAAAAGCATGGATATAAATATAAGAGCAAAAGGCCCTTTTCTTAATGCAGAAACCAAGGTAACAATATCCTATTTTTCCTTGTTGTCAAAAAGTTTTTTTTTTTGATAGCTCAGCCAATATAATGCATATTTACACTTAGCATTAAATAACTATTATGCAAAACTACTCCACAGTAATATCTAAGTATATTTATGGAAAGCTAAATTATATTGCCAAGTTTATTTTAGACCAAGGAAGCCCCTGAGAAGGGATATTGTGTATTTTAAAGAGTAAATGTAAACTATTAAATAGAGAGAGCCTTTGTAGAATGTTACACATCCTACCTAGGTAAATCACAGAGCAATTACACAGTAAACTTTTCTTTGATGAAGCACTGAAGTGATGACATGTAATTACTTTTCCAATGCTGCACCGTGTGTTTATCAAAATGTTAATGCAAGCATAATAACAGGCTGTATGTTTGCACCGAGAATGTCAGAGCTATCCAGCTGTCAATCACATCTGAAAATAAAATCGCAAATAAGCAGGCAGCTTGATAACAGGAGTGACAGCCAATACTCACTCAGCTGACAAGCACTTTGCTCCCTCTACCAATCAGTGTCAGTGTAATGTACCTAATAGGAGGAGTATATCTTTTATTAGCCAGAATGGAAGCAAGTGGTATAAATGAGCTGAACTTTGTGTGGACCCCTCCCCTTGCCCCCCGTTCTGCTAACGGGGCCTCTCTCAGGTGCCAGCTGATCCCATTGCCTTCCCCATGCGCCTCCAGAGCAGTGCCCTCGTTAAGGGCTGCAGAGCCCACATGAAGGCTGGCATTATGAATACTTCTTTTAGAGCAGGCTTCCTAGGCAAGGGGGCTGATTCAATCAAGTTAAGAACAAGCCCTGCTGGACTTTCCTCGGTCATGGTCACCCAGACAGCAAGTCCTAAGCTAGGACCTGTCTCAGTAATTGGCTGAGATGGTTTCACAAGCTCTTAGTGCAGATAAAAAAGAAAAAAAGTGACTGGTTTTGAAAGACAAGTGCCCAAACTGCTAGGGCAAATTTATTTATCCCTTTTAACTAAAAGTAGGATAGGTGAAGCAGGGCTTGGAGAATAGAAGACCCACTTGCGAGCTTTCCTGGGGTGCGAGAGTGGAGTCAAGTCCCACCCAGGCTCCTGATAAGGTCATTTGGCATGTCATTGCCTTGCAGGCTGGAACATCTGGAAATGAGCACTTCAGTTCTGGAAACTTTGCGTTTACCCTGCCTCATGCCCTCTTGACATTCTCTGAGAACACTTTTCACTGAAGGATCCTTTCGAATGTATCTAAAAATTGCCAGCCACTTGTTATAGTATGAGCAGGTGCATGCCTAAACAAACCTTCTCATTTAGATGAGTAATTCCAGAACTTCTTTTCCGGAGGGGGCACATGTAGAATTTCAGGTTGCCTATGCAGGGCAGTCTGGTGGGAATAGATCTGACCATATAGGTACAACATCTACTTCCCGAGTTCCCTGGACTCACAATGCAAACCAGACCTATGTGCTTGCATTCTGCTGTTATAAAATGCTAGGATGGCTTGTCAACCCTGCCCTTGTGTGAGTGTGTGACTGTAACCAGGCGAAACAGTCTCAGTCACAGTACGAAGAGAAACTGGGGAGGCGTCCCAACAAGAAGCAGAATGTGGGGAGAAGCTATGTCCCTACATCCTCTGCTCTTCGGCAACCTTATTTCCATTATTTTTCATGTTTTCTGGTGATGCCAACAGATGTTGCAATAGCAACAGCTAATCTTTGATGTTCTTGGTTCCTCACTGCCTGAAGGGCAGCACAGAGCCCGTCGTACCCACCTTCTGTGACTATGATGACAAGTGGAGAATTTTCTTTCACATGCTTAGACTGACTGATGGATGCATTTCACGTGGCAGATTTCCAATTCTGCAGAAAACTTAAAAAGTCCCCCCAAAAAAGAAATCTTTAGCATGTTAGGGTCTCGAACCATGGATTCAGAGACTCTTGCCTCCTGGATTCATACGTTAAACAAAAGTGAGGATTAGAAAGGGCCCGAAGGTCTGCCTGCTGAGCCCGTCCGCTAACACCCTAACTGCAGTGGACATGCATGCTTTTCCCATTACGGCAAATATCATTTTAGTTAAAAGTAATACATCTCCTCTTGTCTAAGTGAATGTACGTAGAATTTGTTACTTTAATTTACTTTGCTTTTTTCTTCCGAAAAGGGACTTAATGAAATCCTGAATCAGGGCCTAACTTCTTAGCAGTTGAACAGAATCATCCCAGACTGTAGAGAGTTCTTGAGAAGCCAGAGCTAGTTTAGGGGAAAGCGAGACAACTTGGAAAGGTAAAGCAAGTCACCAGAGGTGGTATGAGAGATATCTTCAAACAGCACAGCATTTAAAGTCCTTTACAATCCGATCCCAACAAAGGCTTCCACTCTCAGTTCCTGTCACCACCTCTCCTGTCTATTTCCAACGCCCATAAGACTTTGCACTGTCCCCTAAGTGCATAGCCACTATCACAGTTTCCATGACTCTATTCATGCTGGCACTTCTGCTTGTCATGTTCTTTACTCATTTTTTCCAATTGAAAAAATCCAACCCTCCCCTCAAGTTTCAGGAAGGGTACATTTTCTGTGGTGAAGAATTTACCACTCTCACCTTAGCATTCCCCTAACGCCTCAATTTCAGCATTCACTTTCCTACACATATAGTTTTCTCTTCTCCATAACACACTCTAAAAATCTCACAGACAAGCAGTAAGCCCAAAACTTGGGGTTGGAATTCCAGAGCCTAACAGGTTGGCTTATGGATTCATAAAAAGTGTTCGACAAGGCTTGCTGATTTGAATGTATGATTCAGTATTATAAAGTATGTTGTGTACAAAAAAAAAAAAGAAAGAAAAAAGAAAGAAAAGAAAAGAAAAGAAGGGCTGTTATATATTTGTTCAGAGTCAAAACTGGAACTGAGAGGTGAAGATACAGGCTTCGAATCAGTACAAAGAACCTTCTGAAACATGCAGCAGCTGAACAATGGGAGTCTCTTGAAGCCGTGAACTTCCTACCTCTGTGAGTATTATTGCAGGGGTTGTCCGGCGTTTTGGGGAGATAGCAAAAATGACCTCAGTGATCTTTAGAATACTTTTAGACTTTATGATTCTATGACACATGAGGCCTAGATAGATGAAAGGACAATTGTTCGGGACTAATAGTTAAAAGAAAGTTCTTCAGGACCATGGTTCTCAGTGTGTCTAAGAGTCACTTAAGAAGCTTATTCAAAATCCTGGGCTCCACTCCCAGAAATTCCGTTTAGTAGTGTGGAGGTGGTCACTGGGAATTTGCATTTTAAACAATCACTCCAGATGATTTTGTTGGAAGTAGCTCTAGGACTATCACTGGCAAAACACTGTTCCAGAGTGTGCCAATCAATGGCTCCTAAACTCTGCTCTTCGACAAATCTTCTTTATCTTGATATGAAGTCGACCTGATCTTCAAGCATCTCTCAATACAGGTATGTGAAAAGTTTGTAATGTTGGGCTCAAAATCCAAGCACAGAGAGGTGTCAGTCTACAAAGCCAGATTGTCAGAGTAAAGGCCTGCCCCAGGAAAGATGAGCTAGAGGGTCCTGGGGGAGCCCAGGCAAGCTGACAACAGACACATTCACACAAGTGACACAGGTTTCACATCTCTAAAGTCAAAGATGACACAGTGCTCCATGGGCAAAATAACAAACGAGTGAGCAGACACAACCCAGGAAAGTAATTAACTGATCAACTAGATGATAGATTTGAGGCATATTCGCAGAGAAATGAGACAAGAAGATTTGCCACAGTTGTGGGTGAGCTCAAAAGCAATGATGTCACCTCCCAGTAGAGGTTAATGAGGTGGAAAAGGTCATCTAGAAAAGCACAACTACCATATTTTAGCACAGGTGGAGTGGTCAGTAAATCTATGAGAAAAAACAGTGGTTGCTTGGAAATGGTCCCATCTTTAAATTAGACAGTGAACACAACATTTACAAAGTTGAACGTCATCTGGAGTTGATAATTTAACCCAAATCTCTGCGAATAAATGTTAAGTGAAGGGACAACAGGTTAAGAGGCTCGCATATTGCTTTTAAATGTAAAAACCTATCCATGGATTCAATATTAATACAGACCCCCAGACTCAGATTGGGCAGGGGTAGGAAACAAGGCTAAGACTGCTAAGGCTTTGAATATGGGAGAAAAAAAGGATGCCAATAGATGACCATCGGTACTATATTCTTTAGTTTTGGACAATAATCAATTAATTTGTACGTTTCAGCAGTGAGAAAGATCCCAAATGCAGAAGTGTGTTAATTCAAAAAAGATTCACTCTCAAGTGTACTTGGATCCTGAAGTAGGAAGGTATGTGGTGGGAGACATAAGGCATCTCACTGTGATGACCTCTTCTGCAATGTCCATGTTGGCTTCATTATTAGCACAACCTTCCCAGAGAAAGGATGGAGACATGAAAACATAGAGTGTGTTCCTGAAATTCTTAGAAATTTTCAGGCATATTCTTATCACATATATTGAATTTCTTAGGAAAGACAGCTTAAGTACAGATCATTCTAGAATCCCAGCATCCCTCAGACATTTGTAAGTTTCATTTATATTGTTTGTGAATGCAATCATCATATTAATCATTATCACCATCATTGCCAACATCATTATTAGTATTAAACATTCTTCTCCCAACTGAGAGAAAGTCAGAGATATTGAATCTACCTTACTGTTTTCTTGTAGGTAATCCTTTCATGGTATCTGGGAGTCCCTTCTTTTCTGAATAAGACAGTATCAGTGAGCTGGGGCCTGCAGAGGGTAGCTCTGGGTTCCCAAGATGTTTCAGGTTGCATGCCTCCATTGTGCAGTCTAATTCTAGGGTATTTGGGGCTTTGGAAAGAGGTTTCATTTTTCTGTTTGGCAACAAATGTTTCATCTAAAAAATTGTGAGGCTCCAGATAAACATGATTTCACCACTGCCTGAATTCACTGATTATGGGTTATTGAAGCTAATCAGTAAAAATGAGAAATGGGACTAAGAGTTTCCTTTCTTTCCAAGTCCAGCTCCTTCTCACCTTAATGCTGTGTCCTCTCTTTGCTCTTGGCCCTTGCTCTCTGGTCTTCTCCAGCTTGAGATCCTGACTCTTTCATACCCTCCCCTCTTCACTGTCCTTTAACGCTCTTTGCCTCCATCTCACTCCTAGAAATTTTAATGAAGATGCTAAGTGGTTTGACCCACTAATAACATTTAGATGGTGGTGCAAACCCAGTTCTGAGGGAAGGAGCTGTAGGCAAAGGATGCAGGGATGTGGCAGTGTTCGGCTACAGTGTTCAGATACACACATCCTAAGCATATTTTCTTCCATGATATCAATGTACTCATTAATATCCATTTTAAGCAGCCTTTTCCTTCCCCTTCAGAATTTCTTCTGACGTCTAAGTGTGTGGATATGTCATTTACTGGCTTCATTTTTAGGGCCTCAGTCCCCACTTTATCACTCACCAGTGCCAATTAACGGGTATGGTTCAACAGACAAGAAGTGGGCTTCATTTTTCTCTCTAAAGACAAACTTTCTTCTTAAACCGATGGCCTTCTGCCTGAAAACACGGCCATGTTTCAGTGCTACATTCCAAAACAGGTGTTGGATAATTCAGTAATTAGTATGCACGTCTAACTCCATGCAGCCTCTGTTGATCTCTCAATTATAGTTAGCTAGGTCCTCTAAAGTTTGCAGTAGTTAATTAGAGCATTACTGAATGGTTGGGCTGGAGAGCCAGGCTCTGCCATCAGTCGACAGCTTGGTCCCATGTACTGAACATTGGGCTGGTTCTTGACTGGGCAACACCAGTCTGCAGGGTGACCCAGTGCCAGGAGGGCTTGAGTTGTCTTTTGAAAAACAGGTGGAAGTAGGTTTCTTTTATGAGCAGAGAATAATGATCCCATGTTTTATTCTGTCCCACTCTTGAAAGGAAAATTCACATTCCAGTGGTCATCAGTTTCATTAATGTGTCCTCAGGGGAAAAAAGAAACCTTCAACTTCAGAAAAGAGGATAATGGGTCCAAGTAGGCTGGAGAAGCCAAAATCTAAGGTTATCATGTGAGTTAGAGATCAGTCTCCCTGTCCCACACTATTTCATCTTGACTACCTCCCAGAAGTATTTGGAAAAGGCAGAGGGCAATGGTGGAGGGGAGCACACTAGGTGAGCTACACACAAAATTATAGAAGGCAATTTGGAAACTTGCTTCTGAATAATTGAGGTATCATGTCATCTGCAACATCCAAGACTGACTTCCCCAAACTCCTGATAATTGCTCAGGTTCAGTGTTGAACGTAGCCCATGAATATTAGAGAGAGCCTGCATTCATCACTCTAAGACGAAAAGACAAGCATGTCTTGTCAGTGGAACCGTGGAGAGACGCTTTGGGGATTGGAGGCTAAGGAGTAAGAAGCATTACAGATTATGGTCACGGTCAGTGTTCTTTCCAAGGAGAATTCTCCTATCTGCCCAAATTTAGCTTCCGTGCTATTTTTCCAAATTCATGAAGTCAAAACGATCACTGCTCTTTCCTCAGCAAGCTCTGAGGCATGCTATTCTGCAGTCCATCCATCAGTGCAGAGAGGGATTAGGAGGGGCAGGGACCTAGGCTAGTCTACTGAGTAGGTTTTCATTTACCATCTCCTCCTTCCCCACTAAGGGTCCCCAACCCCAGCCAGGAATGTAAAGGCAACAGAATGATACACACACAGCTGAAATAACGTTTGAAATGAACCAAATATTGGAGATGAAAGTGGTACAGTGGGAAGAAGGCTGCATTTGGCAGGACCTCATCTCTATTCAGCTACAGCGTGACCTTATTTATGTAAGTCACATTACTTCTCTCTTTTGCATCTGAAAAACGGGAATACGTATAGAGTTGCTTTCAGAATCAGTTACAGAGAGATGAGATCATCTATCTCTCAGGGGATCACAAAAGGAGAAAGAGAATGGGAACAGACATGAGAAGGTAAAGGCTTGATTCTTCTCTCCCCTTTGTTCTGTGTGGGATCTTGGGCAAATCTTGGGACATGGGCATCAAGTCCTTTCACCATAAATAGGAGTCCTAATAGGACCTATTCTACACACGCACAGAACCAAGGGGAACACTAGGTGTGAGAACTGTGTGAAAGTACCTTGAGATCTTCAAAGGATGACATAAACCTGCACGATACAGGCTGGAGTGAAGCAGGCCTCTGATCAAGTGGCTGAACTGATTGTCAGGAAGTTAAGGTGAAAATTCTAAGAGTCTGGGATGCTAATCTAGACAGCTGCCACAAAGGATAGCACTAGACAATTTACAATTCGGGGGCCTGGAAGAGTCTTTGAAGTAAGAAAACTCATTTCAGCTCTCCCACCTCGCTTCCACTTTGCTGTGCTGTGACTTTAAAGGATTAATACCAGAGTCTCGCCAAGCTCTCTACAGATCAATTCCTATGTAGGGAGTGTGCAGGAGAGCACACTAAAAGTTCTAGGCCCTTCCTCTCTTGATCACCTACTCACCACTCCCTCCTACATTAAGCATCCTTTTCAAAGGCTTGGTCAGAGGCCCTGAATCAGGTACTAGACTCATTCAGTCGCATCCTTCTGGAGCTAAGATGTGGTGCCAAAGTTTTCTGACTCCCTCCCATTCTAAGATGTACCATTTCAAGATTCTATAATTCTCTCTTAAAAGTTCAGTGAATAAATAATAATCAAACTGTGGTGCCAGTGGAGGTTCACTAAGTATTAAACATCAGACATCCCCATTCCTCTCAATTAAACAAAGATTGAGTACTGGCCGTGTGCAAGGTAACAGAATCGGTCCTTCTCACTTCCGCGGCGATCAACGTTGATATTGTCTGTCCGGGAGTTTATTAGCATGTGTGCACCCGGACGGTCGTTTTCTCCTGTTGATGTTCATGACCGCGCTGTGGGACGGGCAGAGAAGGCCTCATTGTTCTCATTTTACAGGTGAAGAAACTACCATCCAGAGAGGAAGGTCACACACTAGTAAATGGCGGAGCCAAGATTTAACTAAGGAGAGTGTGCCTGTTTTAACAGGTTTATTCAGGTATCATCAGCATATAATAAGCTGCACATCTTTAAAGTGTAAAATTTGATACATTTTGACATGTGTCGACCCATGAAGCCATCACCACAATCAAGATAATGAATATTTCCTACCTCCCCACGCTACTACCCCAAAAAGTTTTCTCCAGCCCCTTTGTCATGGCTCCCTTTTGCCTTCCCCCGTGTAGGCAACTATGCAATCTGCTTTCTGTTTCTAAAAATGAGTCTGCTTCTTCTAGTACTTTATATAAATGGAATCACATACTCCTGTTTGGCTGACTTCCTTCACTTAGCATAACTATTTTGAGATTCATCTATGTCGTTGTGTATACCAGTAGTTCATTCTTTTCTACTGCTGAGGTGTATGTACTCTATTGTATGAATGCACCACAATTTGTTTTGATTTGATGCCCAATGATTTTTTTTTAATACTGCTCCTTTTAGAAAAAAGAAAAAATTTTACAAAGGTCAATTTCCTCTACTCCTTCCACAACTGTAGATGATGATAACTCATCTTGTTCCTCAAATATTTCTTAATTGGATGGACAAACTTGTTAGAGGCTGCATCGGGACTTTTGAGCACAGCATCTCGAGTAGGTTTTATGGGGACCTGTGCATCGAGATGACAGCTTCTTTGCTTGTAGACAAGAACTCACAAAGGCATAAACAACAGAGAGCTTTGGAAAAATGATGAGAGCAACTTAGGAGTGGATAATTAGATATCTTTTGCAGGGTGTTTGGGAAATTAAATTAGCTTCTTTTTTTTAAAAAAATGAAGGTTTGGGGGGTTACTTCATAAAAAATATTGCTGTGACCAATTATTTTTCTAATATTCTTTGCCTTTCTTCTTTGCATATCCAAGGAAGTGGCACTTTCAGCCCTTAGCTGTGGCAGCCAATCATAGCATATAATTGCATTCACTGAATAAATTGTCAGTGTCATGAATAATAAAATTAGTTTAAATAAACCCCCAGCCACAATCACAAATAAGTATCTGGTGGAGAATCCTACATTCTTTCATTTTAGGGGAAAGGGTCAATATAATCTCTGTAGTCAAATTCTTGAATTAAAACGAAGATATAATTATTAGAGCAGGGAGGGCTTGAGGAGAAAACTGAGGGGAGAGAGTGGGAGGAGGATGTGTGGTGCTCAGCAGGTTCACGAAACAGAATTGGCTTCTTCACTGAGGAGCCTTTGGAGAGTACCTAGTAGCTACATTGGGCAACCCTGAACAGCAAAGGATGGCCAAGAAAGGGTTTGCACTGGCCATCCCAGAGGGCAAGCCCTCACTTGCCTAGTGCCCTCAGCCTGTCTGTGGGAGGAGTCTAGAGGGAAAAGCGTGATATCCAAATACTGAGCACTCATTTAGTGTTCCTGCTGTGTCCTAATGTAACCTCTCCATATGTTATCCAGCAGCCCCAATCTCATTCTGAAAACTCCATGCACAGGTCTGGCACTAAGATTTTCCAATGTACTGGCCGATTTTCAACTGAATCTCATGATAAGGTTTCCCCTTTTGCAGTGATTGACCCCTGAGCTTCCTACTCCCTGGCTGGGGACAAGGGTGCCTCGAAGGGTGTTCTAGAAGTCGCTGCTCACCTTCTGTTGGACACTGATTGCACATTCTGGCAAAGGGCTTTAGGGAGTTCATTTTGATGGCCAAGAAGTTTCTATCAGCTGCTGTCTTCTCTTACAGCCTCTGATCAAAATCTCTGCCTTCTTTGGATGGTACCAAAGTTGTTGGGCTGAGTATAGAGCCAGTGAGCAGACTGTTGAACTCTGAGTGCCTCTCAAGCCTCAGCTCCCTCTTTTGGGCAAGGCCAGCCTGATCAGCATCACCGCAGTGGCCAGTCTGTGTCCTGTGCTCTCCCGGTGTCCCCCTGACGACTTGCCTCAATACTGCTTCTCGTTGGGTCACGTGATTTTTCAAAACACAATCCTTTCAACCTAACCTCAGTTCTCTGACAGAGTCAATTCTCAGGCTGATTCTTGCCCCTCTGTCCCCTGCTTGCCTTATTACATTTCTGAGCCCACTCTGCTGACTTTAATGAGGTTTATTGTTTGTGCTTAGCAATTTTCAAAGCCCCATCACCCTCTTTGAGTTCATCCTTAGATCTTCAGCCTGCCAAAGAGGTGGGCTTTTGAAGCTGCCTTCATTAATTCAGTACCTAGTTTCTGCATTTAACCGCACATGGGTTTGAAGTGTACATAAGCCACAGTGGAAACATCTGAGAAGCATCCCAAGATACTGCAAATTATAAAGGGTGATTAGAAAATGGCACGATGCTCTAGCTTCTTCTGCCTTAGAACTTTATTCCTTATATCAAAAAGATCCTGGGAAATCAAAATATCACTGTCTGACTCTGATAGTGACTTCCCAGAGTTTCAGACATCGGTGGAACAAAGATTTAATTTTAATTATCAGCAGCTTGAGTTTTCTTTTTTTAATCTTCAGCTATTGTAAAGGACAGGGGAGCTGGGAGGAAGGACAGAAGAGGAGGAAGAGGGAGGCGAGGTAGCAGTGCCATTAAAGGCCTGCATCGTGGCTGCCTGTGACAAGGTCCGCCTTGCTGTAGGGAGGAACTCTGGGCTACAGTGTGGGGTGCTTATGTGAGTCTGCCATGTTGGCACTAACAGTGTCAGGCAGCACATGGCAGTAGCCTGTCCCCCAGAAGCCACGTGGCCTGATAATCAAGGCAAATGCATACACAGATTCCAGAAATCACAGAGGGAACCGAGCTTCTGAAATCTGGGCTGACCGGCTGAGTCAAAGAAGAATGGCTCCCAAGACCTGCTCTCCCTAGTGCCACGGCAGGGGTGGAAGTCACACCAGGGCCGCGCAGCAGGCAACACGCCACCACCCCAGTGAAGTCCCAGTCCTCCCTGAAAGGTACAGAGCAGCATGGTACTTGGGAAAAGGAACCTCATCTAAGGAAACCTAAGAATACCTGCAGAAGTAAGGCTGGGATTCAGTGTCCTTCAGGAAGTCCCCTATTATGGGGTCTAAGCCTTTGCCAACTTTGGAGCAGCTGGCACTCTTCCCTTTGCCTGAACTCAGGAGGCCTGAATCCCAGTGCTGAGCCGGCTGGTGTCAGGGGTCAGCTCCGGGAAGGCTCAGAGCCTCCCGGGTCCTCGATGGCCTTTCAGTGATTTTCTAGTTTTAGTGGCAGACGCTTTTTCTTTTCCAGATGAAATTTTGCATGTAAACTCAATATTTAAAATAACTAAGCGGGGCTACCCCCACAGAAGGAGGTCCCTGCCCTCCGTGCTTTTCTTTGTCTCTCTCCTACCCTCCTGCGGCGGCAGAGGCTGAAGGACCTCGGAGGACCCCTAGCCCTCCTCAGAACCCAACATGGAAACAAAGCTCTAAGCTATCTTTACAATTGCTTCTGGCTATACAATTTTATGATGTGATTTTAATCTGTACCATTTAGGATATACTCGTGGGGGAGGGGTGGCTGAGAGAGGCACAAGTGACTTTTTGGGGGGTGGGGAGGGAATCAGCTGTCATTTATCCTTAAGGAGGAAAAAAAGAACGACAACCCTGAGAAAATGATTTCTCTTTCATAACCTATTATGAATGTTGAACACAGCTAAAAGCAAGGCACAACTCTCTTTCTCCCTGTGCGTGTGTGTGTGTGTGCGTGTGTGTGTTTCTAGTGGGTGGTACAGTTGGAGGGTCAACCTTTTTTACTATTTTTGGATTTGTTTGCAGTAGTAGGGTGAAGACGGACTGTGGCCTGACCTGAGTTTTGTGTCCCTGGTACCATGACCATTGTCAGTTCAAGATGGTTGAGGGGCCATGTGTTTCCTTACATTCCTATGTGTGTGCACACGGTACACCGGGCCTTCTGGAGAGTGATCTGGAGCAAGAGACTCCAGCAGAGTGGACTTCGTGGACCACCTTCTGGACCCAGAGCGCTGCTTGTTGTCCTGGCAGCTGGGTGGGCTGGGATGATGCTGAGTGTTCTAATGGCCTGTGGGATATGATTTCACTGCATGCCTCCACAGCTGTTTTCATGCTGGGGATGGATGTTGGCGCCATAATAATTTCCCTCTATTGTTTGGCATCTCTGCATTCACATTAGAGAAGTATAGGAGAAGAACAGTGTTCTCAGGAGAAAATTTCAGTATTTAGGATTCATACAAATAAATACACTGCCTGCCCATGCTTCCCCCACTTCCCTCCATCCACTCACAATAATTCAGATAAACACCTTTCAAATGGCTCGTCTCCTATAATTTCACTTCCTTTAAAAATGGTGATGGGTTATATCTGATGCCCCAGAACGTCCATCATGCATTTATTTTATACAGCTCAGTGCTAGGCAGCAATTAGCTAACGCAACACTAATTAGGTTTTACAATGTAATATGTGTCCCTCTAAACTTAAGTCATAGCATTTTAAGCTTCTAATGATTGCAAGGTCATTTTGCTATTCTACATAATAAGAGGGATGCTAATGAGTGCATTTGGTATGCACGAGATGCCCCTGTTTCCTCTTGGGGCTTATTAGCATTTATTGGGGACACTTTACTTAATTTGTTGCTGAACTTATGCCTTAAACAGAGCCAGTGAACCAGCCACCTGAAAGGCTAGAAGTTTTAGACTGTAGTAGAATCGACTCTATCCGAGTCCTGGCTATCTGAGTTATTATGAGATAACAATTTGTTTTTCCCTGGACTCAGAAGCTTCACATTCTCTTCGTCCAATCATGTCAGCTGGCCAACATTCAATTCCCACCTCCAAATGCACTTAAAGTTGCTCCCTCTCACTAAGAAAAATGTTATGTTATTAAACTAGGTATGTTACAAATAATCTTAACATTCATAGTTCCATGTTTCAATCATGTTGCCAGGATATCGTGAATATATTTTGGATTCAGTTTCTATTTATTAGACCGTAAGCTCTCAGGAAGGCATGGCAAAATATATTTCTATGGCTGACATGCCTAAATCACCATGTCTGGGGCAACTTCATAAGATGATGGGGTTTTGAGGGACACTGAGGAATCAGGTTTCCTGTCTTCCTTCTGAGAGAGTGAAAGGAAGCGATGAGTTGAAGCATATATATGCAAACTAGAGAAAGCTAGCTCATTTGAATTTATTTATTCACTTGGTAAATATTTGTCCCAGTGTGGGAATATAGTGATGAACAGGTATGACACTATCCTCGCAAGCTTGCATTCCAGTGTGGGGAGACCATAGCAAACAGCTAATTCTCCAAGAGATTTCATTATTTTTAATCATGTTAAGCGAAATAAAGAGGAGCAGGGTGTAATGAAAGAAGAGTCTTCTCATCTTCTCAGTGTGGTGCAGGGGATTTCTCGAGGAAGTGATACTTCAGATGAGCTCTGAGGGATGAGTAGAAATGATCAGACAAATGGAGAG
>NW_006438076.1:2428626-2434988 GCF_000325575.1 Pteropus alecto | reverse complement strand
GTGTGAGAGTCCCAGAGCAGAAAATAAGAAAGAGCTAAAAGAATAAGAGGAGGATGCCACTGGATGAGGCTGTGCAGTCAGGCTGGATGGGGCATGGAGAGCTCTGTAGTTTATCCCCTAGCCCTGATTATTTTCTTGACCAGTTATCAGAGAAGAACCCTTGAACTTTCTAGGTACTAAAGTGGGAGTCATTTTACCTACTGAGTGGCATCATTCAAATGTGCTCCATCTTCCCTGGGGATGTGCAGGGTGCAGGACTCCAAAGTATCTTGCAAGAATTGACAGGTCAGCATAGGAAAGACTGAGCTTCCAAGAAAGTAACTCGCAGGAAGAGACACTCCAAAATTGCAGCTTGTGACCATTCCCAGTGCTTCCATGATATCTGCCACCGAACAAGGGCTTCCTTCTTGTGGTAGGAAGAAGGGAGATGGGGATGGAGGGAAGGAAGGAACTACCACAGCAACGATCTCTGGTAAGTCCTTGGAATGTTCCTGCCATTTAAGGAAACCAAAGGCCAGATCATGAAAGAGAGAGATTAGTCCAAGGTCTCAGAATGAGCAAAGGACTGAGTTATGGCTTTCCTGGTTACCAAAAGCCTGTGTGAATAGACCATTGGGTTCATCAGCCTCTGGAACGTGTGGGGGCTGGACATTGGTTCTGTCAGTTCCCTAAGCCTCCATTTTACTGCTGTCCTGAGCCGGATGCAGACCTTATCCTGTCAGGAGCCACAGTGGCCACACAATCCATTGGCAGGCTGCCTCAGATCCCAGGCAGTAAACACAGCTTGCACGTCATATGACACAAAGCGAAGGAACTGCAGTGGCTTTGTCACTAGAGCAAATGGCACATTCTCATAGCCAGATAATGCAGAAATAAAGTGTATTTGTAATAGACAACAAAAGGATTATCCTCCATTCATTTCAAAGCACCCTTCATTCCACTCAGGGATTACATTTCTCTTTACTTATCTTGCAAATAGTTTTTTGATTCTTGTTTTTTTTTTTTTTTTTTTTCCCCTGAAGAGCGCATGCCTGGCTATGGCAAATGTAAAATGTAGCTGGGCCTCTTAAAGGCAAGGCCTCCATTAATCACAGAGAAGTCATTCTCCAGGACATTCTAAGTCCTCTAATTTACTGCTACGTGGATGGGTATCCAAGAAACTATCCCCATACCATCCAACGCAGAGCTACCTCTGCTTGTCTACAAAGAGGAACATGATCTCTGACAAACAACAGCATCTCAGAGCAAACAGGAGGCTTCTCCAAGTCCTCCCAGCATCAGCCATTGGGCTCTGAGGTATACTTTAAGGCTCCCCTTGACATCTCCTCCAAGGTACCCATGACCTTCACAGACCACTGACAGACATGCTTTCTAAAGACTCTCCTGCTTTTTTACTTGGAATGAAGAAAACATTAAAATCTGAAGAGCAGGCAGAAGTGATGGTGTCCCCAGTGGGTGGAATAATGGCACAGATGCCCTGGAAAACTGTAGAGAATGTGGGGCTAATCCATGGGCTTCTTTCCCCGCCTTTCAGCATATGGAAGACTGAGTGAACTGGCTGAGACTTTAATGCCATCAAGACTTCCGGTCGGTGGTAGCATGATCATTGCATCACTCTGGCAGTCTCTGACACTTGGGTAGTCACCCTCACCATATGTTTTGTCTCTATAATTATTAGCCTCCTTAGGTCTTATCTGCACATTTTCTTTCTTTTTATTGATTACACCATTAGCCCCAGTCACATATAACCACGTACTCCACACACGGTAGATATTTTAATAAGCACTGCCGGGGCTTTTGTTTGTTGCTTCTGACTCCTTCCTCTAAGACTCTGTGGTCACAGGACACTAGGAGAAGTGAGGAAGTAGCAGTAGTGGGTAACGGGTTCCAAGAGCCTTTATTGTGCTGAACTCCCCCAAGCATGCTACCTCGACCTCCTTGGATAGTTGATAACTATCCAAGTTATCGACATAAGAAATATCTCATGAATATGGACTGCAAACAGCTCTACACCTAAAACAAACCCCCTGGCCACACTAGATCCAAGGATCACAGGTGGCCTCATCGGAATGAGCAGTGATTTGTCACCGGATCAACCGGGTTGGGGTAGAGTTTTCTGAGTTTTCTCAGGTGGGCGAGTCCCAAAATGAGGAGGTCAGTCTTGGAATGTAAAGGGACATTACACAGTTTAGGATAAGCATCCCTTGAAAGTGTTCGAAGCTTCACAGAAAATTAAAAGCCTTCTCCAAGTATTCCCTTACTTTGGGAAAAAATAACAAACGATTGTGTAATTTACCTGTCTATCATGAGCTTTAGACCTCTGTCGCTCACCTGCCAAGCTCCTAACTGACCCCACTCCCCACCTGACTGCGAGGGAAGGAGAGTGAACCCCTGCTTTCACAGAGGGTTAAATTCACAGCCTTCTCCTGTCTGTTTATAACAGGACCATTAAGGTATTTTTATCTCTCCTCTCTCTGTGTTGCACAATACCACATCAAAAATACATTTGCACTGGAGCTTATTTTCCGAAGATGGATAATTTGGTTAAATCTCTTCCACTTTGATTTCATCTCCAGTTTCAGACAAGCGGCAGTACAACATGCAGCCGTAAAAGCCCATTTTATTCTCATGAAAAAGAACTTAATGACCCTCTGATACAAATTTGATCCTCTGATAAGATGGCACTTGTGGGCTCCTTTGACAGAAATGTTAGACTAAGTGAGTCTGCACATAGCCACTGACGTGTGACACCTACAATTGCAGCTGAGACTGCAGAGGACATGTAACTGTCCCAGCTTGGGAAGGGGGAGTAGATGCTTGGGTTGTCCGAGCTGGTCCAACAGTATTGACTCACTGAATTCCCAGAGAATTGGAGCTGTCGTGATGAGGCCTGCCATTCACATAGGTGGAGATGTTTGAACAGTTGTCTTACAAAGCCAAGCATTTTATTTCCAGCATTTCCAGGTCATGTTTGCCCTGGTTCTAGTTTCTGATGCCACTCCTTCCTATTCTGTGGACAGCTGAGAATAACGATTTAGCATCAAAGTTATTAGGAATTAGAGAAATGAAAATAACAATGAAATACTACTTTGTACCAATTAGCAAAAGTCAAAAAAAGTGGAGAATAAGGATTAGTGAGTATATGGGGAAACTGGAACCCTCAGGAGCTAGTAGTAAGAATGTAAACTGGTCAATTTTTTTAAGAATACTCCTGACAGTACTTAATGAAATTATATTTCCTAAGTCTCAGAAATCTTGTCATGTGGTATGAATGCCAGAATTTTGGAACAGGTTTATGGAAATAGAAAATGAAATTAGAAGCAATCTAGAGATCCATCAAAAGGGAGTGGGTATTTGAAATTTTGTAAATGCGTCAGTTAGAAACAATAACTGGGTAAATACCTAACAGTATGGATAATTCTTAAAACCAGAGTTGGATAGAAGGTGAAACAAAATTTTATATGTAGCACTATGTCATTTAGGTAAATTAAAATTACACATATAGAAATGCTATTTATATTATCTACATAGTCAGATATATATCAAATGTAGAATAGTTACTTAGGGGTAGAAGAGAAACAGGAGTGAGGACCAGGGATAAAGGTGTCAAATATAGAGAAGAGAGTTCTTAGGTGTGCGATAATGTGCCACAAGCTGAGAAATATGATCGACTCAAGTCTTTGCAGCTTATATTTAATTTAAAAAAACAGCACATAATCTAGAACACAAAATAAATACCAATAGAAATGATGATTCTGATGGTTACCATGCAGGCTCCCCTGTCCAACTGTTCTTTGAACTTACTTGTCCTGTAAATCTGGAGGGATGCTATAAGATGAAGGGATTCAGAAGCAGATGGAAAAATCTCTCCCATTTCGGAGCTCCCTATGACTGCAGGCAATAAAGGCTAACCAAGGTGGAAAGTCAATTAGAGTCAATTAGAAAACTAACTGACCTGTCAGGATGGGGGGTGGGAAAAAAAAAAAAAAAAACCAACCCGGAATGCACTACAATCTTGTAGAATGGAGATTTCCTATATATATGGCTCTAATTTGGGAAGTGCCTTGAGTATAATGATCATCCAGAGATGCTGATCAAAACAGGAGCCTGTCTGAATTCTTTGCAGCCCTTCACTCCTTGTAGACAAGAAGATATCTAGAAGTGGATGGAGGTCATTAAAGTCATTTGCACTTGTAAAATGTGACCCAGTAACCATTAAACACAAAAATCTCTGATAATAGCAGTAAAAAAAAGTGTCACTTGTCCTAGCTGACAAAAGAAAGGAAGGAACTGACAGTAAGATGTGGGATGATGATAAGTTTCCTGTCCCGGGAACTATAATGGTGCCTACTTTTCTCCCACCATCTAATCAATTTGCAAGACTGTCCTGGAAGACAAAACTTCTTCAAAGATGGATTACACCTAAACCTTTGGAAAGCCACACCATTCTCACCAACTAGCATATCCGACCGGCTGAGTCCTGGGGCTGAGGTTCTGGAAGTAGCCGTACTGAAAGGCCTTATGAAGCAAATGGGCTGAACAGGAAGGTCAATTAAGCTCAGGGCTAGCAAAGCAGCTGTTTGAAATTTCTATACACTTGAACATATCATTTAGTTCATAAGTGATTTCCAAACCTGGCCCAAAGTGTGTCATGAAGGTCTAGTGATTGAGTTTTACATATTATAACAGAAAAAAAATAAGCAAGTAGAGGTCCTGGAAGAGGTTCTTGACATATGGCATCTTCTTAGAGACTCTAGAGCTCAAATCTCCTTCTACAAAGCCAAAATCACTCTTCAGTTAAAGAAATTTGCCTGTGGGGGAAGCAACAAAGAGTCCTATTAATTACTCGGTGGTTAGTGTTTTGTAAAAATACAGTCGTACACACTGCCAAATGATGTTTTGGTCAAAAGTGGATTGATACAGCAGTGGTACCATTTAGATTATAATGGAGCTGATAAATTCCTATCACCTGTCATCATAGTGCAATGCATTACCCACATGTTTGTGGTGATGCTGGTATGAAAAAACCTACTGCACTGCCAGTCATATAAAAGTACAGCACATACAATTACGCATGGTATGTACTTATCATTGTTTTACAATCGCCTATTATTCAGTACAGTAACATATTGTATAGGCCTGTAGCCTAGGGGCAACAGGCTACACCATATACCCTAGGTATGTGGTAGGCTATACCATCTAGGTTTGTGTAAGTACACTCTATGATGTTCCCACAATGACAAAGTCACCTAACAACACATTTCTCGGAATGTATCCCTGTCATTAAATGATGCATGGCTGCCGTCAGATGATAGGTCATTTTCCCTACTCTTCAAACCAGTTGATGTGCACAGTGAGGACACACTCCGAGAGTCAAGGAACTAAATGTGAGTGTGTCTGTTCCAGTGTGTGTAAACACACAGTTCTCATGTGCCTAATTTATAGCAGCCTAATGCTAGAACATTATTCCCTTAGTTACCCATCACTTGCATTCTTCAAACCAACGACCTCTTCATCACCAATGATCAAAGTGAAAGAGAATTCAGTTGAGGTTCAGAACTACTCAAAGGTTTCCTTGACTGCAGGGTTCTTCCATGTGAGGAATACAGAGAAGTATAGAAATAGAAATGACAAAGAAATACTGCCAGTCTATTGATGGCAACCCAGTAGGAACACATATTAATTTTCCAATAATGCATTCCCACTCCCTTTCCTTCTGCAAAGGGTTAAACAAAAAGGTAATTAAACAATGATTTCTTTATAAGTGCTGGACTTCTGAGGCCTGTTTTCTCTGTTGGAAAAAAAAAATAGATTTAAGATAATGGCCCTATTCTCCTCAGAATAAATTAAGCTCGGAGATAAAGAATTCCATTACTAATGCCTTTCAGCAAAGCCCAGGCATCCTTTAAAGTCAAACTTTAAAGTATAATGTGCCATGATCTTGTTGAAATTTTTCCTGTAATAATATTTAAGTGATGGGCAAGGGTATCAATGGTTCAGGCAAAGTATTGATTGTATATCTTCAGGGCTGTTAAGCTCTTTCAGAGTATTCGTTGGAAGAAATGCATTGCATTTATTTAACGACACTTTCAAAACAGTTGCAAGTTAAGTCAAGTACTGCTTTGTCTTGAAAACTATAGGAAAAGAGGGCAACCTAGGAGGGGAAGAGAGAGAAAAAAAAACCTGGAGGAGACCCAAGGTAGGAATCAGTGGCAAAGACTGAAATATGAAACCGATGGCCAGGCTGCAGCATATTGGCTCAAACCAGCACAGGGCTTTCTTCAGTTACAGATTCTTTTCAGTGTTCAGCTCTCATCATTTTTCTTTTCTGTGGGAAGAGCTGACAAAGGAGCCATCTTCAC
>NW_006438076.1:2407258-2428608 GCF_000325575.1 Pteropus alecto | reverse complement strand
TTCCCTTGGGGAGCAGGGAGCTTCTCAAGTGAAGACAGCAAGTTGATGGTCTGAAAAATATGCAATCTCAGCAAATCCAGCTTCATTCTCTCTGGAAGGTGATGCAAGTGTCAGAGGGAGCCCAGGGACCACTCGGTTAGCAATGGAATAGGATATTGACTGCAGAAAGAATGGGTGATGGCTTGGGACAATCACGGCCCTGTGGAGAACCTCTTCAGGGGGCTAAAACCCCTTGATACTCCATCTAATCATCTGACCTATTTAAGTCACAACTTGATCTAAAGCCATCATATATGACGTTGACAAATTGTTGAATAGCCCTAAACTTGGATTTATAATTCTAATTCATCTCCCCCACATGACTGTAAACTTTTTGATGGTAGAGATTGAAAAAGGCCTTTCCTCACTTGGCAATTTCAATAAAATACATGCATCTAGATGGTACTCAGTACAGACTACTTCAAGAACTGGTCATCTTCTTTTAGATAAAGAGGAAAACAATGAGTTTGCATGGCACTGATGCCATCCTGGAATTTTCAGCTAAAGTGACCCCAGCTGGTTACCAGGTGGCTTCTGAGACACCTCCACAGCAGTATGAGATGTCTCAAGGGAAGAGCAGAACCTCTGTGGCTTCATTTTCCCTTTCCACAGGACAATGACTACTACCTCCCAGTGCCTAGCACTCTGAGGACTGCAAAGCACATCCTGGCTTCTGGGCGTCACCCTATCATCAGATACTCCCACAGAGTCTTGCTCTGGTGGTGTTACCATCATGGAGCATGCACAGGGCTTTGGGGCCACTTGGCCAAACGTTGGCCCACCTAAAGGTGCTGTGGTTGACACAGGCAAGGAAACACCTACTAGGCGAAGGGATGTCAATAATTGACACAAGGGACCCAGCTCCTAGCCAGACGGAGCCTACTTTTGTATCTTTGCTGTAGAGAAAGAGGTCCTTCCCATTGCCTAAAGTTTCCAGTTTACTCTTAGTTTGATCCTTTGGCTTGAATTAATCTATTTGAAATATGTAGATGAACATAATATATACATATTTATATAATATGTATTCACTCATAACTTTAAAGTGTATATTTCTTATGAAATTAGTTTAAGACTTTGCACTAGGAAATTTAAAAGAATGTACTCATACCTGTTATCACTCTAATGCAGCAAATTCATTTAAAAATCATTTGTTGGGTACTTGCTATGTGTCAGGCAAGGGGCAGATACAGAGGTGAAAGGCACACTCCTTTTCCTCAAGAGTCCACAATCTATTGGGGCACATGATGAAAAAATCAAAAAGTACAACATATGGCATTAGAAAGTGGATAGAATTCTGAACAAGCCCTAGGACACACACGACTCCCAAATTTCTGCACGAAAACCGAGCTTTTACATGGCCATCATCGTGGAGAGATGCAACGTTGAATTAGATTTTCCTCCTACCTGTGTCTGAATCACATTTCCGCCCGAGACTGTGCATATGCCTTCCCTGCTTCAGGGAAGCTTTTCTTTAAATAAACAGAAATCTGGTTACCAAAATGCTACCATCCATGTCTTTACCTACATTTATTTCATTAATTCATCTAATTTTAAAAAAAGGAAGCCCAGCATCCTCTGACCTTGTGAAATAAGCAAAACGTAGTATCATTATTCACCTAGCAACACACCGTACTTCTGCCTGTTGTTTCTTTGCCTGTCTAATTATTCCAAAAAGAATAGCTATGGTAAAGCACCCTCTTATTGGCTAATATGCTTTAGATTTAAGAAACTACTATAGAAAATGCTGCAAGTCTTGTAGGCATCTTTGTTATATTTAGAGGGAAAATAATATCCTTCTGCAATTACCATTGGCATGAAGTTTAGGCACTCATATTTTTCTTTTTATAAACTTTTTTCTTTTTTTCTGGGTTAACAATGCAGGGGTCGTTGTTGCACGATTATTAAGACGAGGTCACTTAAATTCCATCCTCCATAGATACAGTGTCTGTGGCAGTGTTTAATTAGAGATTAAAATTGAGGAATTGAATAATTGAGGTTGCTAATGAATTTGGGAACTCAGCAAAACAAGGAGAGCTGAGCATTTTTCTGGCTCACTTTTTTTTTCCTAACCGTTTTCTTATCTCCTCCTCCCATCCCCCATTATCACATTTCTGGCCTTGACTGCTGAGTTTATGGCTACTCATAACGCTAGCCTAAGTGGAAACAAAAAAGCTGTAGCCTCTTTGCTGAGCTCCTGGAGTCATTCAGTCTATTGGATTTACGACATGTTCAGAAAGTTGCAATTGAAGGAGGCTGGCAATGATGAAAATGAGATCTGTTGGGTCACCAACATTTTCTATAATCACCTTAATAGGTCAACATAACAATGGATGATGCTGGCTGAAAAAATAAGACAGTCTTAAATTAAAGAGAATTCAACGTATTACAAGTTCTACTGCCACCCCCTCTAGGAGGCTGAGTTGTTTGGGCACCTTGCTTGGTAGGCTCGCATTAGCTTCAGGTGCCCAGCAATGAACATCGTCCTTTGGTTCACCCTGGAACAGAACCAACCTTTCTCGACAACCTTTCTCGAGGTGGCCCGATAATAGCCTGCTGTGGGTAGATAGCACCTTTCAAACTCGGCCTGGAGGTAATTCTCCAGGAGAGATTTCTGCATTGAGAGGAGGCTGGGTTATAAGACCCTGGATTACAAGGTCCTTTGTAACTTTAAAATGCTATGATTTTATAAAGATGGCATAGAGCAAATAGCCTAGCTCCGAGGACAACCCTCTTTGAAACCGCCTTTTACTAAAATGGCTAAGCTTTTAGGACTATTTTTATCATTTGGACACTGTACTTCAGATGATACATTTCAAGCTTCATTTGGCAGAAAATCTAGATGGTCTAAATCAACATTCAAGGTAAACATCTGCATTTTTATGGCCAAAGGCCCCCACACTGGTGATTACTGGCTGTTTTGCTGTTGCTGGTTAAATTGTGCTTTGATATTTACTGCACCTCCAACTCCAATCAGACTGGTTACTCGTAGGGATATTACAACTGATAAAAGAGACTTGGTCTGAAGCAACATCAACATAGCTGACTCTCAGTCACAAACTCTTTTATGACTAAGAGGTCATTTCCTTAAAACTTCTTAGCCACACTTCTTAACTCAGCTGCTGATGGCTTTCTACTGATGACTTTAAATATATATTTTTGACAGCAGGAAAAGAAATAATCTGTTTTATAAGACTGTTCTTACCGGGACCAAGAAAATCTGTTTCCTGCTACTGCTCAGCACTTCTATAGCTTGGGGAAAGGGGTCAAAGGGGGAGGTATGCATCATGTACATATTTAATCTTGCCTTATCTATTTTTATTCTACATTCACTCAATATTTGTAATATTCTCTTTGCATCTGTAAGCATCAATGCTGTTTCTCTGAGACATTAAGACCCCAGAGAATAGAAACTGTAAAAAATGTTCTTAGAAGGTATCTAGGACAGCTCCAAGTATAGTTAAGTGTATAATAAATAATTGACTATAGAGGACGATAACGATGATGACACAGAACTAGCAGGTAACATAAAAACCTATCTTCACATGGGTATTCACGGCAACACTTCAGACGGGAAAGCAGTCTGGGAGAGTCTGGGGCATTACCTGGTTGGGCAAAAAGAGCAGTATTATGCTTGGTGTCTATGCAGTGTTGTGAGGACAATTTTGTGCCATCAGTGGCGGCTCTGATGCCACACTCCTCAGTTTGTAGTGGGGGAAGTAGGCTAGATTCAGAGTTCTCGCCTTGAAGACGGGACTTGGCTTACTCCCAGAAAACTTCCACGCACAGGTAGGGGGGTGGTTAATGTTTTTTTTAGTGAAAGAGATACTCATATATGGGGTGGCTAGCCGAGGGTCTGAACCAGGTATACAGGCTTCCTGTGAGATGAATGGAAAACCTCTATAGAGAACCAATTGACGGTTGCCAGAAGGGAGGGGGAACAGAGGGTTGGGTGAAAAAATGAAAGAGATTAAGAAGTACAAATTGCTAGTTATAAAAACAGTCACAGGGCTGTAAAGTACAGCATAGGGAATATAGACGATAATATTGTAATAACTGTATAGTGTCACATGGGTTCTACACTTGGTGGGGTGATCATTTCGTAAGATATGTAAATGTTTAATCACTATGTGGTAAACCTGCAACTAACATAATATTGTATGTAAACAGTAATCGAAAGATAAAGAAAAAAAAATCCTCTAACCTTCAACCACTTTGTTTTCTCATTTGCAGATGGTATGGTGGGGTAAACAGTCCTAAATAATTGTAATTCATCAAACTGGTCGAGAGGCACACATTGGGTAGGTGCTTCCATAATGCCCTTTCTAGTTGGGATTCTAAGCCTAGGAGACACTGTGTGGCATTCACTGTTCATTGATTAGGGGTCAGATGGTACAGAGAGGAGTCTTTCTTTTTAGGCCTTATCAGACTTGTCGTGCTTGTGCCCTGCAAGCTCACCACAGGCCTCATTCGCGAGCTGGATAGGCATGTGATTCAGGTGCTGAAAGGTATCTTACCATTGTCTAACCTATCTGGCTGTGAACCCTTAACAAAACACTGGAGACAGATGTGGAAGAGTTATTGCCCATCTCCCAACATGACCAATGAGCCCTATTTGCTGGCTCTCGATCCATGCTAGGTGGCTAAGGAGTGCCCTGGGGAGTGGCTGCAGTGGAGATGTGACTGCACAAAGTGCTCCAGGGGTTCCCTTGTCCACAACCAGCAGTGTAAGATTCCCAGTGGAAAGAGCAGAGTGTGGAGGCATGGGAGACGAAGAAGGCTGCCAGGCAGAGCGATTCTGTTTGGGGTTTGTCCATAAAGTTGTCACTTCAGGTCTCCAGGTCACAAATCATTTTATCTGCTAAACCAGATGTTTTGTAGAACAAAATGCCAGGCCGACTTCAAGGTTGGGAGGTGTGCTGAGCCCCAGGCTCTGATCTCACTGTCACACTGCAGCAGGCTCCAGCCCTGACGCTCCTCTCCAAGTTCTCTCACTGCAGACACCATGCTCTCCTTCTCCCCATGCTCTCCATTTCCTTTGAAGACTTTTTGACGAGCCCTCTTTCCACCTGCTGATTACTCAAGAGGCAGGAGGTTCAAAGACAGGGCTCCCAGTCCCTGAAATCAAAGCTATCTTCCCTTGCCTGGCTGTAGAGGTGTTTCTGTTGTTGGTGTTGATTTTGTTAAAGATAAGCATTAAAAGGTCGGGAGCTGTACTAAAATTAACTCAAAATGGATTAAGGGTCTGAATATAAGACCTGAAACAATAAAATGTATAGACGAAAATATAGGAACTAAACTCAAGTACCTTAGACTTAAAGAGAATTTTATGAATTTGACCTCAAAAGCAAGGGAAGTAAAAGCTAAAATAAATGAATGGGACTACATCAAACTAAAAAGCTTTTGCTCAGCAAAAGAAATCATCAACAAGGTAAAGAGACAACCATCTGAATGGGGAAATATATTTGCAAGCAATGCCTCCACTACATCAAACTAAAAAGCTGCTCAGCAGAAGAAACCGTCAACAAGGTAGAGACAACTATCTGAATGGGAAAATATATTTGCAAGTAATGCTTCCGATAAGGGCCTAATATCCAAAATATACAAAGAACTCATACAAATCAATAACAACAACAACAAAAGCAAATGATCCAATCAAAAAATGGTCAGAAGATCTGAACAGACACTTCTCTCTAGAAGATATACAAATGGCCAAAAATATTTGAAAAGATGATCAACATTGCTAGTTATTAGGGAAATGCAAATCAAAACCACAGTGAGATTCCATCTCACACCTGTTAGAATAGCTATAATCAACAGGACAAGTAATAACAAAGGTCGGAGAGGATGTGGAGAAAAAGAAAGCTTCATACACTCCTGGCGAAACTGCAAATTGATACGGCAACTAGGGGCTGCATTACCAGCTTTCTCAAAAAACCAAGAATTGATCTACCACATGATCCAGCAATCCCTCTACTGAGTATTTACCCTGAAGACTTGAAAACCCATATCCGAAAAGATATTTGCACACCAATGTTTATAGAGGCATTATTCGCAGTAGCCAGGACATGGAGGCAACCGAAGTGTCCTATGATAGATGATTGGCTAAAGAAGCTGTGGTACATATATACAATGGAATATTACTCAGCGATAAGAAGAGATGAAATACTGCCATTTGCGATAACATGGATGGACCTTGAGACAATCATGCTAAGAGAAATAAGCCAGACAGAAAAAGTTGAAAATCACATGACATCACTTATATGTGGGTGGGCTATAAACCTAAAAGCAACAAATGAACAAGAAAAACAAACAGATACTCATGGACCTGGACTATAGACTAGTGGTTACCAGCCGGTAGAGGGGAGGAGGGATGGAGGGAGGCAGACAGGGTAAAGGGGGTCAAATATGTGGTGACAAAAAGAAATCTAACTATGAGAGGTGAACACACAGTGTAAATATATATATGCCTTATTGTTGAAGTGTACAGCTGAAACTTATTGGATTTTGTTAATTAATGTCACCATATAAAAGATAAAAGAATAAAAAGTAGGAAGCTGTGAGGAAAGATCTTAATCTTTACTCTTTTATCAATAGAGGGAAACTGAGGCTCAGAAAAGGGAAATATTAACAGCAAGATTTCTCCTAAAGAGACAGGTTACAGACACTTACCAGACAGTCAGGGACCTTATAAATAATTTCCCTCCTACCCAGCCCATAAACTTGAATCTCCTTTTGTCAGATAAGTGGATGGGGATGCTCTTGCCACAGGAAGCAGTGATTTAGCTTCAAATCTCATTTCTTCTCACTGTTTTTAGCATGTATGGGAGCATTATATTCACTAATAATCAGGAATAGTATTAAAAACAGGAGATGTGAATTGCACGCATTATAAAACAAATTAGAGTTTGAAAGTTTACAGTCCCTTCAGACCCCAAAGTTCTCCTGTGTAGCCCCAGGAATGAGGCTGCATCTGGCTTCCTTCTGGGATGTCATGAATTGTCCTGCCTTTCTGAGGTCCATGGAAAGTAGTTAGAGCCTGGTTTGGCAGAACCCCAGTTTTACGTTTCTGGGTTATTCCGTTTCACAGAGGAACAGCACGAAGAATGATTTATGGTTTGAACATCCAAAGAGAAGAGGAAAGCAAACCTATGAAGAAATCCTCAGTTTCCTTATTCTTTTCAAAGGACTGCTCCTCTCTGATGCACATCAAATCACTACACCTGGGGCCTGGCACGTGGTCACTGAATCAATCAGTAAATGGTGTCACTCTTACTGTTGTTGGAGTCCTGAAATGTCAAATTGAGACTTGGTCAGAATGGAAAGCTACCTCTCTGCCAGTTGAAAACGTTCCTTGAACTCTTTCTCCAGATGCCCCATTGGTCAGATATGTGAGTGAGCTTGAGCATTCTGCGTCCGCCCTTAAGATGCCCTGTACACTGTGCTACCTCCTGAGAGGGAGGGGTTTGCATTTATTAAATCATGATCTGAGTCAAATATAGTTATGATTGTTTTCACCAAAGAATATCATATTTTTTTCAACACTTTGTGATGGCTGTAATACAGAGGAAATTGAAATGGAGGGTCCTTTCCAATGCACATTACAGTGAAATATAAAAAAAAGACATCTTGCAGATTGCAGGCCAGGCAACAAGCCTTTCACTGGAGAGATAGGTTGAAAAGCATAAGAAAACTTTGGCAACAAAATATGTTAAAAAGTATAGAATTGGAACTCTTCTAGTATTTCCAACAGTTGCTCATAAAGCATTGAGTACCAGCTATGACGAGGCTCAGGGCCAAACTCTGGAGCCACAAAGATGAATGCAACTTTCCTTTAGTCTAAAGAAACGATGAGCCAGACTTGTAAACAGAAATTAGAATAAAGTGACAAAGATGAACATGGGTCAGCAGGACCTGGCTGCTGCTACCCTTCCATCTCTCTTTCCATCTCCCTCTTGCTCATTCTGTTCCTACAGTTTCTCCATCATGTCCAGTCCTTTCCTTTTCTCTGCAGCTGCACGCCTCCGTCTGGGAAGCTCTCCCCTGAGGTATCTGCCTAGCTCCCTCACTGTCTTCAGATCTTCACTCGTGTGTCATCTTTTCAGCAGCACCTTCTTTGACCACCTTATATAAAATGACACCATCACCATGAGACCCCCTAAACCTCTTCCTTGCCTTATTGTCCTCCATACACTTATCATGCAATGTATCAGATCTGTTATTTATTTATTATCCTGACTCCTCCCATCAGAATGGGAGTTCTGTGAAGGCAAGTTTCTTTGTTTTGGTTTCTGCTGTATCTCTAGCTCCCAGACATATAATAGACATTTGACGAATGTTTATTAAATGTATTTTATTTGATGGACATTCCAGAGGTAGCTTCTAAATTCATAGATACCAAGAGCTAAAAAGATCCTTTTGAGCATTTTGTCTAATCATAGCAGGGGCTCTGGAGCCAGGCTGCTTGGGTTCAAATCTGGGTTCCATCATTTACTTGCTGTGTGACCCTGGGCAATCACTTAACTTATCTGCTTCAATTTTCTCATATGCAGTATGGGGAAAATAATAGTGACCCTCTCATGGCATTGTTATAAAGATTAATTATAATTATTATATATAAAATACTTAGAATAGGCATGGTGGAAGGTAAGCATTATAGAAGCATTGGCTGTTGTTACTATTATTAGGAAAACTAAAGGCCACAAGGGATAAGTAATTTGCTCAAAATAACTCATTCATTCATTAATTCATCCATCCAGTCATTCAACAAATATGTTAGTGGCTCCTATATACCAGAAAGTGGGGATTCTGCAATAGACTAAATAAAATAGTTCCTGTTTCTATGGAACTTGTAATCTAAGTAGGGAGACGAATGTTGAACAAAGAGTCATATCAATATATAATTATAATCTAGATCAGAGCTATGAAAACATAGGATTCCATGACCCTGAAGATTAGGAGACCTAATCTGTATTCTTCAGAGGCCAAGGGAAAATGGGAAGGCATCCTTAGAGAAATGACATGCATATTGAGACATGAAACTGAGGAGAAATAAACCACTGTGGGGCAGGGAAGGGGTGGGGTTAGAGAAGAGGGAGTTAACGAGAGATATGGAACTAAAACCCAGGTCTCGGCCGAGAGCTTTTATGTTATAGGTATATGGCCATGAGATTGAGCGTGGACTTCTTCACCGGGCTGATATTTCCTCAAGGCAAGAGAGCAAGAACTCTTTGTAGTCATGAAAGACTCTTCGGAGTTGTAGAAAAGGCCTGGAGTAGTGCATCGTGCACTTGGGGTGCCCATTGAGTCAAGGCCGTACTCCTTCCTTCAGCACCTGCTAAGCACCAAGTCACAGGGTATGGCTCTGATGACAAGATGGTGTTCCAAGTTCAGATATGCACCCCCTACCCCCCACGCACACACAAATACAGCTCCTGGGTAATTTACAACTGAGAATGTGCTCTGCTGACTGGGGTCACAACAGCACCCATCTCTGTGGTGTCTTCTACTTTGTCAGTAGGCGAGGAGTCTCCTGGGAACCCTGCCAGAGGAGGGGGAGATGCTCTTCGTTCTCCATAAACCTAGAAGAGGCAGTCTCCTGACCTCAGAGATGACCTTTTGCTATTATGGTCTCAGCATGCATGGAAATGGTCGTATATGGGCCGAAGCAATAGCCATTATGAAACCCTTGGCTAAAATATGGATTAATCCCTGGGAAGGTGTTATGCAAGATTCAGATATATGGTCTGTGATATGGATGGGATATATTTTTTTATTGCAATAATAAGTTTCTCAACTCCTAATGGACCCTGTATTAACTGAAGATGACAGGGAGTGAGGAATGGAAAGCTGGCAATTTGTTAAAGCTGCAGAGCAGCCATTCCAGGGGTTGTAAAAGATAAAACATTTCAGAGTCATTAAAATCACCCTAAATTGTCTATCTGAGCTCAAAGCAACAAACCTAACTTAGTCCTGAGTCTATCACCAGATATCTTCTCTTTACAGTGTTCCGATGCCCCTGAAGATGACACACTATTCAATCTTCTACTCCCAGTAGCATCCAGACTTTTAAAAGACCAATCTCAGATCTTCCTGGAAGATATGGACTTTGTGAGCTTAAGAAGGAAAAGGAGGCAGCTATGTGATAGCTATGTGATAGATACACAATCCTTGGTATACAGGCTCTCATTTTTTTTTAAAAAAGAAAGAGGTCAAACAAGGAGTACTTTGTTCAGAGAGAAGAGATCATCTGGGGAACCTTAAGGTCTTTTGGGGGTTGGTGGCTAGCTAGTAGAAAAGGTCCTCGATTGGGACTTCGTAGTTGTCTATATGGTGACAAGGGAATAACAAGGATTTGAGAAGGATTATGGTTAGACTCATGAGCAATTGGATAGTTTTAATGACACATTTTGCTACTATTTACTAAGGGCTTACTAAGGCCCAGATGCCATTTTGAGGGTTTTTCATAAACTGACCTACTCAGTTCTTATAACAATCACATGCAGTAAATAATAATATTCCCATTTTATAGATGAAGAAATTGTCAAGTTTCTCAGCCTCTCCAAGACTCAAAATCACATGGCTAATAAGGCAGCTGGGCTAGGACCCAAACCCCAAAGAACCAATTTACATGAACACATTAGCCATCATATGCCCCTCTTCCCAGAAAACTATACGTTTATTTAATGGAACATGTAAAAATTCTCCACAATTCTGGCCCCACTCAGCTGGTAGAGGCAATGCCTCTAATGGAGCTGATATCCACAGCAGTGACTCTGGACCAGACTCTTGGGCTTAGCTGTGAGCAAGACAGAAAGATGCATATTCCAAATTGCCAAGCAGAAGAAAAGGTGGGCTTTAAAAGACCCCTCTGCAACTGCCCTGGGCCACCGTGACTCTCCTTGTATTTTATCCTCTGTTGGAGAGAGTCACTGATTGGGAAGAGGTGGGGTGGAAGTGGGTGGAGGTAGGGGAAGCAACAAGAAGCATGAAGCTCTGAGGGACGAGAGAGGGCAAGGGTGGTGCTGGCAGTGACCGTGCTGATTGCATATGTCGTAATCCACCCTTCCTTTCCAAGCAGGAGCCATGCAGGGGAAGGAGGCAACCAAAGAGACGGCAGTCACCGTGCTGAGACTCTGAAAATGGCATTGTTGTCAAACTCAGAAAACAGTTTCTCACCTCAAATAAAACATTGACATTTGTCTAATTTAAAAACCTAATGAAGATTTTGCAGACAGAGGGAAGCGGCCAATGCATCTGCTGGCAAAGTCTCCATATGGCCCAATCCGATGCCTACTCTGTTGCAGAGACAGAGCAGGGCACTCTAGTATTACAGCTGCCCAGCCGTTAAATTATCTCTGTGGCCTTGCTGGCCACTGGCGGCCAGAGAGGGGAAGGCTCAGCCCAGATTTCTGTTTGCCCCTCACTTCTCCTATAAGAGGAATGATACTACATGCGGACAAATCCCCAGGAGATGGTGGGGGTAGGAGGTGGGGGTAGGGGCAGAGGGACTATTATGAAGGAATTCCCACTTCCACCCTCAGCAGATGGTGGGATGTTTCAATAAGAACAGCAGGTGGGAGGACTTAGGAGAGACTGGGAAAGAAGCCCTGTAGAGCTGCTTCCAGCCCCCGGCACCTGTGTAGAAATCCAAATCATTGTTCAGACTATGGCAAGAGCTAGGCTAAGCCAGGAAGCCTGAATGAAGTGAGTCAGCCTTCTGGAAAGTCAGTCTGGAGACCGACTCTTTTTTCAGAATAACGAGGTAGGACAAAAGCACAAGTGGCTACCGTCCCTGGAGATGTACTCACAATTTGTACCTCCAAGAAGCAAGCTCCCCTGGCCAAGAGTGACTCTGTGGACCTAAAGGTGCTGCCCACATGTGCCTGGGCTCACCTTCCCTGTCCCTTCACCTCTCTGGACCACGTCTTCACTTCTCTCCACACTAATTACCCCTTTCCAGTGAGTCTGAATAAAGATTTCAGCATTTTCAGTGGCCCCAGCCCTGAGCACCTCTCACGCCAGGAACAATCTAAGACATCACACACACACACACAAACACACACACACACACACACACACACACCAGGACCCACCAGGAGCTGTGAGAGAGAATGTCTATTAGTCTGGAATAAGATCCTGATGAACAGAAGAAGGGAGGAGAACTTCACCTTCCTGTATGAGGCCATGCTGTGTAACTATGGAGCTACTGCCTCTGTCATTCATTATGTTTCCAGGGCCTTTTTTTTTTTCAAATTTGAGGCACCACAAAGCCTCCTGCTGTATCAACCTAATTACAAGCCTTCGTTTCTTTGTTCCCACCGGCAAGGCAGGTGAAATGTAGCCAAGAGAGACATGTTATGATATTGGAACATAGCGATGAACTTCATTCACTATCACAACTACCAATACTGTTTTATCATAATAACACACTAGGGGGTGCTGAGTCGTGACATCTGAGGTGCACCAATCAGTCAAAGCAGGAAAGAGAGGCAACACCTTAGGGAAGCACCAGCTCCCTTGGAAAGGCTCACTTGGAAAAGCAAATGTAGTTAGTGGGAGTGTCTGGGGAGGCTGGGCTCATTCCTTCCATCTTCTGATGTCCTTTCTCTAGGTGGTATCTGGGATTAATGGTGACTGCAGGTGATACTGGATTTTCTAAATGTGTTTGGGGAATGCAGTTCACTCTCCCAAATCCATTCTATTTCTCCTCTATTGAATAACAACAGTACTATTTCAGGAAATGCCAGTTTCCCTGGATGAGCCTGATTGATCTAAAGCATATCTATCCCCCTGTCAATATTCATTTCAGAACTGGGCTAGTGACCCTATTTAGACCAATAAGATGAAGAGTGTTTGGGAACTTATCTCACTCTGAGAGTAACTGAAAGACAAACTCTCTCCCAAGAGATGTAAGCTGCAGAAGCATATTGCCTAGGTTGCTGTTGGCAATGAAGGAAGCTAGTTTGGGGAAAAGGCAACCTAGGAAGGAAGAAGGGACTATGACAAAAATAGAAAAATAGACCCCGTTGCTTCATTCACCAGTGCCTAACTCTAGATTTCTGGTTATATTAACCAACAAAATTTGTTATGGTGTTAACCAGTTGAAGTCATTTCTGTTATTTGAAGCCCAAAGAATGCTTTCTGTAATAAAGAGTACATCCTCCCAAGTCTGCTTGGGAGGAGACCATCACGCTAGAGTGGGTGAAAGGGCACTAGAAGTGGCCTGGTGGAATAGAGTGTATTGGGATTGGGAAGATCACAGGGCAGAGGAGGGTCTCTGTGCTTAGTATCAATATACATGCTTCAAGGGGAGCTTATTACTAGGTAGCACATTAATTCATGCTCACAAAGAAGTCACCCCTCTCTATGTGAAGTACAATGAATCAGCAGGATTAGGAAAGACTTCATTCTTCCTGCCCCCCTACTCCCCTACTCCTACCCTTCCCATCCCCCCCATCCCCTCCCATCCCCACCATTGCCCTGTGACCTGTAGTGCTCCTTCTGGGTGGAGTTTTCTCCCCCACCCGTTTGTCAGGCATGCACTGGCCTTTGCTCTTGTTAATGGGATATGAGTGAAAGTGACGTATGCCACCTGTGAGCAGATGATTTGAATGCAGGGTCTGATTTGGTTTGGCCAATTTTTGCCCTCTGTCATGAGAAAGGAAGATCTCAGATAGGCCTCCTTTAACCAGAGATCTAAAATAAAAAGTCCTGTGGAGTAGAGCCACAGATGACCCACAGCCCAATTGTGACATGAATGAGAGGAGGGGATTTCTTGTCTCAGGCAGCTGAGATTCTGGAGTTGTTACAGCAGCCAAGCTAATACAAGTACCTATCAAGCATGACTATAGTCTTAGGATTCTGCAGAGTGATTTGGAAGACACAAAATTATGAGGTATGGTTTCTCTTCTCCGAGAGTTTACCGACACACTGAGTACCAGAAAGAATCATAAAGAACCAGAAAGAACCATACTGAATTCAGGGATACTTTGTGTACAGACTGTGGGGGCCACCAGGATTCTAAGGGAGGGAGACCAGAGGGGACTACACTAGTTGGGACAGCTTCAAGAATAGATGAGACTTGGAAAGTAGTGGATAGGGTTAACGACATGGAGGTACCAACGCCTGGACAGCTGAAGATTCTACGCTGACGCGATCCCATCACTGACCTCAGTGAAAGGATGAGAACTGCAAATGCCTAGGTGACACACACCATCTCACTTTTTCTTCTGCCTGCCAGAGGCTAAGACGCTGAGACTTTTACTTTCATGTTCGAATGAAAGTATCTTAGTGTACAAATTATCATTTTACAAATAATTATGCAGAACAAGCTATACACATGAGACCTCAATATTATGACAGCTTGGAAATTTACTGTTTTCGAACTTCACATGCAACAAGTCTTGCCAAGTGTATGTTGAAAAGTAGCACGCAATTAGACAATTAACATTTTCATTTTGTATATTTGCGGCACATCTGTGGGTCAGTGTAAACATCACAAGCAACTCAGCAGATGATAACTTGACACCCCCCTAAGACTCTGACCTTAAAAACCAATGTTCCTTAATTAGGCTTTTCCTTTCCGTTCTGCCTTTGGGGAGAAGAGATTGTTATGAAAAAGATATGATTACACCATATTGGAGTCCACCAGGCATCTCGAATGGTTTGGGTTTGATAAATAACAGCAGATTTCATTGCTGAAATCTTCTCTCCAGAATTTGTAAGCACCATGTGGATATCAAGGGGGAATTTCATCAGTATGTTTCTGATTCCTTTACACTTAAATCATTAAAAGATTTTTGAGGGTTTTTGAAGTCCAAAATCTCTCTTGAGCCACTCTTTTTCCCCCAGGATATTTTTCATTTCTTTTCATAAAATTCAGGAAATTGAATTTTAGCTCTGGATTTAAAAGAAAAAAAAAAAAAAGCAGCTGCTTGCCAATGATAGTGGTTAAGGATTAAAACCCCAATTCTAAAAATTTGTCCTGGAGTCCTTCCATCTGATGAACATTTGTGTATCCTCACTGGGCCCAAATCTCAGATGGTAGAGATTTGGCAAATTATGATTCTAGAAAAGAGTTCCGGGGTTGTACGCTTTGCTTTCCTCTTTGTAGCAGACAGTTTTGGCAAGAGAAGCCAGGAGAGCTGACTCATACGAAGAAGATAGAACTGTGGTATTATAAGCTGGATGTGGCCTAGATTTCCATCCATCCTCATCTCCTGCCCCATCAAGGAAAGGCCTAGCTTGACAAGTATTAAATCTCTTCCTATGTTGTTTCCTGGTGGCTGATGTTGCTTTAGTCACATTGTAGTCAACTCATTCTTTGTTATGCCTGACATAATCTAATTGTACTCTTCTTAGGTAACAAGAGTAAAATCTTCACGTGTCATTCTCCAGAACTAGATCAGTGTTTGACACATATGGATGATAATATTTGATAAATGAATGAATAAATGAATATAAGCATAATAATATGCAAAACATATTCACCCCTTCATACTTCCACACCTGCTTATGAACTGTATTCTATTATAGTCTCAGTGAGCAAGAAAGGCAAAGTCATTCTTGTTAAGGGTAAGCCCAGAACCTGCATTTCTGCTAAGTTCCTAGGTGATGTCGATACTGCTGGTCCTGGGACCACGCCTGGAGAACCACTCATTAAGATCATGTCTTATCAAGAGCAAAACAGGCATATGAGAGAAATAGACACTTCTAAACGTTTTCTGACACTGTGACTAGATTATCAAACTCACCCAATCAGTGTAGAAAGCCAGGCTATGGGGTTTCATTGCAGAAGATGTTTTCCTTCTTAATTAAGATGTAAAACAAATGCACTTACTCCGAAAGATCACGGGAGATTTCAACTTAGGGATATTCCAAGTTAGAATAAATGCTAGCTGGAATTTTACTGAATACGAATTTAGGTCTTGGATAGAAATTTTGGAGCTAGAAAGGACATTAGTGATCACCTGGTCCAACTTTCTCATTTTTACAGCTGTATAAAGAAAGCGAAGGTTTAGAACTATACCTGGCTCAGTGTCCCAAGGCATCCTACAGATGTAAGTGTTATGGGTTATGAGTAATGATAAATGGAGTAATACAGTTCCCAGTATGAGATTTGGGTGGTTGCCACAATTTCTGGTGGCAAGAGAGAGACTCATTTTTTGGGCCCTCCACTAGTTTCCTATGTTTAAGGATAGCTTCAGAGTTGAGGTCAAGTTTCTGGAGAATGAGATGATAGAAGCAGTGGGGTGTTTAGACCTTCCTCCAACCCATCTGTGTCCCTGGTACATGTTTCTGGCTGTGCCTCTGGTAATTGCTGAACTCTCTATTTCACGTGGTGTGTGATTACACAGCTTACGGGGTGGGGGTGGGGGGACAGGGCCGAGTTTAGATTCTGTGACTCATCTCCCCAAGCTGAGCTGCCATACGACTCTGCACAGATCTCTGGCATGTTTATTGCTGTCTGGGAAACAGGTTTGTACATTCTCAGAAATATGAGGTAAGCACGTAATGATACACATGCCTCTCAGAGGAAAGACATAGACCCACTGTATAGCAGTTGAAGGACACACGATTTGAGTAAGATGGATGTTACCAGGGGAAAAGAATGTTTGTCATTCATTTGCTCATAATACTGTTTCCTCTCCCCTGCATGTGTCTCAAACATAGCTGAGCCTCAAACATAGCTGGATGCTAGGGGTACCCAGTGGATTGTAAGTAAGCAAATAAACATGATTTAATAGTAGAAGAGCAGAATCTGCCATGCCACAAAACTTTCCCCTTCATTTATTTTGACAATTTGGTGTCTAAAATTTATGACAGTGCTTAGACCGTCCAAGTAGTCTTGGTGTAAGGAGTGAAGTCTTTGTAAACTGAGTTGCTTAATCTCTGACAAAGTGATGAGCAAGCCTACGGGGTAGAGGGCAATCATCAGATCTTTGCTTACTAGATATGTATTTTTGCATAAACATTCTTCATCATCACCATCATCTATAACTCATGAGATATGTTAGGTACATTTACACTCAACTATAATGATACATTCCCTGCCTTTTAGAAATTTGTAACCTTAAATTGGGATTGCAAACACATAGAAAGGGTACCTCAATTCTTCCTCCCTGAGCCTGTGGCCGGCATTACTAATCAAGCACAGTGTTTTCTTCCAGCACCTTTTCCAACATTGAATGCCAGGTAGCCACTACCACCTGATTGCAGTAAGTGTGTGTAAGGCCTTCTTAGTCTATTTTCATCAGAGAGAGCAGGGAATTAGACCTGTCAGACATTTCTATGACATTAGATGGGGAAGGGGGGTATTGTTACAGATAAAGGACATATAGCATCAACTTAGGTTTCCACACCTTCCAAGTAGCAAATACACATAAAGTAACTTGTAGAATTGAGGCAAAGGAGCTTTGTAGGTTTCAGTAAGTCTGGTCCCTCAGTGTAGATGCTCGCAAGCTGTGGGTGAGAGACAGTACGGTACTGGGTGTAGAGCCGCCATTCATGTCTTTGCCCCTAAGACAGGAGAGTGCCACGGCTTTAAACGCTGATCACAGCCACTTACTCTCCTCACTTCCTTCTCTCTGTAGTTCCAGTTGAGTAATTAAAATCACGTCTGTTAAACTAGTGTGGTTGGCTCAATAAGCCAAGGGCAAGTTTATGGATTGGAGGATGGAAACCGCTTTAAACCCTGGCAGTTCTGGCTGTGGTAAGGAATAACAATTAGAATAATTGATAACCAGGTCCTTGATGTCGAGTCACCACCCAAGGCCTTAACACATCAGAGGCAAGCCCGAGTCTCTGGCTAGAGTAGATAACAGAGCTGAGATGGGGCTGTTCTGTTGGCTCAAGCTGCAGTGGCTGAGGACGTGCTTCAGTTTATCGAGGCCAGTTGTGCAGACACTTTTTGAACTGACACAGTTAGCTGTGGTTTGAAAGAAAAACACTTTCTCTGATAGGGTCTAAATAGGAGTATGTGACTTGCAGGTTAGGTACTGAGAAGTTTAGAATTTCAGGGTTCCTAAGTGGACAGGCAGGAGCTGCTGGACTAAGACGTATGGGGTAGGCTTAGTTGGCACGTTGCTGATATCTAGAGAGGCACCTGGAGTCTGACTTGTCCTTCTGCTTTAAGCAGCAACAATACTACTATTATCATTGATTATCATTTATTGAACAATTACCAAATGTTTGACACTATGCTAAATTTGTTTATAATTATACATTTAATTTCATCATTTAATTATATAATTTTCATATCAACCCCATGAAGTATTTATCATTCTTCTTATTGTAGAGATGAAAGCTCTGAAAGATTAAATAACTTTCCTAAAGTCAAACTGACAATAAATGGCTAGGTTAGGAATTTGACGCCCAAATTCATGCTTTTAACTACCATGCTTTATTGCCTTTACACAGTCTGATATGTGCTCTCACTGCTGATTCTTCCTATAAAATGACTTTTTTTTTATCACTAAAAGATGCATCTGTATATCCCAAGAGACCTATCGATTAGATGGAGATAAATGCACAGCACCGTACTAATGCTATCAAATCATTGCACTGATGAACAAAAGGTAAAGTTAAATCTCTCTTGATGCTAAGATCTTCACTTCACGGTGGAATTTAATCTATTTGATCTGGATTTGGGAGTCCACTTAAAGAAGTCTCCATGTGAAGAGACACTATTAGCATTCATTTTTTTTTTTTCCTACTTGGCAATATCATGGCCCTTTTTTTTTTTTCCTGAAAAAATAATTTTATATACTTTATTTCCTGCTCATGGGTTCCTATTTTTCCTAATCTTTCCTGGCTAGATCTCAGAATAATGTTTTAAGACAGATATGGTCTCAGGCATCATCGAAACCTCCCTTCTTTTCCCCTTTACTTTCTCTCTGTCCTGCATATTCACTTTATTCTTTATCTAGCTCAGCCTCCGGGGTCTGTCACTTCACCCATGGCACTTTCCCCCTCATCTTTACATCTCTCCTTCCTAGAAAACCCAACCCTAGATTCCCTCAACACCTGCCTTCCCTGTGCCTAATTCTGGGATGCTGAGAGTTGCTGGACAAATCACTCCCACAGTCGGACTGGCCCCATTTTATGTAAATCTGCACCCTCAACGGGCTCCTTTATCCCATCTCCAAAGCCTCTATGTTTCTGTAGTCAGATCTGTCTGCCATTCTCCATAAAGGTGAACTCAAACCTCTCTTCTCTTCTTAAACTTTACCACTGCCTTCCCTGGCTCCCACTCTCAGCAGATAATCTTGCCCAACTTCCCCAAGAAAAGATGTCGACAGATGAGTGTTTTTTCATTGTCTTGTCTCCAAACCCATCATCTTGACTTCATCCGTCCTCATCCTTCTATCTTTCCTCCTGTTACATGAGGAGAATGTACCGATGCCACATAAGGTTATTCCTCCATCCGTGCTGTGGATTCTCCTCCCTCCTACTTCTAGGGACATTGTCCTGTCAATTTTACCTTCTCTTCTTCTTCCCCATAGCATTAAAGTAGGTGTAAGTCTCTGCCACCTTAAAAGCAAATAAAATGCAGCAACAACACCCTCCCTTCACCCTGTATTCTCTGCAGCTATTTCCCCATTTTCTACTCTCTATTTACTACCGAACTTCTTGAAAGAGTTGACAACATTCACTGTACTCATTTCTTACCCCCAACCCTTTCTCAACCCACAGTGTTCCAGGGTCTAGGTCTACCCTTCTTCATCAACATCTTTCTGTGAGATTTATTTTATTTTGTTTTATTTTTTTTCAGTAGAAAAGAAGAGCTTTATTAGAAGGGAAATCACACTTCCAGACATGGGAGCGGGCCTGAGCAAGAGAAACGTGGCTCAAAAGGGCCTCTCTGAAGTTTAATGACCCTGTTGCTCTGGATTGCAATGGCCACTGGTCAGTCTCTATGCCACTAGAGTCAATTCTCTCTCTCGGTGAAATACCCTTGCCTTGGCTTCCATGATAGCACACTCTCCTGGTTTTCCACCTATTTTTCTAGGTGTTCCTTCCCATTTTGCCTTGTGGGTCCCTCTTTTTTTCTGAAATGTTGGCATTCCTTGGAGTTCTGCCCAGGTTCTTTCCATAATCCCAGAGCAGGTTTCTCTCCTGAGGTCCAGCGCACATAATCACATATTTACTGGACATCTCTACTTGGAGGCCCCATAAGCAACTCCAGGCTCAACACGTCTAAAATGGAACTCGCTGGCTTTGCCTCCAAACCTTCTCCTCACATGATCCCAATTATTGTGACTCTTCCCCCATCACCCCCTCTAATTTGTTCAAACCAGAAATTAGAGTGACAATCATCCATGGCTTCTTCTTTTCCCTCAGCCCCTATGACCAAACAATCACTAAATTATTTTTATCGTACTCCTAAATAATCCTCTTCACTTTATTCCCAGCATTTGTCATAGTGTCTTATGGATAGTAGATACTCAATGAATAGTGGCTTTATGGCTGATAGATTAGACATCTCTGGACTCCCTCCCCTCTTCTCCTTTCCCACTTTCCTAGGTAAGGCCACCGTCATCTCCCACCTGCGTGAATCCACTCAGCTGGTTTTCCTGTCCTGCTTTCCTTTTCTAGCTCATTCATTCTCCTCACTGAAGAAAAAGTGATCTTTCGAAACACAAATCAGGTCTCCTCACTCTCCTGCTTACACCCTTGAAAGAGCTCTCTTCCAGCACCTAGCATAGTACTATGCACTTATCAAACACTTAAAAAATATTCGTTTAATGAAAAAAAAAATGGTTGAGATCTAAACTAAAGGGATTTCCAGGCATGCCACAAGTTTAATGCACATCCATTTCATGTCATTATTGTACTTGCCCATTTACAATACGGAACACATTTGGCTTCCCACACCAGACCCGCAGACTGATCTTCAGCTTCTGTTTACTCCCTCCCAGAATATGGCCCCAGGCAGGTACATTTGGGGATTTGGAAGAAGGGTTAAAGAAGAGGAGCAGCTTTGCTCCATGAAAGTCTCTGCTTCTCCAAGCAAATGCGGCTGCTCCTGTGCTCACTCTCACTCCTGCTATTGCTTGACTACGGTGATGAACTGGATGCTGGCTGTGTGCTCTACTCTGTCCCACTGACACCATCACCTCATTTCCCCTCCTGGTACCTTCTCCTGCTGTTGAGAATGGAGGTTGTTATCAGCATGATTCCCTTCCCAACAGCGTGGTTATTCTATCTCTCTCTGTCTCTCTCTCTGTCTGTCTCTCTCTCTCTCTTAGAGGAGACAGGAAAGGAATAAAAGAAAATTCCTAGGAATTGTGCTCTCAGGAAAAAGGGAAAGA
>NW_006438076.1:2403150-2407235 GCF_000325575.1 Pteropus alecto | reverse complement strand
GGTGCACACACTCTTGGAAAGGTCTGTGCTCTTTTCAGAGCTCTCTCCTTCCACAAAGAAAACAAGGGGTGAGGGTTTACAGGATCACAAGCCTTCGAAAGGTTCGGCCGATACGCTTCCACCATCTCTCCACCTGCCACGCATTTCACAATCCACCGCTAACTGGAAAGCTCTCCAGCCCTTTTCCCAGGCTGTTGATGCTGCTGGGATCGACCATGCACATGCACGTGTCCTGACAGGTGACAGGGGCTGCACACGTGGATGAGGCTGCCAGGCAGCAGCAGGCCTCCACTTCTCTCCAGGATACAAATCAGTAGCAGGCGCCTAGGAACGAAGAAGGAATGGAGCAGAGAGCAGGAAAATGCAGTGGCTGCCCCATGACACAGGCATGGAGTCACAGAAGCTGCCTGAAGCATACGGAGGGGATTTACGGATTAAATGGAAGAGGCTGTCAGGCCCGAGCGGAGCTCAGCATGAAGGCTGAGCTCAAGGGCAGAAGGCAGTGACTGGGAGCTCGCCCAACCTGCCCTTGCCTCCTCGGCATCATTTCATTCTGCTGTCAGTAACCGCGCCAGTCCCCCATCTTCATTCTCCACAGGGCCCAGGACAGCTAACATCCCACAGTCACCATCAGGGAGAGTATTAAAATCACCTCAGCTGTCCCTCGGACTACCACCCCCTTGCCCTGTGCATCTCATCCACTGCTCCCTCGCTAAGGCCCCAGGCAGTGATGGCGACACAGCAGCTTCCCCATTGCTGCAGGCCTCTGTCTTCTTCCCCTGCTACCATTGTGTGTGTTTCCAGGATCCTGAACCTCCTCACTGTATCTGAGCAGTCAGAGAACAAGGCTCTCTGCTAAGAAGGGGCTGACAGAAGACACATACATCTGTATCGGGGACATCCACATCCAGAAATATAACCAGTACTGTACTGTACACTGTATTATACGGCACACCCCTCCCCTCTGCCATGTCCCGATGCCTCAGACTCCTCATCCACACATTACAACAGGCTCCAGCCCACCTCTCCAGGAGCCGAGAGGATGTTGGTAAATAGGACATTGGAGGTCCACGTTGTCCCTCGGTGGCAATGGGCAGGAGCCTGGCACATTTGGATTTGAAATCTGGGTTGACCACCTGCTAGTGGTGCTACCTCGGCTAAGCAATTCAGTTTCTTTGTCTGTAGGATGGGGAGAAGAACATCTACCTAGTGGGTCGTGAGAATGAAAACTGACATGAAGCATTCCTAACATAGTACCTGGTATCATCACTGAAGCTAGTTACGTTGAGTATTTTCTTGTCATATGGCGATGGTGGGGCTCTCTGCAGAGCCACTAAATTTCTATGCACCTGCCTCCCCACTTCTGCAGAGGTAGAGCCATGGCTCTGAGGGACTGTTGAAAGACTCCCCTGAGGAGCTGGAATGGTCAGGGGCAACTCTCACTTCATTCATGTCTGCGTGCCTTCTTTGCTGCCGCAGACAGTCCTCAACTGTCGCCATCGCTGCCCAGTGACTAGCTGCCAGAATCGTGCCTGGGAGTATGACGGAAGCCACCTGGCATCAGCCTGAAAGGAACTGCAAAATCTCCAGTGAGCATTTCTTTTCCCACCCTGGTTGGGATGCTATGCACAGCCAAGCATCCTGGAAACCTCTGATGTTTGGGTGACTTCTGAATACTAAAGAGGGTAGGGGAAAAAAATGAAAGAAAAAGGAAAAAGATGTCTCGGTCAGAAGTTTTTCTAATCACTATGGATTTTCCCCCGTTTTAGTGGATTTGAGAGAAGGTATAGAAAAAGTGAGAGAAAAAATCAAAAGCAGATTATTACCCTGAGCTGCTCTTCCCTTTCATCCTGAGCTGTGACAGCAGCTCTCTGCCTGCTCTATCTGCATGTGAAAGGCTGAGGGACTGTGAGGGCAAAATATTGACAACCGAGCTGAGATTACAGGTTACTTGGATCTTGAAAGATACAATCAATTAAAATGGAGCTTTCCACTCACCAGGTAAATTAGCTTCTGAAAAAAAAAAATCTGCTTTCCTCCCCAGTGTCCAGAAGTTACTAAAGACAGATGAGATGGGGTCACACAAATTACTGAAAGGAAAAACTCCCCACTATAATATCTGAGCATGTACGCACGTGAGACACACACACACACACACACACACACACACACACACACACACACACACACCGTACTTGGTACACAGTGGCTGAATTTTTAAACATTGGTTGAATTTTTGATTGTGTGTGTACACACGTATATTTATATGTTCTATCCAATTATATATGCCATTCTGTATTTTTTCCTACTTAACAATGCGAGGCACGAGATCTGTCAGACCTCTTTGAAATTCTACTAGACTTACATTTTTCTTTCTCTCTTTATCATAAAAATAATATATTATTTTAATAAAAGAAAGCTCTCTTTGACCATTCTCCCTTTGGACTACTTTTACAGGAAAATGTGGGCATGCCTTTTCCTAAAGCCACCTGAGAAGAGAGCAGAAAAGAAAGCAGAATTTCAAGGGTTTTCCCGCCCTCTCCCTGCCTTCTAACCCCTGAACCTCCGGCCACATTTGCATGAGAGCCAGCCACAGGAGCTTGCTGTGTCATCCACCTGGAGCTCTCATGTCTCAAAATCTCAGAGTATCCATTCTCAGAATGTGCGACCTTGGAGACTATCACCCAGAGGAGACTGTCCAAGCATTTTTTTCTCATACTTCTAGTTCTCATTTTACTTAGGCTTTGCCTCCTTGGGGAGCTACAGTTTTAAATAGGTTATAATAAAACCTCAGACTTTTTCCATTTATGAGTAGAGAATTTAGTTGAGAAAAAAAAGCATGCATAAAGAATAAAAAAGATGAAAACTTCCGTGTGTTGAATAAGAATTCAAAGATGGCGCCTTTCAGAGAGTTCAGAATCTAATAGGGAATCATAATATGCATAAACATAGGGCTTGTGAAAAGTGCTCCAGTAAAGATATTTTTCTAGAGTCAAGAGCATGGAGATTCACTCTGCATGGGAGTGTAAGGAGCCTTGAGGATGAGTTTGGGTTTGCTGGGTAGAGAAGAGATGGTGTGGATTCTATCAGACGGAAGATTAGGAGCAAAGGCTTAGATATACGGAAACGCACAGCGCATGCAGGGAATAAGTGGATGTGTGTCTAGATCACAGGGTAGGGAAGAGTGACCAGAAATGAGGGCAGGAAAGTTGACTAGAGCCTGATTTTACTGGGCCTGGAAAATGCTTCCTACTCCATCCTTTAGTCAATGAGAAGTTATTCCAGGTCCACAGGCAGAGAATGCCCTCACCGGGTCTGGGTTTTAGAAGGACAACTCTGAAATTGGTGTAGATAATGGATTAGAGAAGGGAGACCTTTTAGATTGTCACTATTTCTGAGGATGGAGGCTGGGACCATGGCAGTGACAGTGGCAGCAGGAGAAGAGAGAAGACTGTGGACTATTTCAGAAGTATTATCGATATGCAAACTCAAGAGCCCCTTACCGCATGACTGGCTGGAAGATGCTGTGTTTTAATGTCAATAGGAATAAATGAGAAGTAGAGTTGCTTTCTATATTGCTTTGTTTTATTTGTAGACCTGGAGAGGGTGAAAGTAAATGAAGAGGCCACTGAAGAGAGGGAGAAATTGAGTTTAGTTTTAAAACAAATGGTTTTGTGGAGTTATAAGCTATATGGATGGCGATATCTAGTTGGTTCTTCTGGGCTTAGGTAATAGTTTAAGTCCAAATTATGAGTTTTGGAGTCAGAAAGAAATCCCTGATTGGTACGTTTATGAGATAGAATGGACGAAGTTGCTCAGAGAAAATGTAAGGGTGGGAGGGAGAGAGAGAGAAGTCAAGTTCGGATGTATAGGCCCTTTAGTTTTTAAGAATGTGGGCAGGGAGCAGGGTTCAGAGAGTGGGGAAGTTGCACAGCACGGTCAAGAGAGAAAAGGCCACGAGAGGAAATTGTTTCACAAACCAAAGGAGAAGAGTTTCAAGGGCAGGGTGTTCAGTCTTCACAGAGTCGAGTGAGGTGACGCAGCCACAGTAGAGAGTATAGTCCTACTGACCGGAGTGCCACCCA
>NW_006438076.1:2382092-2403126 GCF_000325575.1 Pteropus alecto | reverse complement strand
GAAAGGTGTGGGCACGTGGGAGATGAGGATGTGTTCAGGAAGAGGGACAGAGGGTCAGAGTGGGGTGAGATCTTTTGTGGACAGAATAAAGGAGGCCATTTCCACACATGACACCATCTGGAATGCAGATTTTCTGACTTGCCCCAAAAGATGCAAGGCAAAAATCAAACAGAGAGAAAACAAACAAATTTAAAATACAACAACAATAACAAAAAAGGAAGTTAAATAAGACAGAACCTAAGCATATAAAACCTCTTCAAGATGGAGTGGCACATGACCTAGTTTTGCAGGCGGGAGACCCAGCGCTCCATCAGGGAAGTAGGCTGCCAGAGTGAGTCAACCGGGCCCAGAAACCAAGAAACCCAGTCTGCCCGGAGTCCCCTTGAGTACGAAAAGTTTCTGGAGAATCTATTCATGGCTTCCAATTTCCCCTCATCAGATTGCACATTTATTTGCCTAAGAGCAATTCCACACTAAACATAACTCAGCCCAGAAAAATGCCCCTCTGCGCTTTCTTTTCATAGCCGAATTTCAGCTTGCCTTAAGTAACGCCACTCGATATACACAAAGAAGTGAAATGCGAGCTCATAACTGCATCAGAGGGAGCCTCCCCACACCCTCTCACCAACCCCTAACCACACTTGAGGGAGGAGAAAGGAGGGGCGTGTAATTTGTTCATTTCTTACATTTTATGGAACACTTCACTTTGCTTTCAGCATAATTATTGTTGTACTTTTTGCTGTTTCCCATTTACTGTGTTTAAAAAAACCCTTCACTCCCCCTTGCACATTTTTCTTAATGCATTAAAATTAATAACTCGTAACAGTGACCTAATTTGCTTTGAGTACTGTAACTCAGGGTTTTTCTTTTTCTTTTTCTTTTTTTTTTTCTTTCTCTCAGATCTGTAAAACCCTTGAAATGTTACTGTGGTAACAAGAGCAACTTGGTAAGTTCATGAATGAACCCCATTGTGCTCTCCGAAGTCTTGTCTTCCCCCGACCTTTGCAATGTTTGGATCTCCCTGTGCCTGTTGAGTCTTGAGTTACATGCATCAGAACTGGGCTGTTCCCAGTTGCCTCCAAACCCACACATGATGCTCATCACCTCACTGCTCAACCATAGAGTTTGGTGCAAGTTTTTCCTGACTTTTCCTAGCTCTCCAGAGCTCTGTGGAAGGACTTCCCCTCTTCCATCCTCAAAGTTTCTCCAAACTTAAAAGCTTTCTCTATTATATATCCACCTTCTTGGTTTACATCTTCTGCCTTCCTTGCCATAACTGTCTGGCTCCTACATTAAGAAAGCCTGCTGAGGACAAGGGGCAGGTCACTGGATTCTCTCCACTCCCAGGCTACACTGGGTAAAGGACATTGTCTTCCTTCACGACATCCTCTTAATCATCTGACTGCATTTGTCTTGCTCCCTTATCCTGTCCCATATCCAGTGCAGTCACTCCCTAAGTGCCTTATCTGGTCATGTCACTCCCCTGCTTCAAAACCCTGACGTCCCTCCCGCCCCCTTGCTCTCAGGATTGTGTCCTATATGCTTCACACTGCCTCTTTCCAGATACCTCTCAATGCACAGACTGGGAACCAAACTAGCCCGCTACCCTCCTCTGCACTAAACAACTCAGAATAGCTAGACTGTGCTGGTCATTTCTCTCCAGGTTTTGCACATTTTGTCTCATCTGCCCAGCTTTCTGCAGCCATCTCCCACCCTCACACATGAAGAGCAGAGACGTTAGCTTCTCTCAGAAAAACTTTGGAAAGCTGAACGTCTTACTTTTGAGCAACCATAGCCAACTGTGTTTATCCCAGTGCAGAACTTAAGTGCACCATCTGTGTTTGTCTGATTATATTGGTTGTCTGGTCCCCAGCTTATCAATAAGCTCCTTGAGGGGAGGGCCTGTTTCTTGGGCACTGCTGTATCTCCAGCACCTATCATAGGGCTTGGCACATGGTATGTGCTCAAATCAAGATTCAATGATGAATGGACAGACTGGAATCTATTATCCATCTTCCTTTCCTCCCTCTCTCTTTCCTGCTTTCTCCCTCCTTTCCTATCGATCACTCCACAAGCATTCACTCTTGGTTATGTGAAAGAGAGGGAGATACAAAGAACCTCCTTATCCACCAAGACCCCATGGTGATGTAGGATCCAGGCTTGAGACAATCTTATGATATGGTCCCCTATGTTTTCCTTTGAATGGTCCCCTAAATAAGCCCTCTAGAATGGCCATGCTAGAGAATAAACTTGTTTTATGTCCAAATCTACTTTCTAGTAGCAAGTATAAGAAAGAGGGTTCTGAGTAGTACTAGTTATTTAAATACATAATTCAAATGCAGAATGGAAACAATCATATGCCTGCATTCTTCCTACAACATCCTAGAAAAGACTGTCACCAGTTTCCAGATGGTACAACCAGTTTCCAGATGGAAAGGTGCATTCAATCACCTTACAGCAAAGAGAAAAGATGGTGATACACAATGCAGAGAGCTGAGGCACATGGATGCCCTGGGAGTTCCGTGAAGGCATGCTATGTTCTCACCTGAATGAGTGTGAACAAGGCACATGTGTACCAAGGACAGAAGGATTTTATCTCTACAGCTACCTGGAGAAGGAAATTCATCATCACCCTCAGCAGAAAACAAGAAAAGAAGAAAGAAGAATAAGAATGTATCAAGGAGACTCGGTATTGATTTTAAAATCCCATCTGACAACAAAATGATTTGAGCCCATTTCCATTTTGCTGCTGAAGCCTGGTGCTTTCTCTGCCTCTCTCTGACCTCCCAGAGCAGAGTTCATCAAGAATCTCTCTGGCTGCCACTCTAATCCTGATTTTCAATAGCCTCTTGCCTGTTTGTCTAGAATAAGCAAAGATGTGTGTGTGAGGGGTGCGGTGTGGTTTCCTGGGTCTCTTCTGGGAAGCAGTCAAGTAGGCCGATTTGGGGGGCCTTATTTCAAGACTGATTTAGAATAATACATTTTTAAAGCCCTGCTTAGCCTCATGCAGATATGACCATGGCTATCAACATTCCTGGCCTAATGGAGATTTTTTAGCCCACACTGAAGGGCAAGGCTCAATGTGTTCAACTTAACAAGCATCAGGCTCTTGCTTTGGGCAGTCCCTGCTAAGGCCTACTCCCTGCAGGTTCTTCCCACCAGAAACCGTGCATCTGCTGTGAGTTCCTCCTCTTTGCATGGCCAGAATCCTAAGTAAGGGCAACAGCCTGCATATTTAATTTACTTGTAAGTGAATAGCTTCGGCGTGTTAGAAAAAATTAACTCAACCTACGAATTCGTAATTGCTTGAGAGTTCACCTCCTGGCCACGCTTCTCTTCCTATGGAGTTATTAAAACCCACACAATATGGTCTAATAATTTATTAATAGTCAACATAAATAGATAACAGCTCACACAGCCATAATAGCCATTGCATGTTAAATAATGAGGGATTATTTAAAAGGCATTTTGCTGGAGAGGAAGAGGTATGGTTGTTAAAGTCTGGAATTACTGCTATGATGGCAGATAAGCTCATATACACAAGGTCTTCTTGACTGTTTAGCTGGCTGGCTGCTTTTGTGTCACTATTTTCCCATCATCATTGGAAGGGTTGGGGTACAGCCAGTCCCCGCTTAGCAGAAATGGACATCCAAATCAATGGGAAGGGAACAAGTAATTTCTTCATGAAACAGAGTGAAAAATACTAAACTAGTTCATTTCTCTGAAAGGGGCTCAATAATAATACGTCTTCTGTCTTACCATCAAAGTCCCCACCATCAAACTTGGGCACACCTTTCTCATGGTAGCTCCTTCATTCTAGCACCTTGGAACATGAATAAGTGACCCTAATCTCACTGCAGGGACTACATGGTCCCTTCTGCTACTCTGGCCCTATATTGTAAGCCCTGCCTCCTTCATGTCAGCACATTATCTTCCCTGGTGACCTCCTCTATACTATTTTTGAGTGTCTTATAAAATTTCAAATTCAATAACAGATACTTAGCAATCAGATTGTGAAGAAGATGAAAGAAAAACTGTATTTGTAGATATGTAAAAATTCCTAAGGAATATACAAAAAAATTACTAGAACTAACATATGGATTCATACAAGATCAATATACAAAAAAAAATTTAGTTTCTATATACTGCAATAATGCAAATATTTCTTATATTCAGAAAACAATTCTATTTACAAAAGCATCAAAAATAATAAAACATCTAGGAATAAATTTAACAATACAAGTGAAAAATTCATTCACTGCCAACCAAAAAACGTTGCCGAAAGAAATGAATGAAATTCTAAATAAATGAAGAGACGTTTCATGTTCATGGATAGGAAGACTCGAAGATGTTAAATGTCAATTCATTCCAAATTATCTTTAGATATAACACAATTCCTAGCAAAACATCTGCAAAGATTTCATTTTTATTTTTTGCAGAAACTGACAATCTAATCTCAAGATTTATATAAAAATTCAAGAAACTCAGACCAGTTAAAACAATTTTGAGAAAGAACAAAGTTGGAAGATTTACATTTCCCAATTTAAAACATGCTTTAAAGCTACAGGAAACACAGTGTGGTGCTGGCATAAGGTACAGACAAATAGATCATTGGAACAGAATTGAGAGTCTAAAACTAAACCCTTACATTTATGGTCAACTGATTTTTTTAAAAAGATGCTAATTCAATAAGAGAGAAGAATAGTCTTTCCAATAATGGGTTCAGGAACAGTTGGATAGTCACATGCAAAAATACGAATTTAGACCCTTGTCTCACACCACACGTACAAATTAACTCGAAATTGATACAGACCTAAATGGAAGAGCTGAAACTATAAAACTTTAAGGAAAAAACATAATGAAAACCATTGTGACCTTGAGTTAGGCAAAGAGTTTTTTGATACACACCAAAAACATAATTTGTTAAGGAACACATTATGGATTTGGACTTCACCAGAATTTAAAATGTTTAAAAATTTAAAAGACATCATTAAGAAAATAAAAAGGTAAACCACAAAGTGGGAGAAAATTTACAAATCATATACTTGATAAATAACTTGTATCCAAAATATACCAAGAGCTCTTTTAAAATCTCAAAAATAAGAAAGCAAATAACACAAAAAATAGTCAAAAGTCAAGAGAATAAGACAAGTCACAGACTGGGAGAAAATATTTGCAAAAGACATATTTGATAAACAACTGGTATCCAAAATATACAAAGAACTCTTAAAACTCAACAGTGAGGAAATTAACAGTCTAATTAAGAAAACAGGCAAAAGAATGGAACACAACCTAAGACGATATATGCATGGTGAATAAACATATGAAAAGATGTTCGACAACATATGTCATTAGGGAATTTCAAATTAAAACAGTGACAACCACCACACACCACCTATTAAAATGACCAAAATCCAAAACAATAACAACACCAAATGCTGGTAAGGGTGTGGAGCAAGATGAGAATGTGAAATGGTACACCACTTTGGAAGAAAATTTGTTAGTTTCTTAGAGAACTAAACATAGACTTGCTCTTGATATGATCCAGCAATCACATTCTTGGTATTTACCAAAATGAGATGAAAACTTAAGTCTACACAAAAATCTGCACACGGATGTTTATGGAAGCAACTTTATTAATAATTGGCAATTTTTGGAAGCAACCGAGATGTCTCTCAGTAAGAATGTATAAATTAACCATGGTACATCCTGACAATGAAATATTATTCAATGCTTAAAAAAAAAAAGAGCTATGAAGACATTAAAACAAAACAAAACAAAGCAAAACAAAAAAACAAAGAAGAAACTGAGATCCGTATTACTAAGTGAAAGAAGCCAATATGAAAAGGCAACCTACTTTATGATTAACCATATAATATTCAGGAAAAGGGAAAACTATGGAAACAGTAAAAAGATCAGTGGTTGTCAGGTGTTAGGGGGGAGGCAGGGAGGAATAAATAAGTAGAAAAGAAAATCATTAAGACAGTGACACTATCTGTGTGATCCTGTAATAATGAATACATGTCATTTTACATTTGTCCAACCCCATAGAATGTACAACACCAAAAGTGAACCCTAATGTAAACTATGGACTTTGGGTGATAATGATGAGTAGATGTAGATTCATAGATAGTAACAAAGGTGGAAAACAGCTGGGCAGTTTCTTAAAATGTTAACCATAAATTTATCATATGACCCAGCAGTTCCATTCCTAGATATCTACTAAAAAGAAATGAAAATGGAAGTCCACAAAAAAAGACATGTGCATGAATGTTCATAGCAGCATAATTTATAATAAGCAAAAAGTTGAAGGAATTTAAATGTATATCCATATGTTAATTGTATATCCATACAATGAAACACTATTTAGCAATAAAACCAACTAACTACTGATACATGCCACAACATGGATGAACGTCAACAACATGCTAAGTGAAAGGAGCCAGATGCAAAAGACCACATATTGTACAATTACATTGATGTGAAATGTCCAGAAGAGGCAAATCAAGAGATAGAAAGTGGCTTAGTAACTTCCTGGAACTGGGGGTGGCTGTGGAGATTGTCTGCAAATGGGTATGAGGGATCTTTGTGGGGAGACGGGATTATTCTAAAACTGGATTGTAGTGATGGTTGCACAATTGTGTAAATTTACTAGAAACCATTCGATTGCACATTTACAGAATTTTATGGTATGTAAATTATACCTCAATAAAGTGGTTAAAAAATAGCAGACACTTATTAAGGATGTTGTGGGGGTACATGCATGGGAGGCCCCACATGAAGGAGACTATGATTAATTTACTGTTATAGGATTACTCTTAATGAGTCTTTCTAATACCTCCTGCTGATACTAAAAATTCACTTCATTTATCTAGGACAGAGCCTCATATTTATATCAAGCAGAAATATTTGAAGCCATTAAGCCCAATTCAAACATGATCTCACCTGCAGGAAGAAACAGGATAACATCCAGTTTGGTCTGAAAGAATATGATCTGTCGGCTAGTGCTGTAATAACCATCGCCTTTCAAATGCCCTCCATTTATCTCAGCGAGGGTTAAAAGGCCTGCACAATACCGTCATCACTTACCAGTTAGTTGTATGGCTTCTCTTTCGCACAAGGGCTAGGGTGAAGATAATAAGTTACTTTTGTAAACCCCTTACACAACACTTTAACACATGCTAGCTCATCTATTCTCATAGTGACCCTATTAGTAGACATGCCAAACGCTGTTAATTAGTTGACTGCCCTGACCTCATCTTGGTTGTGGTCAGTTAGGTATGAGCCCAGATTTACTGAGTGGGTTTTGGGGAAAGCTTTTGCTTTTCTGACACAAAGAGACAGATCTTCTGTCCCTACCTCTTCCCCTTCTCCATGCCGACAACAAAGATTAAAGGGACAGCAGTCACACTGAGACCATGAAGGGAGGAGCAGGGATGAAAAGGCCTGGGGAACCCCAGAGAGTCACAAAGATGTTGGTTCTCATGCAGGTAAAAGGGCTGGACCATCTAGCTGGATCTCCCAGAAAGGCTAATGAAATGAAACCAATGTGTCCCCACTTGTTTAAACCACCGTGGTTAGTTTTTCTATTCATTTTTTACCAAAACTGCTGCTACCTGGTGAGGTAGAAATTATTAGTTTCACTTCACAGATGTCAAAACTAAGGCTTTGAGAAACTACACAACTTATCCAAGGTCAAACTGCCAGCAAGTGGAAGGGGAGGGACTGGAACACAGCGTGCCGAGTCAAGTCATATAATAGTAATAACAGTGACAACAAAAACCACCTACCAAGCACCAAGTAGGTGCAAGGCCTCTGATTCTACTAGGCATTTGACTTTTATATTTTCTATAATTCTCATAACTGCAAGTAAGCCATTATTATATTCATGTCATGGATGAGCACAATGAGGTTAAGAAAGGTCAAGTAAATTGATCGAGGTCACATAGTTAGTAAGTGGTGGAGCCAGGATTGTAAACTGGTATGTGTCCTGTCTGCTATGAGGGAAGTTTAAAAGAATAACACATGCTCCCTAGGAGTCAGTGACCACCTTTCTAAGTCTCCATTGCTTAAGTACATTCTACTGTACTGGGAAACAGGTCTGGATGATCTCTAGTAGGACTCTAGCAAAGCTCATAATGCTTAAGTGTGTTGCACTGCTCATACTTTAAACTGTAACATAAAGAAAGGTTGTGGACACAATTGTCTTTTCACTGTTTACAACCACTTTTGTACCACAAAGCTCATTTCTGCCAGGAAACTCACCCAGATGACAGCATTTAGAGGGCATTAAGAGAAATCTCTACAGGAGATGTGCGATTTTGCTTCTTTCTAGAGAGGTGGGTAAAAATTAAAACACTGCTTTTGGGCAGCACCAGGCACAAGGTCAGCAGTATAGGGTCTCCATGAAGCAAGCAAACGGGGTCTCCATGTGGAGGGTGAAGACCAGCCGAAGTGCCTGCCAGGACAAAGGCTTCAATGAGTGATGAAGTTCCTAGCCACACCAGGCACAAACTGCATTACTGCTATTCTAGGCAAAATATCAGTAGTTTGTAACTTACTTGAATAGTCATGGGGGTCTGTGCAGGTTGGGTTGTTGGCTGGGACTGGGGGAAGGTGGTAAAAGGAGTTCAGATGGATTTAGAGATACTAAATGCTAACTGCTGTCTCTTCGCAGGAAGTAATTCACCCTTCTGAGATGGGCTGTGGCACCATTCATCTCCACAGCCCCAAATGGGTGGCTCAACCTTTAAGAGCTTAATTAGTTTTTCTTTCTGGTTCCCTGCCTCCCCAACAATGACTGAATAATTGATTCACTTAAACATAGGGCATCCAAAATTGATGCGTTTTCAAGGGATCATGGGATCCTGGGCCAGGGAGAAGACAGGCCCTCAGGGCAGTTCAGCAACAGCTTGACTGGGCCACCAGGAGGCTACCTTACTTTCACAGGTTCCAAGGCTAATGGGGCCCCTGCTGGCCATCCAGATTGCTGCCTCCTAGAGATAGGCCCCTCTGACAGGCTGCCAGCATCTCTGATTCGTGAGCTGAGACACACTGGAGAGCTGCACTTGGAAAACTACACTGTGTCTTTGTGAACTGTCTCCCCCTTCCCTCGGACGCTGCTGTGTAGGCCCAAATGTGGCCTCGCTCCTCCCAGATGGTGCTGTTTCCCTATATGTGATTGATTCAGCATTTCTACTTTACTAAACACTGAGATTACAGCAAATCTTATCTCTGTGAAAGTCATGAATCTTCCTGCTATCATCCTGTGTCCTTCAGGGGTGCGTCATCTTCCCCAGGGTCACTCTGATTGAGCCATTGGGTTGTATGAGGGCCTTGGGAAAATCACTGGGAGAAACCAAGTAGAAAGAAAAATCTGGTTATGCTCCTGGGAGCTTCACCTCCTCTGAATTCTCATTACCCTCTTCACTGTCTCCACCTTCAACCTCCTGCCTTTTCAAGCTTGAAGATTTTCTCAGAGTCCACCCCTAGGGATGGACTATTTTAGCTTGTTGAACAGACCATCAAATGCCCACCTCCAGGACAGGAAGCAACTTGGACCATAGGCAGGTCAAAACTTCTGCAAAAAGCCTTCCCTCAAAGAAGTATCAAAGGTGAAAGAAACCAGTATTCTCCCATCAAAAGCATCATAGCTCATTTAACATTAGAGTATTTTTTAAATCCTTTTTTCTAGATTAAAAAAACAATAGTTGTTTCTTTTCCCTTTTATTTCAACAGGGTTTCAGATAATAAAAAGATTTATAATTAAGCCAGTAGATTTACTGTTGCTATGCTGCCTTAGATTATGAAAAAGTATAATTATATGCAATTAAAAAATGAACAGTATTTCTTACCCGAGTGAAGCTTTAAAAGTCATTATGAATCCATTAGCTCAGCAGACCTTACAAATGGCCTTCACTACTCTGGACTTCATTTAAATTTACAACAGTGAGAAGTAACTTTTCTCCATTTCTATGGTGTGCATGTATCTGTGTGTGTGTATGCATGCATACATACATGTGCGTGTTCACCCTCTTCTGCTGCAACAGAGATGGCCACATAATCATTTCACGCCTAAGGCTATGTTCTTTGTATTGAAATTGCCATATTCTTCTAATCACGTGGCTCATAATGCTTCACTTTGGAGCCTACCAGCTGGAAAACTGAGAGATGATCTCAGAATTCTAACTCACCCTTGTCCCCACCTCTTTGCTGCTATGAACAGTAATTCAGGCCTTCAGTACCAACAGCACCAGATGAGACCATGACTGTGATGAAGGTCTTTGGACTGTGTTCTGGTCCCTCTGCTCCTCCAGTGACACCAGACTGAATTTCCCAGCAAATTCACTCACGGCTGGATGACCTTGGGGTTGGTTTTTGTTATTATTAGTTGCCTCACTTATTCAGATAATTACATAGCATGATGGAAGCTTTATCTATTGACTACCAGGGATGACACACACAGGAGAATTGATCCAGATAATTCAGACACCATTCATGATTTTATTTCAATTGAGACTTCATGTTTGACAAAAAGTTGTAATTATTGAAAATTTCATCTGCATTAAAATAATGAATTGTACCCATAAGTCCATTTTCTTTTGTTCCCCAATGTCAGAATCATCCTTAGTGTCATTCATGGCAATGGTCCAGGAGTGATAGTAAAAAAAAAAAAAAAAAGGCCTCCCTCCATCAAATAAAACCACAACTCTACACCAGCTTCTTTCATTTAACTGGCCATCACTGTCATTTTCTCTCTCCAGTCTCTACTGTGTTTGCCCAATGACACTGGAGGTTTCAGTAGTGGCTTCATGTCTGGTACATAATCAGGATCACCTAAAAAATACATAGATAAATCATAACCTAGACCTACTGGGAGTAGAGCTTAGGAACCTGACTTTAAGTTATTCTCCAGGTGATTCATAAGCAGCCAACCCAGCATGGTGTGTGAACTGGCATTTACATCACTCCAGCCCAGAGCATGAGCTGGGCACACTTGGGTGGACAGGAGAGAAGTCCTCATTTCTGGTCATTTTCCCACTCTCTCTTCTTCATCCTTTTTTTATTCTTCAGGTACAAGCCTCTATGAACAAGGATCCCAGGACCAGAACCAGATACCTCCAACTCTCCTTCCCCAAGTGGGCTGGGTGGGTATGACTGCCCCATGTCAGGTGGTGCACCCTGGGAAGATAGTGAGCTTCCCAGGTAGCCATCTCTGTGCAACTACACCTGTCCCAGGGACACAGGCTTTCCCCGGTGGTTGTTTTCCAATTATTAGATGTGTTAGTCCCATCATATACTTAATTTACCACAAGCCATTAACAAGTTACTCAAAAATTTACAAATGCCACAACAGTCCATACTGAAAGATAATGAGACAATAAGTGTGCTAAAGTGTAAAGAAGAAAGGACTTGAATTCAGAAGCACTAGACATTAATATCAGCTTTGTTATTTTACAGTGGTTTAACCTTGCAGAAGTCACTTTACTTTTCCAGGCTTCGGCTTTTTCTCCTGAGTAATTGGAAAGGTCAGTCCAGATGATATCTAGGTTCCCTTCTGGTTCACGTACCTGTAATATAACACATTCCCAGGGAGTTCTGCACATGTTCTTCCAATGATTCATACTTTTGTACTCTACATCGCTAAGGAATTTTTATAACTGTGATCGAGTTATTAATCTCTTTGAGCTTTAGTTTACTCAATAAAAATGGAATAATAGTATTATCAAGCACATAGTTGAGTAGGGACTAAATGATGCATAAATCTAAAACCCCTAGTGCCATGCCTGGCACATGGTAGGCACTGAACACATGTTACATGGTGTCATCATCATCATTGTCATCAATAACACAGTCCTCCATGTTCTAAAGGGCTCAGTTCACACTGGCCACTATATGGTCATGTCAAGTTAACAAAGTGACCTCAACAACCTAGTAACAAAGGATCAGGGCATAACCCTAACTCTGGATTCAGAAAACAGGGGCTGACCCATTCTATGAAAGCCCAGGTCCCATACCCTCCCCTGTTCTCCCAGCAGGGGAGGATCATTCACACCCTAATAGAGTTGCAGCCAGATGAAGACAATAACCAGCATTCATCCTGAGAGTCCTATAACATGTGCTGGAGGGTGGGTTTTTTTTTTTTTTAATATTATTTCAATGAATGAAGTCCTTCAGTGGAATGCAATCTCAGAGATTTCCCTGACTCTCTTTGTGTGGCCACTCCTTCGGGACTTTCCTTGATCACAAGGAGGCAGCCTCTTCTTCCAGGCTTGCTGCTCTCCACAAAACCTCATCTTCCTTCTCACTCTCTGAGTATCTCAAAGCCAAGTTGTTTATAAACTTTCCTCATCAAGTAGCTCTGTTACATGGGCTCAGCTCATTAACATGCAGGCAGTAAAGTACAACAGGGGCTCTGATTTGTCATATTAAGGAGGCTATATTGCTGTGGAGAGGAATGTTAAAAGATTTTATTCTAAGATACTCCTTCCAGCCCCCACTCACTGCAGACAAAGTGTCTTGGGACCAGTCTCTGCTCCGGAGCACTCATTTGCACAGCTTTCTGATAAATGTTCTTTCCCATTGGTCCCATAGGCCCTGGTGCCACTCCACTGGGCTTTTCCCTTGGGGGTCTCGAGATTGGCTTTTGAGATGCCTTTGGACCTTGAGCAGCCCCCATGGTAAAACATTCATCTTCATCCTTTTGCTCTTCTTACCTGCTCACTTACAGTGAAAGTCCTGTCCCAGGAAGGGATGGAAGGAGATTCCATCTCTGTCACTGAATGCCTCACTCCTGGAACTAATCACAGCATTCTCAGCCCTTCTCAGTGCAATCTGATATCATTATCACCAACGTCATCAAAAGAAAGCCCCTTTATAGATTGTATTGTACAAACAGAATCGCTTAGACATGGCCGACGTTGCCTATTAGGCGTGCACAGCACATTTACGCAATGCCACGGAGCATGGCGTGAAGGAGAAGCCCAGGACAGAAGTAAATCAGCCAGTCAAGGATAAATGAACAGTAACACATGAATATCGCGGACATCTCGGAGCGTTAAGTGCTATGCGGGGCGGAAGGCAGGGAGAGGGCCTTGACTGCAGGGTCAGCTGGATCAGAATGACTGATGTAAGAGGTCAAGGGCAGCACTTCCTCTTAGGGAAGCATTAAAGAGCAATCTCCATAAGTGAGGGGAAAGCGGTCCATGTCCCTCAGGACCTCTTAGTTTCATTAACATCCTGTTTGATTGAGGGAAAACAAAGTGGGGAAGCAGCCAGTCTCAAGGTTTGGGGGAAAGACATTATCATTGAATTCAGGCTCACTGGAGACTTCTTTGTTTAGACATCAAGCACCAGGATGGGGACTTTGTCCAGGGCTCCCTGTGAAGAAAGATTCCACTCAAGGGGAGTGGAAGGAAGGCTAGAGGAAGAAACCGAAGTCTCTCCTGGGGATGGGTCTCCTCTGTCCTGACAACCTTCCAGGAGATGTAAGGCTCAATGTGGGCTCCGAGGAGCTGGCCGAGCTTCAACAAAGCAGGACTGGGGCCCACACTCTGAGACTTGAGTGGGGTGCCCTGCACCACACCACCCGCTCCCAGCACCTGCATGCCTGGGGAGAGCCAGGCAGGCCTCAGTCTGGACGGGAGCTGAGTAGGAGAGAATTGAATTCCCTTCCTTGTTGCTCCTGGGGCTGCTAATTCATAGTTGCATTAGCTTTCATTTGGATAACAGCATGGGGGATTGTCAGATATTGGCTCTGACCAAATTTAATCTACAGGCTGTGCTCTGCCCTCTTTCCACTTGCCTTTTATTCAAGACCCTAATGAAGAGATTTATCTGATTGGTTTACCAGAGTCCTATTTGGAATGAATAGCTCCAGCCCTCCAAGCTGCCACCGCTCTGCTGTCCACTCCAATCAGGAACGGGGGCCCTGGCGACCGTCTCAGTGCTGAAACAAATTAAATCTCACTGACAGACGCTATCTGCCTCAAGTTCTCCATTATGCTTCGCTTTTGGTTTGCTTTTGTGGTGACAAAATTGCTTTGACATGTTCGCAGATTCTCAGGGCCTGCTCTCTGCCGGACCCCACTCCCACTCCCCTCGCTGCTGTCCAGTGTGGTTTTTGTAATGACAATACCATTGCGATCCTTCTCAGGTGTCCCAGTGTCTACAACTTTTCAGCTACATATCAGCAACATTCAGCCACAAGTGCGGATCTGATGGGCTGTGTAGGGGATGGGAGAGCACCTTCGCTTACTTTCTGGAGAGACCTGGAAAGATTTCAGAGCCTTCTTTCTTCATGCTCCTTCCAGCCAACACATGCAGTTCTTTTGAAAGGAGTCTCCACAATATCCCTGGAAGAATGTGGCCTGCGGCCCTTCAGTATCATTTTAATCTGTACTGAATTTTAGCAAATCTTCAGATATATTCCCCTAGGCTGTGGGGAAACAGCTTTCAGGGTTCCTCGGGTGCCTTCAGGGGAAGCTGCTCACCTATCTCCACTTTAATGGCCTCATTAGACTCACAACAGATGGTCCACTCTTCCACTGGGCTTTTATACCTAAGCCTTCTCATCTCCTAGGACAGCTGGAAAATGGGGGAAAAGTCCAAGGCAGGCCACCATCATGAAGGCGACGACACTAAACACATCAATAATCATAAATTCTGCATTTTCAAGCTTCTGTTAGTGTTTTAAGAGTTGCTTTATTGAAATTAATAATTGCAACTATATTGGTTATATTCATCACTTGAAGTCCATTAAGTTCCCTTTTAGCTTTGAAATTCTATTCATTCAACAGATTCGTTCATTCATTCATTCTTCGAATACACATTGAGTTCTTGTCACATGTCAGGGCTTTTGCTACGAGTTCCCTGGATTGAAGTCCTGAGAGAACTGGGCTGTCATAAACCAGGCTAGAATGAGAGATGGGACCAGATGCTGCCTGGATGCAGGTCCACCCTTCTCACTTGTTGCTTTAGTGTCCCCCATGGTCACCATATCTTCCCTTCCCTCGTCCCTGTTTCTACGCAAATTCCCTTCGATCAACCCAGCACATCAGCTATAAAAAGTAGGGATGTGCTGTCTGAGGAGAGCTACCACTTCCCTCCAGAAATGGCTCTAGTCTCTTTCATCTCATTCCTAGAATTCTTCGTGTGCCCATCCCACAATCTGTGGTTACTGCTGCCGGAGTGGGGCCTCTCCAAATCTCAGATCTTAAGATGATGTTTTAGAAATTCAGATAGAGTCAGGAATCCTAACCAGAACTGCCAAGAATTCTGAACTGGAACCCAGTAGCCTGGAATTACATCTCAACCTCCTTGTGTGAACAAGAACCCTAAGCTTAGATGCCAGGATGTAAGTTGCAGTTCTTCCCCTGAAATGATGGTGAAGCCTCTGGGACTGCAAAATGAGAAGCCACACCTCAAACAGTGGTCTGCAGGCTCTGCAACTGACCAGCCACCCTTGACCCCTAGAAGGGACAATTTGGTTGATGCCACCATACTAAGAACTGTAATACCAGGGCTATAATTCTGGATTGATACTCATGCACTGAGTCACCTAGACCAAACTGCTTAACCTCTCTAGGACTCAGCTTCCTCATAATAAAATATTATTCTGCATTACTTATTTATATATGGTCAGAAAGGGATTTAGAAGAGAGGCCTATAAAATCTACAAGCTAGACTATATGTTCAGTAAAGTGACTTTCCACACTAAAATCCTACAAATTAATTAATTAACTTATTATATCTTGAAAACATGTTTTATATTAGTCACTATAATAAAAGCTCATAAAATATGTCCCAATATTCACACCAGGAAAGACATCACTAAGATAATAAGATTAAATAGCTATAGAAAATCAAATTTGATGTCTTTATAATAGGTATAATAATAATGATTGCTATTATTAATGTGTAGTTAGATACCAGACAATACATTAAATGTTCTACGTGGGTTTTTGCTATTTATTCACACAGAATAATCATATATAAGATAGACGTCACTGTATACACATTGTTCGACCAACAATTACTATGTGACTAGGATGTGGCAGGCCTTGTACTAGGTACTTGGTATAACCAAACATGTATCACATCTCCAGGTGTAGAAGGATTAAACAACTTTCCAGCCACATGGCTAACAAGTGGCAGAAAAACAGAAATCTAGTTTGCCAGGCTTTTAGAGCCCAAGCTTCTAACTATTAACTATCCTATCTACCTAGACTTGGTTTGATGATCTTCAGAATGTCAGCCAAAGCCAGCATTTTCTGAGTCAACAGCTTACTCATTCCTATTGTCCTTTTCCCACCCAGCTTCTCCCACTCCTGGGCTAACCTTCTCCACAGTGGTCCCTTACCTATGTAATAGCTGTTTTTTATATTCTCCCCGCTTCGCTGGTTCTCATTTTCAATTGCCACCTGAACACTGCTATTTTCTTCTTATCTTTCACTCTTTGCTCTCTCCTTCACCTCTCCTATAACTCTGCAAAATATCTGTGAATTGACTAAACTGAAGGACTCTACCATGGTCCGATTCTAGAGGCACAAACTGTGAACTCTTTTTAAAATACTAGCTGTACATTATAGAACCCAGAGCAGAAGTAGCACAGGGAATACCAGAACAACTGTCATTGAAGCCAGATGTATGGGTGTCTTCACAAGTTTTGTAACTGCTTGGCCCCTTCCTACCTTAAAACCACATTTGATTGGACAATGTAGCGAAAAGGAAAGGCAAGAACAACAAATGGCTGAGTTGCACACACAGAGTCCATATAAACACTGTTTAAGATAAAGAGTCAGGTTCTCATATACCGTGTGGGAGACGATATGATATGGCAGGCAACAGACAAATCTCCATAGACTGAGATGGGACTAAGACAAGATCTTATGGCTCTGAACATTACCTAAAAAAATCTGGATGTGTTCATTTTCTAATGTGCAGCATCATCTTGTGTTTGTCAAAATAATGAGTTTTTGAAAATAATGACTTGCTCTTCCAGAGCAATCTGACGTCAGTACAGTCTTTGATCCCAGTATAGGTGGGAGATGCTTAGAAGCTTTGTGGTGATTTAAGCTGCCAGGAGGCATGATGCTAGAATGAGAAGTGAACCAGCCCTCACACCATGAATCTGTGAGATGCTATTTGGTAAAACATAGTGTCAGGCTCCTCAATTGTTAACTCAGATATCCCAAATGCTGCTTGGCTACCTCCAAACTCCAACACAGCTCATTATTTCATAAGAGGTGTTAAATATGAATTGTTCATTAAAACACATATTATAGAATGTTTAACTACTGTGTAATTGATTTTCTATCCATTGCCTAGTGGTTAACCCTCAATAAATGCTTTTTGTAATCAACTTAAAGCACAATACCTACCACGCTTGATATCTTTCTCCTGTGATTTAATAAAAAACCAGTTCTATATTATTGAACTTGTACTTGATCATAAAAATAAAAAGAAAAATTGGTCAAGTTTTAAGAACAGCATTAAAAAAAAAACTCTCTGGCATGAATTTATTGCCCTTTATAGAAGGATCTCAATGCAAATGAGAGCTCAGGAGCACCTAGATCCTATTCTAACCATTGTGATATTAGCTAAGGTCCAGAACAGCTAAGAAGACAGTGGAGTAGTGCTGGAAATGCCACACAGGAACTCGGCTTCACAGTCCAGTGTCCTGAAAAACAGGGCGGCTCTTCCCCAGGGTTACGAGACCAAGAAAACCAGAAGGGGTTTCAGGCTTCCCCCAAACCTCAAAAACAGTTTAGCATTAACATGCATTTATAAGACCCATGGGATTGAGTTTTCCTTCAGGGTTACCCAATGCTATTTTCCCTTTTCTTAAAGCCCTCCTAAAAATCTCACCCCCTCAGAGGGTGTAAAAGGTAGCTGACCCCATCCACAGGGTAAGCCAAGTGGGGAAATGGTTGTGTAGCTTCAGGGAGGCACATGGCTGGAAGGGGGACAGAAATTTAGAAGCCAGTATAGGTGTGTGAAGAAGGAGATACCACTAGCTGGTCCTCAAAAACTCTGAAGTGCTCACAGCATCCCCAATCCTGTCAGTCTCCAAAACACACTCATATATACACACATAGCAAAAATCACGTAGGGCTGAGTGAGTAATAAAGGAAATAATACATGTAGAGCTCTCAGAAAAGGCACAGATTAAAATATTAGTTATTACTATTTTTTATATTAACATTTATTATTCTACAACATGGCTTTATCTGAAACTCCTAACTATTGGACATCGAGAGGAATATTATACATTTATTGAATGATTCATTCATTTACTTCCTTAGATCAATTCCTAGATATAAATTTGCCGGGTCTAGAGGTATGATTTTTGGTGAGCTTTTAGGACATATATCTCCATTTCCCTAGAAGTGCTTTATGTAGGCAGTATGTGGGCTAACTGGGTACCATGAATTAGAAATATTTGTGTGGTGGTGAGTCTTCTGTCAGAAGAAGCTAGCAAGAAGCAGAGAATGACTCCTAATTGGAACTGCTGTAAAGGAAGTGTAGTGATATGTAGGCAGTTGGACTCTCAAGTCCCTTCCAGTTCTTAAATTTTATGATGCTGTTTCTTCTGAAACACTGAAACGGTGATCCATAAGCATCTTCATGTGGAATGACATAAAGGTACATTTCAGACTCGAACCGTAACAGGCTGCTTAGTGTCTTCCTTGGATGCTGTCGCCCTTGGAGATCAAAGGCTGAGCATTTGCCCATTCAGCCTGTGACAAAAGAGAGAGACTGCCTGAGCAGCATGCTGTTGTTAGACAAATAGGATTCCTCTTCTCAAAGGGCATTCTCTTCTGCATAGTGAGTGGGAAGCCCGCACTATTTAGAACACATTCCTAAAATAAAACTCAGTGGCCACCAAATGACTCAGTGTAGGAGCCTTCATTCTCCAAGAGAGAAGGAGTGCTGCTAAGAATGGCAGGAACCACCCACAGATGGTCTGGGTACCAGTTGCATCAACAGATGCATACACAACAGAGCCCTTTTCTCTGAAGCATCCAGCCAAGCTCACATCGAGTTCTCCACTGTGTATATTAAAACCAAAATAAATAATCCAAGAAAATCTGCACATGTCTGTGTGTTTAGGGTCCAAGATAAATCAGGCAATAGGCCCAAAAGGAATTTAAGGCATTTGGCAACTCTTTTCTTCTTCGTTTTGGTTTGTTATTTGTGGAAACCTAAGCATTAGCTCACTTTCCAGCTTTAAAATATACAAGGATGTCCAATGTCCCTAACAAAAAAGCTAATCTCTACTGGTTAGTGTTTAAGATTCTTCAGAATCTGGTTCCATTTACTTAACTAACGTTATGCCTGATACATGTTCCACTTCAACCAGGCTAGTCCCTCACTATGGCCACCTTTCTCTCATCACTCATTCTTATTTCTACCTTCAGGCCTCTACTCATGCTTAATGTATTAGAGAAAAAGCTGACACTATCTTCCTCCATATGGAAAGATATATCTCTGTCTCAGGGCCAGCTGGTGCTGAACTAGGCTGATCCCTCTCTTCTCCCATCTCATATTGAACATAGATGAGAGCAGGGGCAGGGAAACACCCCTTGGCATACTGGCCTTTGGAATTATGGAATGCTAAAACTGGGTGTTTCGTTTTGCTTTGCTTTGCTTTGTTTTGCATGGGATACCTAAACTCCTTGGTAGCAAAAGCAATGAAACACACCTGATCTGAAAGTCCTCTTGGGGAACAAAGACTGACCCTCTCAAATCAAGAAGAGTTTCCAAGAGCAGCCCAGTTGAGAGGATTCTTGTTTAAGGGTAGAGAACTTACTCAGATGTAGGAGAAAGTTCAAAGATGTGTTCTGTTAAAAAAACAAAAAAACAAAAAAACAAAAAAACAGTTTCTGGATGGGTTGAATCCATCCAGAAATGTTCACAAGTTCAATACAGTGTGTCATCATTCAAATCATCTTCAGCAAAGCCCCTAGCATCATATTCCCAGATATACTGAGTTGGGATGGGTATGGACAAAAATGTTTACAGTAGAGTCCTTGAAAACCACCAGTTCACAAAGGGGCCATTTCTTCGGCGTGAACATGGTTGGGAAGATCTCATGAGCATAGAGGAGTTTCAGCTGAGCACTGGAGGAAGAGTAAGTTCTAAACAAATGAAAAAATAGGGAGTGCCTCATTCTGAGAAAAGCTGCGATTATCTCTTGAACAGCCATCTTTGAGACATGCATACTTAACATAGTCACTCTTTGCTTTAATAAGAAACAGGCATGGTAATGGACTTAAGCCCTAAGAATCCCCCTCTCCCCGCCCTTCCCCCCCTTTTTTTTTTCCCCTCCATCCCCCAGGGCCAAGTTTTCTATGTGGATAGATGCTAAAAACTTGTTAAAGGAGAATTGAGAATTGTGGTGAATGTTGAGGGTATATTTTGCATCTCATTCATAGAGAGATGTGACCGCTAGCTGGTTGCATAACCTCCATGAGCCTAAGTGTCCTCTTCTGTGAAAACAGGGCTAAGATCTGGTAGAGTTTTCGTGAAGATTAAAAACATCTAAAAATGGTAGCTATTATATAGAAGAGTCTAGTACCCAGTTGGGAAAGTGATGCTAGAGTTGGAAGAGAGATCAGAGCAGAAGCTGTAAATTTATAAGTTGTCCACACAGGGGAGGGAGTGACATTGTAAGGCCATGAGAATAGCTGAGTTCCATGAAAGAGAGAGAGGAGATTAATAATTAAATTTAATAATGAAAATACTAAAGATAAAAAGAAAGATAGATGACAGATGATTATAGATAGGTTTGATGACTCATATTTAAGGTTAGGAAGGAAAATAAATGAGCAATTAAGGAGAAATTAGGAGAGCCAGACTAGTGAAGAGACTTTAGAAGCCAAGAAAGACTTTTCAGAAAGAAGCTGATCAGCATGGTTAAATGCCACAGTTTCAGAGCATGCAGACTGAGAAAAAGCCAACGGATTTAGTGATTGTGAAGATGGGGGTAGGAAGGGTAACATTAATTTTCTTGAGAATTGTTTCACTAGTA
>NW_006438076.1:2366065-2382037 GCF_000325575.1 Pteropus alecto | reverse complement strand
GGGCAGATGTATTATTTAAAAACTTCTGGGTGATTTTTGGAGACAGACAGATTTGAGACTATGTTTAAAGTAATCTGGCTGTAAATGGTTGACAAACGAGAAGATAGAAGGACCATGAGGGTGTAAAAACAAATGGAGTTTTTTTTAATGACCTAAACATGTTGACAGTCTATAAACTGTAGAAAAGAAGATCAAAGATTAAAGATGCAAATGTGGGTCAGAGGACCAGGGATAGCATAACTGGTGTGTTGGTTTCCTATTGCTGCTGTAACAAATGACCACAAATTCAGGAGCTGAAAATACCAGTGTATTATCTTACAGTTCTATAGGCCGGAAGTTGGAAATGAGTTGTGTTCCTTTAGGAAGCTCTAGGGCGAATCTATTTCCTTGATTTATCCAACTTCTCAGGGCTGCCTGCATCCCTTGGTTCATAGGTTCAGAAGCTCTACTTCTGTTGTCACATCCCCTCCTCTGACTCTGTCCCTGTTGTATAATGAATCTCGTGATTACAGCGGGCCCACCCACATAATCCAGGATAATCCTCCCATTTTTAAGATCCTTAACCAAATCTCATCAGCAAAGGCACTTTAACAGGTAGGGTAAGATAGTCAGAGGCTCTGGGGATTAGAATGTGGACACCTTTGGGGGCCATCATCTGTCCATCAGAGGAGACAAACCGTGTGTGCTGAGAATAGCCTTAGAAGAGAGGGGCCACGTGCATCTTATGCATTAAGACAACATAGAAGATACAGAAAAGGCCAAACTAACCATCTAGAGACCTGAGGATAAAAAGAAAGGCAGGTGTGTGAATAGAAATACTTTGGGCATTTGATAATGCACTCTCATGTTTTTGGATTTTTTTCTAATTAGAACATGAGCAACAGAGGGTCAGAAACCACATTTTACATCTTCCAGCTTATTGGCCATAGAATCTGGCTCCCTGAAGGACTCAGTAGATAGGTTCGATAATTCCTTACTGACCAATGTGAGCATTGGGCACAAGGAGGGTGTCATGGGGGTGTCTGCTACTGGTAGCTGAGTGCATTCTAGTCAAGAATGGCTCAGAGGGTAGCGGACAATCCTGAGCAAGAAGATTTTATTGGGTCAGAGGTCTATGATTTGAGGCCGGGGTTCCAATGAAGAATACATACCTACCTCCTCATCATCATGGAAGGACTAATTGTACTTAAAGTGTCAAGACAGCCATGCCAATCATTATGCTGTCATATAAGACATAGGAGTCAAAGCAACCAGAAGGAAAACAAAGCCTCTCTGAGTGGTGGAAGGAAGGGCAGAAGCCACAAATCGACTGGACCAATCAATCCTGCAGAGAGACAGAGGAATTGGCTAAATGCTCCCTGGACATCCTTTCTCCTTTGTTGAAGTCTTGAGGCAAGAAGCAATTTGACCAAAGGAAAAGGGAAAGAAGAACTGAAACCTGGCTTTAAAAAAGGCCAATCATGAGCTAGAGGCTCAAAATGAGCTAGGGCAAATATATACGTATTTATCCTATATATTTGTCTAATAAAAGGTTGAAAAAGATAGGTGATAAAGGAACAATGAGAATTTAAGAAAAAACGGACTTGTTTCTTTTTTTTATGACTCAAACATGTTGACAGTTCAAAGAGAAGAAAAGATCAAAGATGCAAATGTGAGTAACACACACACACACACATTTGAGAGACTCATCAATCCACTAAATATGATGACAAGACAAAAAGACTAATTGCTGACAGAAAATAATCAATTTGATCACCAATTTTTTACCAAAAAAAAAGTAATTCTTACACATTTAAACCAGGGCTAGCAAGAAAGCCTTTTTGTAATTTCTGTCTCTCAGAGGTCTCTCAAACAGCTTTTCTAATATACTGTTTTTTATATAAATTCTGCAGTGACTTTTCCCTGGTGTTATTAGTTGTTTGAGTTTTTCTCTCCCTGCCACAGGCTTATTTATGTTATCCTGATTTAAATCTTTTCTTGTCCCCTTTCTCTGCTGAGGCTGGCTTCTACAGAATAGTCTGCTGAATGACAATACACACAAGGCACAGGTCTACCAACATGTGTGTGTGCATGTCTGCATGTGTGTGCACGCAGAGTCTAAATTCTCACTAGAGGCTGCGAACATCTCTTGTATCTTATGTAATTCTTCGAGGTTTCCAAATGAGGAGGAGTGAGGTATTAAAGTCATCAGAGTAAGGTAGCAGAGGATGTGGAAGGAGCAATTGCCTGCACCCAAGTGAAGATTAGAGAGGAATTTGGGAACTTTATATCAGGTCTCTCTCTCTCTCTCTCAAGAAAAAAAAAAAAGGCTGCCTCGGATTTGACATTTTATTTTATAGTCACATTAGACTTGAGTTCAGACATATTTTGTGCTATTATAGCTGATTATTTATCACTTAAATGGAGAATTTATTGATTTACTTAATGTTTATTGTTGATAACATGAAATATCTATAAATCACAAATTGTCCGGGGGCTCAGAGATGCTAAATTCTGCCCTGCCTTTCTTGTGCTCTCCTATCTATCTCCCACCCCAAACCCATGCCCCATGCCCCTCTCTAAACCTTTACATAGGGCAAGCAGAGCAGATGGCCCCAAAAGAGCACAACCTTGACTATCCCTGGAGGAGGAAAGATAGTCTTCTCAACTCATCTCCAACCTCCTAAGACAGCTTGATTCACAGCATTATAGTTCAACCTAGGAAAGGCCCTTAAAGGTCATCTAGTTGAATCTCACGGGCAGTTCATTTTTCACAGTCATATATCGAGTGCCTACCATGGCAGGCTTCATCTCTGTAGACGGTCTGGCTCCCCCCTTGAATAGCTGTATCAGAAAGTTCTTCCTCCTGTGAGGCAGAAATGTCTCTCCTGGTGCGTTCACTGTCACAGAATAAGCAACTCTCAGGAAATGGAGGCAAAAAAGTAGAGCTCACTGAGACGCGTTATGTAGGAAATAACCCCGTCTTTGGCTTGCTTGCCCCCTCTTTAGCACACCTGAACGTGGCTGACATAAATATGTTCCAGGTACCTTAACTCAGCTGAAGTTGAGATGCTAGTAGGAGCAGGGGGAATTGATAGGCTGACTACACTGGTCTTTCTCTGATTCCACGAGCACCCAGAGAGCCATGTTTCCAAGGGGTGCTGCTACTGGCATGTGGCATTCACTGCAGTCTTCCTGTGGCCGTTGGTTTAAAGCACGAATTAGGGGAAGGAGCCAGCAGGGTCATGAAGTAATAGAGGAGATGAAAAGGTGAAAAGCAAGTTACCTTAACCCCTGAAGAAAGCATTTCTCTGGCAAATAGCAATTGCTTTGAAAGCAACTGACAGAAAGCTGGCTTAATCCTTGTTCTGAAGATACTTAGAGCTGCCCGCAGTTCTTAATTAATACACTGAGCTCCCTAACAGAGGGGAGGTTGGAAAGCATTAACTGATTTACTTCCCCAAGCCGAGGAAAGAGGAAAGTGCTTTGGAGGAAATGCCCAGGCTGCCCATGGGCCTGAATGTGCCTTTGCCCGCCCCTGCCTATGTGTCAAGGCCCTAGGGTGGTCCTATATAGACTCCAGAAGGAGAGCAAGCTGTCTTGCAGTTTGAAGACATTTCATTCCACTCCAACCCAATTCGTTCCTTCCTTACAGAATGCATTCACTCATTCCGCAAATATTTATTGAGTAGCCACTATACAGAGGGCATGCACAGTATTTAGACTGATGAACTACATTTATATCAAAGGTTTGAGCTAGGTGATGAGGCTTTAATGTGGCATAAAAACTAACATGATACTTGTCTTCAGAAAGCTTAGGTTTAGTGAGAGAGGAACGTTCAGTGCTTATATTCTGGACGGCAGTCTGGGTTTTTAGCCAGCATCCATTCTGATTGTATCTGCTCTGATTGGTCAGTGCCATCGATACACCAGTTCTTAAATAGTTTGAATATGACCCTAGAAACATGAATTGAATAATTAGACAGATAGATGCAAAACGTGAAAAGTTCTATGAAGAAGGGGACATGGAACTGTGGGTCTACATTGCCAGCAGGGACACATGCCAAAGCCTCCATGCTACGTTCTGGGTAGTTGAGTCCCATATGTGCCCACCTGCTTGCAAGTCCTTCATTCCACAGTGACCAGCTTCCCAGGCTCTGGTCTGCCTCCTGCTTCCGTTGCTCATCCGTCTTTTTCATTCAGTCATTCGTTTGTTTGTTCATTCATTCACTCATTCGCTCCCTCGGCCAATGAGCACTTGCTAGGGGCCGGGCACTGAGCGGTGTACTGGGATTGCGATGCTTTCTGGACACTTGCAGGACTGGGCACAGCTCTCCTCCCCTCCCGAGGCAGAATCTTTCTCCTTTAGTTAGCGAATCTGATGTCAGACTCATTCCATCTGACAAAGTCTCTCCTCGTCTGAAACTCCCTGTCTCCTCATATCTCTTCAGTCCATTTCCAAATGTCTAAGTATTTTAATGGCATATGGTTCCAGGGGGGGATCTCCAAATGAGAGAAAATTAGCAACTGTGCTTATTGGGCTAAAGAAAACGACTGGAGGGGAAGTTATCTTTAAAAATACCCACAAGCAGTAGCAGCCCCAGGAGATGTGACTGCAATAAAAATGATGATTTTAGGGGTGGTAGTGGGGGTGGATTATCAACTGCATTTTCTTTCCCCTGGAATGCGTCACAGTCATTAATTTGTTTAATTTATTTTTTTGCCTCTTCCCTAGCGAAGCAGCCCAATTCACTGTCGGCCTACCCATCAGAACAAATTACACTTTGGAAATATCCGAGTGCTTCAATTTTCCATTAAATATAATAAGAACTCACAAAGCACTGTTCTGGCTTAATGACTTCTTGCCAAGGATCTACAAGCACTTTTTACAATTGCTGCCAAGCAATTCTAGTTGTCACCCTTGGTGACACAGAGGCAGGAAAACAGGCCTAGGACCACCAGGCCCTATATTGATTTGTACTTGTGTGTGCGCCTCTTGGGTGGTGTTCTTAATCCACTTCGTGTGCACACGATCTGATTCTACAACAGAATTTCAAAGTTTTCACAGTAGGAGTTGCTTCTTCTGGTTCTTTGGTGTCTGTCTCCCCACTGTGTCCCATCACCCTCACTATGGCTGAGCCAATGGCTGCTGTGACTGACAAATTCATAGATCTAAGCCCGGTGAGGACAGAACTAGCCAGTGTTCATGGAAGCTGGCCTTCTACCTTCCAGCCTCTGTGACTTATCACAAGGCTCACAGGCTCATTTTTCCTCTGATACACTTGCTTCTTGCTTCTTATAATCAGCCATTGCTGAGATCGTGAAAACTGCTCACTACTGCAGATCGGTCTGTCCTGAGGAACTGCTAATTGATGATTCCATTTCATTTTCAGGATGTTATCTTACTTGCGCAGATTGGAAATTGAAATGTCCAGGGGTTACACATATGGTATATAAGGCTCTTTCAAGTCAGAGATTAATTGTCAAGTATTAATATTTAATTTTTTTATTGCGAAAGCTTTTCAAAGGTTGCCAAGGAAAGGTGAGAACTCAGACCCATCTTACCTGATGTTCGGCATACTCAAGAATAGAACCACTAATATTGCCAGCTGTGTAATATCTGAGTCTAAGAAAGAGTGCAGGCTGCAGAGAAAGGTTGAACCATGGCGGTCTAGTGAGTTCTTGGATGGGAGAAGTTTCTAAGAAGCAAGAGGCAAGGTTGGCCCAGTTGTAGGTCACAGGCTGCCGAATGAGTCAGTGTTGACTTCTGCCTGGTTAAGAGAAAGAGATTTGAGGCCAAGCCTTGATCTCTTCCTACGCAGGCAAGCTGAAGGACCACAGAGTGATCCGAAGGACAAGGTTGATGTCAACACACCTACATGTCTGAAGATCTGGGTTTCGTGCCAGCTTTACCACTTACTAGCAAATCAGTCTCTAGGAACTTTTGTTTCCTCTTCTGTAAGATGGGCAGGCAGCCATCCATCTCAAGGGCTGCCATGTTACCTAGTACGAATACTGTTTAATTGTGCGCTGCTTTCCATTTTACAAAGTGCAATGAAGAACACAGGTCTTCTATTGTTTCCAAAGGCTTGCAGCTTCCTACGATGTCAAATGGATTGAAGTTTTAGGTTTGTTGGATTATATTAAAGAATGCTGGAAGGGATAAAGGAGAGAGTGTTGCAGAATCAGATCGTGTGCACACGAAGTGGATTAAGAACACCACCCAAGAGGCACACACACAAGTACAATTAATCTCTGACTTGAAAGAGAACACAGTGCCTGGCACTTAGCAAATGTTAACTTACCTTTTCTAGTAGCTGCAGTTTAAAATCTTCAAAAATAAAAGGAGATCTGGGAGTATGACTATGAAAGGATAATTGTATGACCATCACCATTCACCTAGCAGAAAGACAGAAAGTTGGGAAGATGCGGATGTCTTCAGAGGAGCCCAATTCTAAATGAAGTGTACATGGACTGGTGCTCCATGCAAATAGCCTCCTTCTGACTTTGGGCAAACAACTGTCCATAAAAAGCTCCTCCATTTGAGCCCTCCTCCCATCCTCTGGATCAGGGGACCCCATCCCCCACTGGTAAGTAATAAGGTATAACAAAGACACACATTCAGGCCCCTGAGACGGGCCAGCCTAGTATTCGGCCTCACTCAGTATTTTCATCAGCCCTATTCCTATCCCATGGGCATGTTCATTCACTCTTCCATTTTATCTATGGATGTGCTTACCTTTTTCACTGAATTTGATGGTATGAAATTATAGTACCTAGCACAGTCCTTTTCATACACAGCTTTTTTGCTCAATCACGATAGTGTGTGCACATGAATACAAACTTATGCAAAACCTCCCTAGCAAAAGGTGATTAAGGTGGGTTGGGGGGCTATTCGTACAAGTGAGAGATTTCTCTTATATCTTTCACTTTCTCTGTCTCTGGTGTCCTTTCTGTCTCCACTGCGTGCATCTTATGATGTTAATTTTATTCATCAACTTTAATGGTCCACAGGGTGCCCAGATATTTGGTCAAACAGTATTCCGAGTATGTCCATAGGATGTTGCTGGGTGAGATGAACATTTAAATCAGTAGACCGAATCAAGCAGATTGCCCTCCCTAATGTGGTGGGCCTCATCCGATCCACTAAAGGCCTGATCAGAACAATAAAATGGCCCTCCCACAAGTAAGATGGAAGTCTTCTGGCCTGACTGCCTTTGGAATCAAATTAAAACATTGGCTCTTCCTGGGTTTCATCCTGCTGGTTTTTAGACTGGAACTTACACCATTAACTCTCCTGGTTTTCCAGCTTACAGATGGCAGATTATAGGACTTTTCAGCCTCCATAATCATGTGAGACAATTCCTTACAATAAATCTCTCCTTCCCCTTTCTGCTCCCCATTCCCCTCTCCCTCTCTACACACACACACACACACACACACACACACACACACACACACTCTATTTGTTCTATTTCTCTGGAAAACCCTAACATACCCCTAAACATTGGTTTTTACTGGAACTTTGTCTTAGCATTTTTTTCTCATCATTCCACATGATGTACCCATTTGGATAATCTTACCCACTTCCAAGGCACCAACCACAACCCATATGTTGAAAAATCACAAACCTTTCTCTTTAGTCCAGATTCCTTCCAGCTCCAAGGCCCAATATCACCTATTCAATTGTCAACTTTATATCCTTCTTTGGATGTCCCCAAGGTCCCCCCCACCCCAAAGTCTGCCTGTCCAAAGACGACAACACTTTCTATACAAACGTGCTTTCACTGTACTAGTCCCTAGTTCAGAGAATGCTCCACCTTCCACTCTGTTACTGGAACTTGGGGCCATCTATACACTCCCTAAATTCAACTAATGCTCAAGGACAGTAGACTTGAACTCTTGACTTCCCTCATGTCTAAACTTTCCCCTCTATGTCCATTAGCACTGCTTTAGGTCATTTTATATCATCTCTTCTAAGTGTTTATTGCACATGTTCATTTAGGCCTGTCTTTCTAGTCTAGATTCTGTTTTCCTTCTGGGCAAGAATCCTGATCGATTCATTTTTTTAATCCTTCAGTCCCAGTAAAGTACTTGGCAAATATCAGATACTTAATAAATGACTGTTATCTGAATGAATGATTGAATGAATGAATGACTTCCCTTGGAAGTCTATGGGAAGTAGGGAAGAAAGCAGAGCATCTGATAAAAACTTGGCATGATTCAGGAAACAAGAAATAGAAAGAAAAATTAATTTCTTGTGAGAAATAAATAAAAGGCAAACCCTCCTTGATTAAATCTGAAATGAGGAAAACAGAAGCCAGTAGTTATCTTAAGAGCAAGGTAGCTAATATCCCAACTATCCACCATGGAATAGGACAGACTCTGCTGTGGGAGGTTGTGTTTGTTTGGTTTATTTGCCATTTTTGGAAATGGTGCCCAGGACACCGAAGCAAACCCAATCTTTCTAAGGAGGCGCTGGGGTATACTTAAAGTCCTCCCAACACACCCTGCCTAGGAACTGAAGGCTTTGATTCAAAGGACCAGCACAGAGCAAAGCTCCTGAAGCTCAATTAATCAAACTTATCAAGATGAATTTGATTTGAATTGTGGTTCCAGGAAGCTGCTAACAGTCTAGAGACCAGACTGCTGAATTGGCTCCTGAATGGAGGCAATGTGGCCCAGGATACCCAGCAAAATGTGGGATGAAAAGTCGACAAGGTAAAAATTCAGACCACATAAACCCTACTTGTGAATAATTCCAAAGCCCCCTCCCCTTTCACCTTCTTATCAATCTATGTTCCTCAGCTATTTGAAAATATCTAGGCAAATAAAAATAGGCCTTTACAGCCTGAATTACTGATAGGACTGACCAAATAATAGAGAAAAGAAGAACAGTAGTAGGACAGACCTAGCCTTCTAACAGCTTTCTGAAATGAACGAACGGCTGGCCTCCTCTCTGACCACCCTTCACCAAACAGAAACACACACACAGACACACACAGAGAACATCCTTGAAAATTTGGAAGCACTGCTGCTTGCAAATGGGCTCATTAAAAGCAGATAAATCAATGGGAAATGCATAAAAAAAATCTCATTTATCATAAGGCGTGTTGGACAGGGTTTTGAGTTTTACATACATTTATTCTCGAAATCTGTTTATCTGTGCAACATTTTTGAACAAAATACTTTGTGATGAACCATTCTCTCTACTGGAATCTATGTGGAAAGCAATTACATTCAAACTCCAAAGACAAAATGTGATAAATGCGGCAGCCACGCTATTGATTTGGCATTTCACAACTGCCCTTCTCTTTCTTGCAAATCATCTTCTCCATGGGCTTAAAAGGCAGACCATTCTACTTTTGAAACATGTTCCCCATGTCTTCAATCTAGGCAAATTCCATAACTGTTCCTTGAAGACCACAGATGAGTGATGCTGGCGAAACATTGGAAGGTGGTTAGAAGGGCTGTCCATGGAATGAAGACCTTCCTCAGTCCTGCCAGCCTCTGATCCCCAAAGCTAAAGATTTACACATGCACCATCTCCCCGGTCTGCACTTGTTCATGGCGGGAGAGGCCTGGGTGTGAGCATTCGAGTAAGATGAGACTGACACAGGAAAAATGAGGGAGCCATTCAACTCTGTCCATACTATAGAAAAAGTTCCCTCAGTGCGAGTGCATTTTTGTCTTGTGCACTTTTATATTCTCAGCCCCTATGATGCGGTGGGCAACTGGGAAGCCTGAGAGAGAGCATAAAATTCTGTGCAAAAAACTTGGCACGGTAGTATCTTAAAAAATATTCAATGTACACAACTACTGAATGATGAAATCTACATATATAAAACAATAGAGCCCAGCCCAGCTAATGGACTATTTCAAGTATATTCATGGTTTGGAGTGAAAGCTACAAGGTCTTTTTGGTCAAGAAGAGCATTATTGATTATAGTCTGCGTGTTCCGATTAATGTCCAATGTGCAATGTCTACAGACACAAAGCCGAGCTGCATGTACACAGCACCCCCTTCTCCCAAATAGACAGATAGGCTTCAAATATTCAGCGACTGTGAATGTCCAGTTTGACAGACTCTGTTAGGAGTTCGCCTAGTCTGTACTTTGTTGTATGTTGGGTAGGCCGTCCAAGAAAGCCCCACTCTGCAAGAAGAATATATGAACAGAAGATCAGGAATTCTCTTGGAAGTGCTCTGATAGTTTCATCTCAGCATTTCCACACAAGTGCCCAGGGATACACCCAGCCACTTTACCCTTGAGGGCATGCCAACAGCTTATGTTATAAACTCCTGCAAATAAGAATTCATTATAACATAATCAAGTGACAGACTTGGAACTAAGACAGCACAGACGAAGAAGACCCTGAGGTTCTGTGGAGATGTTGACTTTTATCAAGTTCAACACTGAGATGTATTGACCCAAGAGGTAAATATTGGTGGAGGCTAAGGAGGTCAATATTTGCCCCAAGGAAAAATAAATCTTCCCAGTGACCCCTAAACTGAAATCTGTATTCAGTAGAATCAGTTCCAAAATGAATTAGCTGTGAGATAGATTAAAATACCATTTCATTAGATTCTCTAGGGCATTGGAAAGCAATATTAATACTGAACACTTCATGTTCAAAGTACTTTCCAAACATTCATTAAAGTGTACCATCCTCTGCCAGATGCATGAGAGTGCTGCACTCCCAACCCAACAGATGGGTCATTAGGGCCAAGAAAAAGTTAAATAATTTTACCTAGGGTACAGAACAAGCAGCACAAGAAATGAAAAGATGGATGGAGGATAAAAATCGGTTGGAGGATCTGGGGGACTGTCTATAGGATAGCACCTAAATTAAAGTTTCTGGTAAAATCTTAAGTCCATTTGATTTAGTTACTTTAATTTAGTTAATTTATTTCCTGCTGTTGACAAACCTACTTGGGCTGGTCGACTATATTGCTTATTTACAGGGATGCTTTTGGGTGTTTACATATCATAAGCTCCACCTTTTAAACACTGGTGCTCAACTCTTAGGAATTGAGAAGTACATTGGTGGTCACAGGGAGGGAATAGAGTCAAAGTCTCTTTTTCTATTTACACAATGGTTGTCATCAGATGCCAATTCTTAGGAGTTCCTTGGCTTTCACAGTGGATTCTGGTACTGAGAAATGTCGTAAAATAATAACATACAAGTAAATGGCATTTGAATGTATGGATCCAATTATCCTTTTGCATTGTCTTGAAATTAAATTTTAGATATTATAAAGTTTTGGTTATCTTAGTTAACAAAAAGACAGAGACATGGATAATCCAAAACATCAGCCAATCCTACAATCTTATTTCTTTCTGATTTTGGAATACCTTATTTTCCCACATCATATCGGCCTCATTACGTTTTTCTTTGGATATTTCACAGTGAGAAATAACGAGCAATTCCAGAGCACCAGCAAAAGACAGCCAGAGAAGTGACAAGAAGTGACAGGTTCTGGTATCAAGAGAGTAGCCTTGATGGTGCGCTCTGTGTAATCCACAGACAGGTACTTGAGTTGACAGGGCTCAACTTTCAGAATTTTGAACTTTCAAAATCAATCGGCTTTAAATCTGTTGGAGGAAAGGAGTGGGGTCTTAATAGCAGACCTATTCTGTTCACCGGGAAAGGAAACACTTTGACACGAATAGATGTAAATGGTTAGCTGATGCCAGGGTCTGAAAACGGAACCTAAAAGTCCTGACTCCCAGCATGTCAGGAACATTGTTGCTTTACCCTGCAACAGGGTTTTGGAATTGCCCAGGGAGGTAAGTGATACCAACATGATTTGATACTGTTATGGGTGTAATTTGACTGACAACATAGTACAGACAAATGAAAGCGTTTGCCGGGTTTAATATTTAATAATGTAAAATGAAAAAGTCGGCAAAAGCAGGCAGGAGATGAAAAGATCTGTATCGAGTCAGAATTTCTGCCGATTGTCAGAGCAGCACGCATCTCCTGAGGATCTGGATAAGCAAGGCGCTGTTCTGCAGAAATTGTTATCTTGGGTGTATTGATTGTATGTGTTCCAGTCAAACTGTCAGCTTCTCCCTTCAGTCTTTATTTCATTTTTTATTTTTTATTTTACTATTTTTAGGCATCCACCTAAACCCTCACATGCCGCTTGGCCTTCAAACTTCAGGCCCAGGGCCATGGAGCGCTCAGCACAGGAGTCCTGGGATGGGGCTGGGCATACTAGTTCCGTCCATGCGTGGCAGCTCAGTGACCCTCTTCTCAGGTTCACTAATGGGTTCCTTCCCCAGATGCCTGTGTGCCTGGAGTCCAGAGGCACGCCACAGCCTCCTCTTCAAAAGCTTAGATGAGAAACCGACAAACTTGTTCTTACAAACAGCAATGTACTCACTCGCTCTGTGTCAAGTTACTTCACCTGTAAGCACCACAACTTCCTCATTTGTAAAATGAGGATAATGCCTACCGTACAGAACCCCCTGGAAGATTAAATGAGATAATAAACTGAAATACTCAGCACACTTCCTGGCACAAAGCAGTCCTCAGTGAGTGGCAGCTGCTGCTCTGAATGTCCTCCCTAGAAATCTGTGGCTTAAACAAGGGAGTGTCTGGATTCCAGAACACCCAGCTTAAAACCCAGAGTCCTAGAACCCTTGAGTTAGAAGGGCCCTCGAGAGGTCATCTCATTCATCCGCCAGCCTGCCCATTAGCCCAGACAGCTGACAATCTCTTGTCAAACATCATTAGAAAAGATTTTGAAATTTTCTCCGACCTGGAGCCTAGTGTTTACACAAGCCTACAGCAGCCGGAGTAGTTCAAACACCTTTTGACTTGTTATGGGAAGAAGAGGGGTGCAGAGAGGAGACCAGCGCCCCTGGTTCAGCCCTTCCTCTCATGGGTGTAAAATTGTTCCATCCCTGTTAGTCATCCCCCAGTTATTTTGCCCAGTGCTCTTCCACCAGGCCCACAGATGTCTCCAAAGAACATTTCAAGTTCTACCTGCCCCTCGCAGCTCTGTGCTGATGCGGTGAAAGCCCTACCAAGGAATGGCTTCCTAAGGGGCAAATCTGTCCTGAGGCCTCCCTCCAAACATGCACGTCAGAAGCCATCTTGCAATAATAACAACAATAATAAAACTTACCTTCATAATGCTCTTTTTTTATATTTGAAAGTCTTCTACATCTAATTTGATCTTCACAGCGACCATCTCTGAGATGAGGAAGCAGGTGTAGAGAAGAGCCAGGCGATGTGGCCAAGGTCATATCATGAGAATGAGGAAATGCCCATCTATACTCAAGCCTCCCAGGCCAAGCTCTGTGTTCTTCTCTTCACATTACACGGCAAAAGAGAATGACAGTGGTTCTCGACTAGGGATGATTTCCCCCTGTTTTTTCCCCAGGGACATTTGTTAATGTCTGGAGACATTTCTGTTTGTCATGACTGGGGAGGGGATGAGTAGTGAGTAGAGGCCAGAGATGTTGCAAAACATCCTACCATGCATAAGGCAGCCCGTCACGACAAAGAATTATCCAGACCAAAACATCAGCAGAGCCAAGGTTTAGGAAACCCTGCCCTAGACTGATCACAAGGGGGCAAATAACAATGCAGTGGCCAGTCAGCCCAGTCCTGCTTCCCTGACTATCCCATTGGACCCACCTGCTTTCCCCAAAGAAATGTCATAGACGTTTGCAAAGGACCTTGGGATACTTAGAAGAAAGTCAATAGCTAAATATAGAGTGGCTGGATTTTGTAAAGCTGCTAGTAAAAGTTATTTTCATTTTGCTTTTTAAATTAGTTTGGGAGTTGGTGTTCTTTTTACATAATTACAAGCTGACAAACATGCTTCTGTATTTTTTTTAATTAACAGATATTTGTATTCAAGTTCTCCAAATTACATACCGCAGCTTGCACATTACAGGACAGCTGCCATGCTCCAGATGTGGGCAATAACCAGAACATAGTAATGGCAAAATGCAAAAGAAAGAAAGAGAAAAAGAAGAATAAGTTAATGTATCTGGATGGAGAAGAACAACTTTAGTCAATGCGTTTGGATTTTTTTACGGAGATGAATAACTTAGATTCTCCCAAATTTTCAGCTCATTTTGAACATTTGGGATGAAGCTGTCTAGGTCACTCACTGCTGCCAGCGAAGGCTCACCAATGCCTTGTAAAAGCAGATTACAGATGAAATGGGGCACATATAACTTAACAGCGTGTTGGAGAAACTACTCAAATTGCTCCTGTTTCCAAGCACCCTATTAAATGCACTAAGCTCCTCCTGAAGAGCTCTGCTCTAAGACGGTAAGCTGCCGCATTTATTTACTAAGCCCCCCTTATAAGTCCTGCGCCCCTTTGCTCACTTTATGCCAGGAGTGGGCTCTGAGGAGCCCATGAATCAGAGACTGTACACAACAGGACTTTGCAATAGCCATGGGCAGCAGGGAGAAGATGAACATTCCAGTCGCAGACCTGCCCTCAAGTTTGCTGTGTGACTCTAGGTATGCACCTCTCTGAGATGCACTTCCCTAATCCAGCAGTCCCCAACCTTTTTGGCACCAAGGACCAGTGCTCCTATGAGAATCTAATGCCTGCTGATCTGAGGTGGAGCTGAGGTGGTAATGCTAGCTGGGGAGTAGCTGCAAATACAGATGAAGCTTTGCTTACTTGCTGCCGCTCACATCCTCCTGAGCAGCCTGATTTCTAACAGGCCACTGACCCGGTCTGTGGCCTGGGGGTTGGGAACTCCTGCTCTAATCTATAAAAAAAGAGGGGTTATGACTGGATGATCTCTGAGGTTTCTTCAGCTCTAATAGGTATGATTAGATGTGTTTTTGATAATCTTATCAGATACAGAAAAACTCTGTCTTAACCTTGAATGGATCTCTGAAGGGAAGGTGTGACTTCAAGCTGTGTCTGAGAACGAACTCTCTGTGACCCACATGTCAGAGAACCAGGCTCATAGCACAGCAAATTCTGCTTGGACAGAAGAGGGTGCTCAGGTGCCCATGAAGCCACTTCTAAACTGTGAAAAACAGGTTGGAGACAAAAGGGTCAGTGGACCACCAGTGTGGTCGGGGAGTCATTTCATTTACTTATCAATACACACTTGCTGAGTTCCTTCCCTGGACACCAGGAATGGAGAAATAAGATAGATTTTCTGTTTGTAGGAACACCACTCTTCTCGGGAGAAGGGGCTGTCCAACAGGAAAAACGTATCGGCAAAGCAGTACGGTGTGGCAAGTACTAGGCTGGAGGGAAGCTATGGGAGCTCAAAGAAAGAGTGAACAAAAGTTGCCAAGGAGGTGACACCCAAGCAGAGTCTGGAAGGAGCAGGTGTGAACCAGGGTAGAGGGAGTAAGAACATCTTGTCAGGGGTGTGGGGTTGTGGGTGGGGTGATGATGCAGCATGGTGTGTTCAGGGCAATATTAGAATACAAGCAAGGTCCCCAAGGGCAAATTCTATCCATGTGGATGAAGAGAAGAAAGAGTGGCTGTGACAAAGCCTGCAGTGAACTGTGATGGTGGCCTCGATGCTCTTTCTCACCATTGATGGTACCAAGGCTAATTTAGTAACGGACGTGCCACCCCCGAATGTGGCTAGCTTTTGTGGATCTATCAAAATTGGAGATGGGTTCCTCCCAGGATTCTCCAGTTAGGTGGAGACAAGAGGCAGCAGAAGAGCCTTTCCGAGCTTTCTCCTCCCCGACCTTCTCCCTCCTATCGACTGCCTGGAAACTGCAAAATGCTGGTGTCCAAGGGCACACACGAAATAGTTTTGAAGGGTTGGTGTTTAGTTCCAGCAAAACCAATGAGAGGAAACAAAGAAAGTTTGTGTTTATGTGATTAATGGAAGACTCTACCTGAGTTAAGACAATATAATACAAAAAAAAAGCTGGCTGAAATTAGCCTTCTTTTACCCAAGTCACAGAACAGCCAACTGCCCTCAGTTGATACTGTCACCTAGAGGTAGAATAGGAGAATGAAGCCTTCTCTAACCTT
>NW_006438076.1:2359337-2366037 GCF_000325575.1 Pteropus alecto | reverse complement strand
GGCTATTATGCTGTTTTTCACTGTGTACCGCTCAATCACAGGTTAGGTGCTCTGTTTTCCATATCTATACAGGTGTCTCTTGGCTCTCTTTTTATTTAGTTGAGTTTTCCAAGAAATTCTCTTCTTTTTTCTTCCTTTTCTTCTATTCTCTTATTCTCTTTTTTAAAACAACATTTATAGCTGTATCAATTAAGTAGAAAACCACAGGTTTGGAGCAAAATTGGACATAAAAAACCAGTACCAACAACCTTTAAAACTCTTAGAAAAGCCCTGCCAATTTCTCAGAGGGTCCAGGAAAGTCATTGCACCAATATATGGCCACCCAAAGAAATCTGATTTTTATTAAATACGAAATTATAGAATAGTTTTGATTTTACCTTTGTTTATTTGATTACTGAATTGCTAATAAGCTTGCTGATAATTGTGAAAGGAGCGTTTTCTATAATATGTAAAATTGTAAACATAAAGCATTTCCAACTACATTCCTGGTTAAGCAAAACTTTGTAGACTGGCTAAGGAACTGTTTAATTTAGGACATTGCTTCCATGAAAACAATGTTTGCTGAATTCCAAACAAGTGACATCTAAGGAACTGTAGAAACACTCCCGAATTAGCATCCGATGAGACCCATTCGCTAGTAGTTGTCTACACAGCAGTAGAGGAACAGACAGGCATGGGTGTGGCGCTGTAGGCTCTACCTTGGCTTCATGTCTCCCTTACCTCCCTCACAGTGGCTGCAAAGAACTCAGGTAGTTTTAAAGATTCGAAATATTAAACAAATATTGCTTTTTCAATTTTCCTTTAATCTAATGTTTATTTCTCAACACCACAGCTTTTGCCTTTCTCCTTATCTCTTTACTGTCATCTTCCGCTAAGAAGCGGATTCTTATTTAGGTAGTTTTTGACTCTTTATGAGTAGAGTGTATTATCTCCATAAATTTCAGAAACAAAACTGAATAAACATCATGACAAGTGCAATGTTTTGGAGGTTAAACCATTAGTGAGAAATCATCAAGGTATGTTTCTGGTTCTTGAATGAGTAGGGGTTGCAAAGGCAACTCATTCAGCGTCCTAGTTTTCCCAGCTATAACCTGAGAATAATAATCTCTACCTGAAAGATTGTAATCATTATAAATTGCTTGGAAATTCTCAAGAGGTAACAGCTAGATGTGAAAATGAGAATTAGAAGCCACTGGGAGCCGGACAGGCTTTTTATGTTTTGTCTTCCCATACATACTGTCATCTGACCTTTGGCATATCATTGAGACTCTTTCATTTTTGCACCCATTAAAATAAGATCATATTACAGTAACTCAGCAATCTTAAGAGAAGGCGTTATGGCAGCGAGAGCCCTGAAAGGAACCATGGACGTGAAAAACAAAATCAGTCTGCTTCTCTGCTTTGAGCTCAATCTCAGGTGCTGCAGAGGAAGGCACTCAAACCCAAACCAGCAAAGGGCATGGAGGCAGTCTATCCTTTAAGGTTTGCAGGTCAGAGGGAGGGAAATCTTGTTATTGATCCTAAGACTAATGATTCACTCGCAGTGATTCTCCAACTGTGCCGGCTCCGTGTGACTCGGGCTCACCATGTTATACAGACACAGGATGACCAGCAGCTGAAGCCAACGAGATAAGAGCAGCGTCTGGAAATTCAATCAGTCCAGGACAGACAGATTCATGGCAGGGAATTTACCCGGCCCCTTCTCCAATTTATGATTATAAACTCACTGTTGTGAAAGGGACACAGAAGCTCATCTGGACTCTCTTGTTTGGCAAGTTGAGAACTCCAGATGAATTAAAGGGTCTGGCACCTCAGCACCCTTTTCATTGAAAAATATCGCAGGGTGTAGTCAATTTGTACACATTTCCTTGACCTGGCAATTGGAGAGAAAAGGGCCGGTAGTGAGAGAGGACTGTGCACACACATTACCTCACACCTGTGTTTCCCTCATGGTTAGTGTGAGAGCCATGCCACATATGCGTGTGGTGGTTACCTGTTAGTCTTTTTGGCTGCCCAGCTATAGTAACCTTCCTTATATTTGGGGGAAATTCATCACTCAGCAAGGCTTGGTGGCAAACAGAGGCTCCTTCCTGCTCTAGGTAGAAGTTGCAGAATCCCAGATCCTGGTTTTCCCAGCCTCTTTTGCAGCTGGAGTGCAGGTCCGGGTCACTGCCAACCTGACCCACTTCCCAGACTCAGCTGCCAGAGTTAGTGATGCTGAGATGAGGTTAAGCAGAGCATCTCTTCAGCAGGGCTGGCAGCTATGGCGAGATCGATGCAGGGGTCAGCTGCATTTGCTGACAGAAGCAGGAGTTCTGAAGATGGTCTGGGGTGTTATTTAGACCACCTCAGAGCCTGGCTCATTAGCACTTCTGGAAATTCTGTGACCTGCCCAATATTCTTTTCTGTTTATATCAGCTGGATGCTCCTGTGGCTTGACACTAAGACCCCTTCTAAGAATGATAAGAGTGCCCACGTGCACATGCATGTATGCCACATATATGCACACACCACACCACACCACACCACACACTCCTCCTCCTTCTCCACATATTCTTTTCTTAGCTGAAAATGTTATGGTACAGCTAACGGAAAACGATTGCAGAGGAATGAAAAAAAAAAAAAGTTCTTTATTCGTTGCTCCCCATCATCTACATAAAAAGTTACAGAGGAGAAGGAACAATAGATTGCTCTGATTGAGTTGATAGCCTTAAACCTACCCTCCCTTTCACTCAAGCAGGACGCTGGCCGAAGTCAATGGAAGTTATATTTTTATAACTAAGGGCAGAGCTGAACCCATGGAGACTGGAGAACAATTTAGCATATAACTTATTCCACTGCCAACTCTAAGTTTTGCAAAAAAAGAGGCAGAAATTGAGTCCTGAGGCCAATCTACATGAGCACGTTAGTCACGGGCCTCTGAATAACAGGCTGAATGTCCCCTGGCATAAAAATTGGCTCATTTTTATGGTTGGGGAGTCTTCTCAGGACTTCTGTAACAGCACAATTACCTGCCTCACATTGCCAAGTTCAAAGTGACCTAAGCAACATTGAAGTAGCCTCAGGGCCCCTCACTCAGTTATAAAGGGAGAGTTGGCTGAGGCACAGGCCCTTCTATGTGAAGTCCAAGGGTCAGTGGGAACAAGGCCATGGAGGGAACAAGGTCAGCGGCTAACCTGTGATAAAGGCCTCTGGTTCTGCTTAAGTCACTGTCCAGACTTTAGGTCTGAGCCCCATTCTGTCACATCAGGGTAGGGCTGCGCAAGTCGGTTCACCTCTCTGAATCGGAAAACAGAGGTAACTAGACTAATTTGATGTAGTAGAAATGGTACAAGTTTAGAAGACATATCACTCAGGTTCAAGAACTTCAGCTCTGTCATTTAAGAGCTTTCTGACCTTGGGCAAGTAACTCAACAGCAGTGTTTCCATTTTGACATCCATAAAACAAGGATAATAATATTTTTTTACAGAATTAAGAGTAATGATATATACAAAGTATGCAATACACTATCTGGCAAGGAAACATGCTGGTTTCATTCATTCACTGGTTCATTCACTGATTCATTCAAAAATATTTATCGATGCTTCTAATGTGCCAGGTAAATCGTAAGTGCTGAGGATATAGTGATTTATATGACAGGTAATATCCTTTCCTGTGCTGTTCACATTTACTCTCTGAAGAATCTAACTAGAAGAGTTAGATTCATGTTCTCTGATTCTGCGGACAGAAGTAGGGCTCATCTCTGCCAGCATTATCCTGTGAATCCCTTGAGGGAAGAGACCGACTCTACCTCTGCTTCCTATATGTACACAGTAGGTGCTCAATGAACATTTGGAGTTGAATTAAGTTGCATACAATGTAAAATATTGCAGTTGCCACCTCCACAGCTAAAATAGTCAGTGCTTTATGTTAAATGCTTCTTCAGATTTCATCATCTTTTTGTGTTTCAAATGCTGGCTTCTTACTCTTTTCTGTAGTGCTCATCACCATCTTTCCTTTCCTGCCTATACCTCTCTGACTCTCTTATGTCTGTATTGCAGTCAAATAATTTTTTCAATATGTTATATTTCTTTAATTGAGTTTTAAGAGTGTAGAAAGTACTGGAGGTCACTTTAGTTGAACCTCTCTTCTGATGTGGCAATGTCTTTTATGCCATCTTTCACGCATTATTATCCAGTCTCTCAAATGATGGTTGTTGATAGCAGGCTGGGTGCCTAACAAGGCCACCTGCTTCATTTCAAGAAGCTTTCATTCTTTCAAGGTTCTTTCTCCTACCTTGACATTTCATTAAACAAGTATTTCCTGACTCTCCTACTATGTGCCAGGCCACATATCCAGAGATATGTGGGAGAGTTTAACTTTTCTATCTGAGGACAGTCCTTTGGTTTCTTCTGAGTCATGTTTCTTAAAATACGGTCCTTGGGCCACTGGAATGGGAACCACCTAGAATGTCTGTTTGATTGTAATTTCCCGGCTCCTCCTGGGATTAATACATCAGAATCATCTCTATAAATTCAAGGATTGGAGTCCCTGGGATCTGCAATTGAAACAAGCACCCCAGGTAATTCTCATGCACAATAAAGCTAGAGAATTCCTAAGTCTCACCTTTCCTGCCTAAATAATGCTAAGTTCCTCCACCTTCTTCATGTTACATAATCCTCAGGCTTTTTACCCTCCTGACTCTTCCAGCCTTCTGCATAGGCCTTTGTTCGTCTGTGCCTCTCTAAGCTGTGGCCGTTAGGGTGGAGCATGCTCACCAGATGTGGTCACATCAGCAGAGAGTACAGTGGGCTTGCTAGTGTTCCCAATATGAACACAGAGCTTTCTGCTAAGGAAGCCAGAGTCTATTATTTGTAACCATGTCATACTGTTAGCTCATATTGAGATTTTGATAAATAAAATCCTTCAATTAAGACTCTGAGAATGTACCTGATGAAGATTTGTTTAAAAATTTGTGAATAATACAAAAAGAGACAGATTATGAACTTGTAATGCCAATTATTTTTCTTAAATGAGATGTTAGCATGACCTTAAGAGCCCGAGGTGGCTTCAAGTGACCATAAGGACTTTCTGGGTGTATATGAGTCATCAGATTAATTTCTTGCTGTTTTTTTTTTTTCTTTCTGGATTTCTATATGAACTCCACCTGTCCACTATTTCTAGAATCTTTTAAAATCTACTCCTTAACTTTTTAAAATCATGGTATTTTTCCAGACTCTTCTATTTTCCAAAATTTCTTGACTGTTGTTCACCCAGAATGGTTCTAGAACCATATTTTCAAATTGTGTCAATATCCTGGGAGGTTAATTTTGGTGGGTCTAGTAACCAGATTTGTTTCAAACATCTATTCATCATCATCACAATAGATAAAATTTATTAAGTTTTTAAAAATTTCAGACATTGAGTGTTTTACTTTTATTATATCTTTTAATTTACTCAGCAAATATAGGACTTACACACACTTGATATTCTCTTTTACAAAAGGATAAAGTGAGCCAGGAGAGATTACTATTGGCATAAGTTTAAGTGGCAGAGATGGTGCCTAATCTTTGATCTTGGTGATGCTAAACCACTACCTTAAATCTATATATAGTCTCTTACCATCACACCACCTATCTCAGATTTCAATTTTTTCTCAGCCTAATTTATTCTCCCTTAAACATGAAAGCCTTGTAGAAAAGACAGCACCAAAAGAGAAGCTGAAAAGTTCTTCGTAACTGATTAATATTAGGCTCATTTCTCAGGGAGTACTGTCTTTTCAATTCTTCCTTTTCCTTGGAGCTGAAAAGTCTCCCTTGTTATTTCTCATGGTTCTCTTTTTTCTTTTTCTGCAAGCTTGGCTCATTCCGGGGCTTTGTCTTCCGGTGCCTTTGTTACAGACCTCTTCCCTTTTCTTGTCCTCACCCTGTGCTAGGTGCCCCAGCTTCCATCCTGGCCACATGTCTTTTTACAACTTGAGCTACTAGGAGAGTTGTCTGTGTGGCCACATTGGCTCTTTAGATGCTGCCCCCTTTTCTTCTTCACCAGGATAATTTGTATGGTTCTGCCAAAGTAAGTTTTGTTTTTAAAGTTCCCACATTTCTGGAGCCATCTTTCCTTTTGATCACCCCTCTTTTTATATCTTTTTTTTCCTATGGGTCTCAGCAATAGTCCTAAAGCCTAGGACAGGTATCTGACAATGCCTAGAGTCCTGCTTTATTATAGTTCCTAAGGTTAGTATTCATTTTCCTTCAGAATTTCCATTCATTCATTCCTGCATTCTTTCAACAAACATGTACGAAAATATGTTATGAACCTGTCTGCGTCATCAGGAGGTTTATGCCTCATTGGCACATACTGGGTGTTCAATAAATATTTGTTGAAAAGTAAAAATTAGTTAGACTTGAACCTAGAGTGGAAGAGTCCCTCGTTGATTTTTCCCAGCTTTCTGTGTTATCGAGCCGCCTATAAGGCAATTAAAAAATATGTCAAGAACTCTGCTTTTAGCAGGACTCGCTTTCCAGCCAATATCTGGAGATTTGAGGTTCCCTGCCATGGCTGTACTTACTTCTGTGTCAATTTATACTTTGTATTAGGAAAGAGATTTCATATCCTGTATATTACATAGTCAGAATAATCACCTTGGTTTCCTTTTATTTTTGCAGCCCCGCTCAGATTTTGCCCACCATGCTTCCTGCCCCCGGAGCATGGTGTTCTGTA
>NW_006438076.1:2356017-2359297 GCF_000325575.1 Pteropus alecto | reverse complement strand
TCCCTCACACTGACCCACTCAAAAGTGCCTCCTACCAAGCATGTGACATCAAGCCTAGGGGATAATTGTTAACACATCAGAGTATGAGATTATAATGCTACCGTAATTATTATAATGCACTGTGTGTAGATAATAAATCATGGATTCTTTCAGTATTGGTTCTGTCCTTTTTCCAAATTTTTTTTTGAAGGGTTACTATGTACTTCTTCCTTCATGAACATTCTTTCTGTGTCATATCTGTTGTCCTCTCAGATGTGTATATTCTGCATTCTCCCCTTCAAACTTAAGTTTAAATTATTGTTAATAAGTTTCCTCCACTTCTATATATGGAATCTCAGTAACCGAGCTTTTTCTCTTTTCCCTTTCCCTTGCAGCAATTACAGTCTCAAGGAAAGCATCCTGACAACCTCCCACTTGTTTTTGCTTCTCCTGTCCAACATCATACTTAAACTCTTTGGTCAGGAAGCTCCCAGACTTCTGATTCTATGCATAGTGCATTAAACCACTGGTGCCACCAGTGGCCTCAGAGCCCCTTGGTTCTGGCCACATTGAGCTCCCTGCAGCTCTCAGAGTAGGCTGCATTCTCTCATGCCTTCAGGCTTTAACAATGCCATTCCCTTGGCCTGGAGTGCCCTTTCCTTCCCCTCAGCTCCCTCCCCATCCCCCACTCCATCCCTGTTCATTGTCTTCTATAACTTCAGCTCATCCTTGGAGCTCTGCTACATGGAGGAAGTTCTCTCTGAGAATGCTCAGGTGGGTCAGCGCCCCTCCAGTCTCTTCCCACAGAAATAACTCTGCAGACCTGCCCTTGGTCTCCACTTTTCTGTACTCTAATTGTAGGTTTTCTTACCTGTCTTCCCTCCCTTCTATGCCCTATGCTTCTGGATACATCAGGAGACATAGGGGTTTACTTGCTTTTCTGAAAGTTTGGCCCATTTTACAGTGGGTGCTGAGTAAACAGCAGCGTCTTACCAGAGGTGGGAGAGACAATTTCAGGGAGAGAATTGCGAATGTACAGATCTCAAACAAAACTGAACTCCGCGAACACAGTCAAGAGCACAAACTCTCAGAAAAGCAGCTATTAAGGACACAGAGTCCAAATTCACGCGGAACAAAAGACCCGTCTATAACCATTATTTATCACCCAGAAAACACTCTCTTTGTGCTCCATTGTCAATGCTCCACAGACCCTATCTGCTTTTGGACAGAGGAGGAAGAGAGCGAGGGAGAGAGAAATGAATAGAAATGAGAGTATACAGTTTCATTTATTTATTTATTTTACATATAAATCAGCTAATCTGTTTAACATTCATATTAAAGTTGTAATCACCTTTGCACACATTAAAATACAAACTAGCACAAGTAATAGGCCTTAAGAACAACATTACAATAGCTATTAACATATAACAGCTACCTTATCAACTTACAACATCCCTATAAAATAATAACTGCATCCAGGATTGATTCGAAGGAAACTCATTCTCCCAGAGCACTGAAGCCTGACAGAGTCTGGGGAGGCTGAGAGTCTGGCTGACTCGAGAGGCAGCTTTGGGGAACCGGAAAGAACACCCGAAGGGAGTCAGGAGGCCTAAGCCTTCACTGTGGCTCTCTTAACCCTTGGAGAGAGCATCTGGGGCATTGAGACTTACGTCTCCTCATTTGCAAAGTGGAAATAAAGATCTTTTCATCATCGTGTTTTTAGAGATAATTAAATGAGATCATGAAAAAGCACACAGCATACATAGCATGTGCTTAAAAAATGTTGGTGCCTTTTCAAGACAGTCAGGTTCTGGAGTGGGCAAGAGCAGAACAGGCTGCTGCAGAGAACTGGACAGCTCTAAACTATATTGTCTTTTCCACTCATCCATTTTACTTACTTACTCATTGAATGTTTATTGAGTACCATCATAGATGGTCAGGCGAAATAAAAAATGTTAGAACATTAGAGTTTCTCTCTGTATGGGACTCACAATGGAGTTGGTAAGATATCAGGTAAACGACAAGCTGGGCAGAAATGAACATATGATATAACAGAATATATATCTCATGTCAAGGGAGGACAAAAAAAGGAAGGACTCGGAGTTGAAAACAGGAAGTAACTTCATTGACTCGAGCCTTAAAATATAAAAAGTATTTCAATAAATAACGAGGAAAGAATATTTTAGGCTGCAAAGACATGAAGGCATGGTATATCTTGGGAACATCAAAAAGAATTTTTTGTGGGGAGGAGCCAAAGCTTGGAGAGCAAGGAAGAATAAAGAGAAGATGATGATAGAAAGACAGTTGATGCAAGATTTCAGAGTGCTTTAAATGTGGGATGACAGTGTAGATTTTAGGTCAGGTGGAGACCCTCGGGATGTTTTGTAGGTAAAGGGTAGCTAGTGGACTTGGCTGAGATGGGAAGAGTAAATCTGACTTGTATCCTAGGAAGATACAAGCACTGAAAAATGACAAAGGTAAAGGATGACTTGGAAAAAAGTGAGGAACTTGATAGGATGCTCTAACAGTCTGGGAGAAAATAATGAGAATAAGCAGGGCAACGGAAGACAAAATAAGAAGACGGTGTAGACAAAATCTGTCATGACAAGAGAACTGATTGGATATGGGAGATGACAAAGAGGCTGGTGCCGACTCAGGTTTTAGAACAAGTATTAGGAATATGGGAGGACCCCTTACTGAGATCAGGACAACAACTGGAAATAAAATGATTTAGTTTTTCGATGTCAAATTACAGGCAACAATGTATATTTTCATTAGTACTTGTTCTCATAATTAGCCACCAGAATGGGTGCTAGGAGTATAAACTTGGAACTAGGATTCAATTAGGACAAATAAAATAATTTAGGGATACTCAGAAATGTTGATCCCCAGTATTTTAGCAATAGATGGTATATTTAGAGCTCTATATACAACAAACTACTGTTAACTAACCCAATTTAAATTTCTACAAAGCGGTATTCTTAGTGATGGGCCTACACATTTTGATGCTGAGGTTTAGATATTTGGAGACCCACCTCTTAGGACAAGCTGTTACCCAGGTTTCTAGATAAAGAGAGAAAAAGTGGCCAGTTTAACCCCAGTGAGGGCTTTTGTGTATTTACGAGCCGTTCTACCTTATTTATTCGTAGAGTTTAGCTCAGAGACTATGCAGGCTACAGATGTTAATGCTGATGTGCTCCATTGACCAATATCAGGTAATTTCTTACCAGAGCCTTGAGAAGAACTGATGGCCTTCAGGCCCACTGAGAGCATGTTGACTAACTGCCATTGCTGTAGGGAA
>NW_006438076.1:2327280-2356003 GCF_000325575.1 Pteropus alecto | reverse complement strand
AATAACCAGGAGGTGTTATACATGCTATAGCTAGAGAACTCCAGGAAGAAGATGGTCCATTACCTTCCTCGATCACTGAGGAAGAACTACACACACCTCTACCTGTCTGGTTGAAATGTGACTCTGCCCCTTGCTACCCAAGTCTATGAGGGGAAGGCAGTTAGGCTTTCTTAACGTGGAAAAACATCTTGCCCTTTATGGCATTGTTGAAACTACGTATCTGGATGTCTGAGGAGACCTCAAACCACACAGGCTTGGGGGGCTGTTTTCAATGCGTCCCCTTTGTGGAGTAGGCTCCAGGCTTGATGTCCGGTAGCTGCTGGGGAAGTCTCTATCTCCACCCCAGAGGGTGTCCCTTTTCTGGCCCTGGGTCTCTGGTGGTGGTACCTGGCAGCACTGGTGCCCAAGGAGATTTCTGAGCTTCTGCACCACACACTCCCTGGCTCGGGGACTCTGCCAGGGATGGCAAAACGCCTAATTAATATTCAAATCTATTCAAGTCCTTTCAATTTGAAGTCTATGCATATTATCAAATAGAACAAAATGCAAATATATACAAATTCATCCATATGAAGAAATAAATCAGGGGAGCTCTGCATAATGGGATTATAATCACTCTCAGGGCTTGTCTTTCTTCTTGAATTCCCCAGAGCCCCAAGGCCCAGAGCTGGTTGTGATGCTCCCCCTGGGACTATTTAGCAGCACCATAACCTTTTCTCAACTCAGGCTCTTCCAGGGTTGGATATTTCACGAACCTTTATAAAGATGCTATCGTTGTCCACTGATTGTGTCTCTTACTGGACTTCCGGAACATAGTTGTGGTGGATTTTGGGGGTGAATGTGGGATGGGGGCAGACTCAGAGGCCCATTTGGGGGCCTCACATGTTGCCACTTATGCAGGTCCTTGGGGTTGGCCTGGAACAGAGTCAGTTACTCTGGCCCTCGCTGTTCACCTAACAGTCCCAAGCCTTCTATGGAATCTTGATGCATCCGTAGCGTGGATGGAGAGGGGCTAAGCTTCCTAATTTCTTAAATCTTCTCTAACCTGAGGGAGACTTCGTAAAGTTTTTAAAGTACATCAACTGAATCTTAAGGCCTAAATGACTTAAAGTGGGGTCTAATACTATCACCAGATACAGTCTCCTTTGTTTTGGCACGTGGCAAGACATACAAACTCATCCTTGAGTCTGCAACCCAGGTTCACTTCCACACACTGTTTATACCCACCTTCTCGTGCCCCCTTCCCAGGCAGATCTTCAAAGTTCAGAAATTCAACCACGTTCAGAGACAAAGAGAGAAAATGAAAGTGCAGGTAAACCTCTTGCCTGACAGCAAATCACATGTAGAAAAGCACAGTGCTCATTTGTCCTTTGTTTTATACTATTGTTGTTACTTATCTCTGTTTCATTTCAATTACACAAAAGACAGGAGGAGGCCGGGCTATGTGGTGTTTTAAAGGAGAGTTTCCATACTCCATGCTAATGAAGCCAAAGTAAATCGCTATTAAGAATCATTTAGTGAGGTTTAACTACAGACTCCAATAGATGGTTCCCCAAATTTCTCCCCCAGGGGACCGAATGATAGTTGCATCTAGTAGAACTCCATTGATTAATGTAAGCATAACTGATACTGAGTCATAGTATAATATTATAATAACCATTTCATACTCAGCATCTTTTACTTGTTAACCCCAAAGTACCTCGTAAATATAATGGGAGGAAGATCATTCTCTCTAACTTATAGATGGGGAGACTCAGGCAAAAATCTCTCACGCAGAGAGGTGGATAGGAATGTCTGCATTTTATTGTGAGAGAAGGAGGGGCTGCCAGCTCCCTTTTGTCTGCGGTCCTTGTGGCACGCAGAATAAGGAGCCCTGAAGACATTCATGTCTTGATCTTTGAATACATTACCCTACAAGACAAAAAAGACTTTGCACACATGATAAAAAATCCTGAGGTGGGAGATGATCCTGGATTATCTCAGTGGGCCTGCTCTCATCACAAGGATCTGTATAAAGGAGAGGTGGGAGGTTCAAGGTCAGGGCCAGCAATAGTGGATGTGATGGCAGAAGCGAGAGGTTGGAGTGATGCCAGGAAGGAGCTGTAAACCAAGGAAAGCAGGTGGCCTGCTCCTGGAAGCGGAAGAGGCGAAGAAACAGGTTGTCCCCTGAAGCCTCCAAAAAGAACCAGCGCTGCTCACACCTTGACTTCAGCCCAATGAGACTCATTCTAGATATCTAGCCTCCAGAACAATACTATAATATATATGTGTTATTTTAAGCCACTGAAGTTTGTGGTAATTTGTACATCAGCCATGGGAAACTAATATAGTGTCCATGCAGCCTTTCTCAACTGAGGTTTCTCTCCTGAACCAGGGAACCCAGAAAATAATAGTTTTTTTTCCCTTCTCCCAAGGATAGCACATAACTAGCACCATTTTAGATGCATAGGAAATAATTTAATTCATTAACACAATGAGCGCCTTTTTGGCATTTGAGTTGAATTTTCCCGATGAACCCTGCTGAGAAAGCATGCATGGCTTCACCTGCTCTCGCAGAAGGTCGCACAGGACCTTGCCTTGAAAAGAGACTGGGGATGCTGGGCAGATCTACGCTGACCTTAAGCACCAGGCACCAGCTCACCACATCTGGAAACACTGAACTGGATGGCCGCAAACGCCTCACCTCTGTATATCCCTTCAAAGTGCTTTAAAGTACTCCTCAATACATAACCACTTTGTGAGGCAGGTGGGAGAGGAAGCCCGAGTCCCTTTTGCATATGAGGGCCTTGCCACAGGCACAGTAAATGGCCTCCTGGCCTCTGTGTCACAGGCTTGAAGGGTGACAAGTTGTAGTGGGTACTCTGGACCCTTAATAAGTCCTTCCTTGGCTTACAGACTGACACTTTATGGCAGATGCATTGTGGGGAGGGTCATGGCCAACACACACAGGAAGGGCTGCTCCGGGAGGAGCTTTCAGGCCACTGCCAGGTACTGTTAAGTCCTCACTGCAATGGAGTTGTTATGTTCTCTTTATTATGCTCCATTTACAAGAGAGAGCCCCAGTCAAGAGCAGTTTTACCTCAGCCTCTGCACAGGGACCCTTGTGTGTTAGTGGGAACTGGCCATCGCCACTTGATCAGAAGCCTTGCCCGAGCTCCCCTCATAAGCTGCTATCCCATTTCTAAAGGAGGCACTTACCCTGCCATGCTCTGCATGATGACCAGGCCTGCTCACCAAGCACTCTCTACGTACTTACTCCTTGGGGGGCCAAGAAGATGTGGAGGAGGGGGAGGGGAAGAACCTGGGCTTGGATTTGGAACTCTTGGGTTTTCATCTCAACTTTCACACTTACTACCTGTGTGACTTTAGAGAGGCCACTTAATAAAACTTGGTCACATTTCCTAATTTTTAAAAGCGAGGATAAGAGTTGATCATAATACATGTGGGAGGGTTCTGGAAAGCATAAAGTACTATAGAATGCAAGGAGGGATTACATTACTATCACCTTTCCCCCAAGGAATACTTGGTGCTCACAGGCACTCTAGTTCCAGAAGGCAGTAATAATGATAAGCAGAGTATATCCTCCGATCAAGCACTTTCATGGGTTGGCACGCGAAGTGCCAGGCAACAGAAGGTAGAATCACTGAATCACTGACATGTTACAGTCTTTGCCTGCATTAGAAACATTGGTCACGTGTCGACTATGTACCCATGTCCAAGAGAGGAGCTGCACAAACCTGATCATAGCTCTAGAAGGGAAGACAGGTAGGAAAAAAACCACTTATGTTAAGTCAATAGACTGTGACGAGCACTCAAGGGGTTTCCACAGGGGGCTGTGGAAGGAGGGAGAAAGGGCATTTAAATTTGCTTGTGAGAGAAAGGTCAGGGAAACTTTCTCTAGGAGGCAAAGTGAGCTGGTCCTTAGGGTAGAAGTCAGCGGGACTAACATGGTGGGGAGGGGAGGTCCTTTAGAGCAAAGGTCCACAACTCCTGGGCCGCGGACTGGCATGGGTCCTTGGTCTGTTAGGAACTGGGCCGCACAGCAGGATGTGCGTGGTGGTAATCGTGAGGGAGCAGAACACACTTGGAGATGTCAGCAGCTTGGTTTGGCTGGAGTGCAGGCTGTGCGTGATTGTGGGGAGGAGAGAGGCCAGACCTCCAGCCTGAGGATCTTTATCCTGTATGTGCTGGGATGCCATCAAAGGAACACACAACCGTCTAATGACAGAGACCTCTGTGCCCGAATCTGACACATCTGGCTATCCTCCTGGCTAAGCGACTCGAGTATTTCACTGATGAATGAAAACATCAAAACCTCATGTGTGATGAGTGTGCCTTCATGTTCCCCATCTGGACCGGGGCAAGTTAAAGCTGCTGCTCTAAACCCTCTAGTCTTACGACCTCTGGGAGGCTAGAATGTTTGTCTCCCACACTCGTCTCAGCCTGCTCAATCTTTCTGCCAGTCCTTCTGTCTCTCCCCACTAGTGAGACAGCCACACACCTGTGCCTCTCTTCCCCTTCCTCTCTGCTATCACACTATGCTGTCATTCAGACACCTGGGAGAGTGCATAGTGTGCACACAGCAGCCCCTGGGTGCTGGCTCCAGCTCTTCCCTCCCTTCTCCTCCTCTCATTCATCAGCTCCTGCAGTGGGTTTCCCATTGGCAGTTTGGGTTGAAGAAAGAGGCCCAGAGGCCTAGTGATGAGAATATCTTTTTTTTTTTTTTTTGGCGGTGGGGGGGATTGAAAAATAAAATGACAGTAAGCAGCTAGCAGAGCCCAGTTGACAATGAAGTGAATATCAATATCTGTGGTTGTATTGACCTTGAAGGTTTTTTAAAACTAGAACATGAATTCTCGGAGTACATTACTATATACATTCTGAATCTTTTCACTGTGCAAAGCAGAAAATCCATCCTTTATGGACGTGAGCATCTCTGGTGTACAGCGTTGATTTTAAAATAAACATGCTGAAGGGCCAGTGGAAGAAAATCTATGGTCGCTTTAGCTACAATCTTCCCTATCAGCACAGATGACCACGTGGCGTTCCCAGGCTCTCCCAGGAGGGACAGGGCTGAGAGTCACGCGGAAAGGAATAATTCTCAGAGTTCTTCTCAGTTGTGAGGGAGGCAGTGATGTCAATGACAGACAGGCAAAGCCATCACATTCCAAACTGTATGTTTTTGGCCTTATCACATGTTTAGTTTCCCATGGTAATTCCTGAGTTCACTCACACTGTGCGAGTCACCTTTGGACAATGTGACATGAAAACTCTCAGCAGCAGCTCCCATGAGTCACCTTAACTCTTCTGGTTAAAAATTGTGCTTAGGCCCCTTGCATGGCCCTACTTAACGTAAGCGGCAGAGTTGACCTTTGCACAGCATAGGTGAGAACTGTGCAAATCCACTTAGACATGGATTCCTTTTCAATACCTGTACTGTTTCCAATCTGGATGTGGAGGGCCGACTATATGCACTGTTTGACAGCATTTCGATATCCATGGGGCGGGGAGGGGCGGTCCTAGAACCAATCCCCTGTAGATATGGAGGGACTACTAAGTTTTGGGGAAGTCAGAAGTTATATGCAGATTTTTGAATGTGCCGGGAATCAGCGCCCCTATGTAACCCCCACATGGAGGTGAGGCCTGGGCAGTGTGTGGGAAGGGGCAGAATGGATATGGGGGGTAGAATGCCAGAAAATGAGCGTCCCTCCCTCCCCCGGAGCTTGTCTTCTTTCTTTAGACAAGTCTCTGTTAAGGAGTTGTTCTAAAGCATCTTGATATTTACTGAGAAGGGACTAGTGACCTCCAGGCCCTATGCCTGGTGGACATTCAAATACTCTGAATTGTGTTAAATTCAAGGAGCAAAAAGGCTTGTTGTAAAGGATATTCATATTTGCATTAGAAAATATTGTTTTCAGTTCATATGGTAACAAATGCCAAGAAAGATATAAAGATCTCTGCCTTGACTGCCTAAATGTTGAAAGTAGACAACATACAAAGACGAAGACCAGTGAACTTAAAAAATAACAGCAATATAAATATTTTTTCTCCTTGGCAAGAGTTCAGTGGTACAGATCTTAGAAAATAAATATCTGTTGGTAATGAGAGGGAAATGTAGATTTCCTATGAATATTAGCAGAACAGGGGAGGAAAGTGATATGTTTTTCTGGATGGCATTTCTTGATTCTGATCAGTTCATCATCCACTTATTGCAGCTATCAAGTATGGAATCTATCGCTGAATATCGCTGCCCTGGTTTGATGAAGGGGAAACCCAAAGCAAAACTCGTGCCCAGAGACATAGGCGTCCGCGTGCACTGGGAGCCCTGGCCACGGGTGACAGCGCACTGCTGATGTGACCTCGTGTTCCTCTCAAGGGCTCAGGCTGTGGAATAAAAAGAAGGAATTGCGTGTTTTCCACTCGGAGATCTATCTGCCTCGCATTCTTCCTCTGTATTCCTCTGATTCCATCTAAAGGAGCTTTGAAAACTTCAAAGAACTTTTATGTTTTGCTAGTTTATCACGAGTGTCCATCTTTAAAGCAATATTATGATTTAAGCATGGCCCGGATAGGTACATGCCATCTTCAGAAATGATTTCTGATGTAAGTTAAGATGTACCAGCTGCAGCCAAAGTGAGGAGCATTGGAGGCTGAATGGCATTCAGACTCTTCTGTATTCCAAGAGTCTTTTTATTTCTCCCTAACGACCATTATTAATCATTTCAGAACCATGTGGTCTCCCGACATTTTTACTATTCTAGACTTGACAAAAAGGAAGGTTTTGATGTCCTGGAATGCCTTTTCATGTAGAGTAGCTCTGTTCTTACAGAGCACAGCTAACACTGGGCTAACCTCTCCCCAAGCAGAATGGGGTTTAACTTTTTTTTTTTTAATCCACCAAAGGAAAGTTAGATGATAATGGATTCTGGTTAGGAAATCAGCATTTGGCTTTCGAAATGTTAAGCTCAACTGGAGCTGGGTTGTGGAGGAAAAGAGCAGCCACTCGCCACGTAGCAAAGCTTCTCAGATTTCTTATTCATGCTTTTGTGTTAGGAGAGATGATTTTTTTTTTTCTATTTCTATTAGCTCTTTTTCCCAAACCCTATACGTTATGAAGGTGGAGGACCATAGGCCAGGCCAGGGGTACCTGCGGCTTCCTGACAGCCACATGGCTGTTAAGGCATCTCTGTGACCGAATTCCTCCTGAAGGGATGAGCAGCAAGGGGTTTGGGGTCTACATACGCGTATTTGAATGGCAAGTCTATCACTTGCCAGTGATGTGACTTTCAGGCAAGTTATAGAACCTAAGTGTCAGTAGTTCTCATCTGCAGATGGGTATGACACTCCTGCTTTACCAGGTAGCTATGAGGATTCAATGGGGGACTACACACGGAAAGCTCAGCAAAGGACGTGACCATCGGCCCCAGTCCGGCCTCCCATGGCTGGTTCCAAATCAACCATAAGGCGTAGTAGTAGTAGAGAGAGAAACACAACGAGACTGGGTTTTGATTCTTTTCTGTTCTCACATTTCTCCTTTTTCCACGCAGCTTTCTACTGAGGGAACCCAAAGCAAGAAGCAAGTCGTGCTTGCGAAAGAAAGGGGAGCAGGTGGCCAGATCGAGGGGCCAGGGAGGCAGCAGAGCCAAGGGCACACACCACATCTCTTTATCTGGGGAAGAGATTATCTTTAGCAACTTCTCAAATTATGCAGTTTGATTTTTTTTCCTCTCTGACCTGTGTAGCATCAAACCTGCAATTTCAAATAAGATTTTTCAAACCTTATGCAAACAATTTTCTTCTCTGACATGAGCTGCTCAAGATGTCACCTGCCATTTGCCAGTGGAACTTGTAGTAAAAAGACAGATGATTCTACCTTCTCTTCAACTCCACTACACATCTAGGACCCCCAGGAAGACAGACAGTTTGAGGATGGATAGACTGGCGGGTGGCAGCTCACCTTGCTCCTAAGAAACCAGCAGGAGACTACGATGGTGAGTCAGATGTGGGGAGGCTGCTCAGGTTTGAGTAAACTTTATCTAAAATCCCACGGTGACCAAAATGTATCAGACAGTCAAACAATGTCCGATGACTTCAGGTCCGATGACTACTAGCCATTCAGGCCACACAGAGAAGATGAGGAGACTGCTCCAGCGATGGCCTCAGCCTTCATTCCATGTCCCACTATCTTAGTTTATACTGTATCTGGATCCTGCCTGGGGTCTTAGATCCAATCTTGCTTGTAATTCTCAAAAGGTGAAAAAGGCAAGCTGCCACCTGCTAGGAGATAAAAGAAGGTGGAAGGAGTTCTTGGGGCCAGGAGGACTCCTGCACCTTCCCTCCTGCAGAGCGCAATGCCTGCCTCGAATCCTGGAGTCCTTGCCTGGAAAGACGCACTTTCAAACGCAGGGCCACAGCCCATGGCAATATTTTACATGATGCCTGTTTCTGTCCGGAAGTGCAAGCAGAGAAGCACCTCTTTAGCCTCCTGGGAACATTGGGAGTAACTTCAGCATCTATTTGTTTTGTTTTTGCAGCATGAGGGGAGAGCCAATAATATTGGCTCCGGATCAGTAAAAGGGCAAAAACCCCTGAGGGAAGGCAGTGGGCCCAGGCCTAGGAGTGGGCTTGCTGGGGAGAATGGGGGTTTTGCAGCTGGCAGCCACCCTCCTGGGAAAGATACCCCAGTCCTCACCCAAAAGAGAGACATCACCCACCGCAGGAAATGGCTCGCCACAGGGAAACCAACTCAGCTAGCTGAGGTCTCTCGCTCACTCTCTCTGTAGCTCTCCCAAGCCTCTCAAGCATTTCTATTCATACCCACCTGCTTCTTGGCACTCTTTTATCACAGGCACCCTCATATCCATCAGAAAGAGGAGAAAGAAACAGAACCTCCTAGGGAAGCTGCTGCCATCTGAAAGGTCTGCTCCTCCCTTCCTTGACCCCTGCCACATGCTCAGCTGCCCCAGCCTCACTGCCGGGGGCAGAAAAGGGCCCAGGCGCGCAGAGCGCACCTCCCTCCCTGGGCTGCTGGCTGGCAGCGCACTCCTGGGCTTTGCAAGCGCTGCTGCTGCCACCATCAGGCAGATGTAAGAACTGCAGGGTTCACCTGGTTTCACATCCCAAAACATTCCTGCAGCTCCTACCTGATGGGGTCTCAAGAAAAGAAATAGGCCCTCCCCGCAGTCTCCCTTCATACAGGTGCAGTGTCCTATGTAAGAAAAAGGCTTCAGAATCCAGCACCCTAATGAAATGGCATTCCTTGTGAGTGTGGGGTAGACCCAGCATACCGAAACGAGGTGTGGAAAAGTACAGGTTCTAGGATGTGGAGAACAAAGCCACTGGGACATTAACAGACAGTTGCTCTTTCTTTGTAAGGAGGGCAGTGAGGCAAGGAAGGGTGGCAGTCGCTTCTTGTGCAGCATCTGGGATGGGTCTCCAGGAGAGAGCTCCACAGTTCTGTCTCCTAAATGCCTGCATGATGAACCAGCCAGACTCCAGTGTCACTCTGAAGTTGTCATAGCTCCCAGCACTGCCAAGGGTGACAGGTGGACTGTCATGCTGCACTAGAGCCGAGTCACCTGTGGCATTTGCAAGTGACTGACGGAAATGGGAACTGACATTGCATTGAAGAACAGAAGGACGCGATTGTTTCTGAAACTGAGGAGTGGGTGGCTTGCCAGAGGATGTTTCTCTTGGCAGTGTCCCTGACAACCCAATGGTCATTCAAGGCCTCACTCAAGAGTGAGGCTTTGGAATGGACATGGAAAGGCTTCTAGATTGCCAGAGAAACCTCCCAATGGCATGTGGGCAGGTGTCGGTGTCCGGCAACTTCCTACAGGGCAAGAACACACTTTAAACAGTTGGGTTCTTTCCTCTGCACATGGTAGTAACGTCAAAAGTGCTGCCTTCTTCTCCTTCTTTCATTATTTCTCAACATTTCAATATGTATTCATAGCCTCCTGTGTGCCAGATAGTGTGCAAGGCACCAAGGGACACAAAAGAAATGGATATTTTAATCAACCAGTTAAGAGAGAAAAAGTCCCTGCCTTTGCTTTTTTTTTTTTTTTTTTTCCGGAATGGCCACAAAAGAAGCTGCCGAAGCAACATCTCCTTGTTGTTATTCAGCCCCAAAGGCTGGCCTGTCACTTCCCTGGGCAGGAGTGGCCTGGAAACCTTGTACCCTCCAGGTAAAGCTTAAACCAGAAAGATGAAAGAACCAATTCAGAAAGAGTCTGGAATTAAGGAGAGAGAGAGAGCTACAGTGTGGGGCCACTACTCGAAGGTCAGCTCCTCACTTTTCATACACACCCTTAAAACGCTCTTCTATGCCTAGACACTGAGGATTCCCACCAGTTACAAGAACACGACTCAGTTTATGCCACAGCTTAGAATCTGCTCATGCATTTTTCAGAGTTGATGATTTGGAGCAGCTGGATCTATCAGCATCTTGAGAAGCTCGAGGCACACAAAAAGGTGAACTAGACTGGCATGACTTTGGTCAGGCAATATAACTTTTCTGAAGGTACAGCAGTGATGCTAGCCGCCTCTCCTTGCCACCACGGTGATGAAATATAGTAGTGTTTGTGAAAGGTACTCTGTAAGTTGTGAAGCTTTATAGATAGTGCTAACTATCATCGTGCTAAGAACATATTATTGCCACTACTATCACCAACAACAAGTCAAAAAAATTGCCTGGCATCTACAAGAAAAGGTGCTGGAGAAAGAGATCTATAACATATCATCTACCTTCCAGGAATTTATTATCCCAAATAAATAGCTTGTTGTTAATATGAAATATTTAGGAAATCTTGGAATTGGAGAGAGTTTGGATGCCTTCTCATCTACTCTCCAATCCATTTCTTAGGAAATGACTCTTCCATTCTTGATGGGCCTAATTCCACTCTTAGTTTTCCAGCAGTGGGAGACTGTTCAATGGGCCAGCCTTAGAAACTACGGTTAGATTGTGACAGTCTTGGAAATGTCACTGTCTTATTTCTTGCAGAATGATGGAGGCTCTTGCTTCACTACTGAGCTTGTCCTGCTGGTCCCCACCATTTCTTAATGGGGAAATTAGAACAGGATGAAGTGTGGGACACATGGGTAGGTCTGATGACATCCTTTAGTCTAGAATGAAAGGTTAGTTGGTACTGGAGCTTTGTAAACATGTCTAACACCTGAGTAGAACCACTTAGCTTGAAACCTTGTTGTTCCCAAAGCCAGTGTGGCTTAGCTTCCTCTTGAGAACAGGAAAGAAATCATTGGCAAAATGTCCCTAGGCATCTCTTGCTTATCTCATCCTTATCCTTGTCTCTCTTTTTGGTTTACCATTCAGGTTCACTGTTAGGCTGTCTTCATCTCTGGCTAGCTTTCCAGGGGCCCTAGAAACTGGCCAATCCCATTGTTCAGTGACTCCATCAGACTAACAGTCCAGTGTGGACTCAGCCATGCCTGCTTCTGTGTGTTGCATGTTCCTTTCCACATTTTTTAGCCGACACATCACTCTTAAGTACACATCTAAGACCTACCACCCTTCTCTGTCTTCCCTGTGGAATACAAACTGACAGTTAAAATCAGTTCCTCCATAGTTACTGTATTGTTCACTTTTCCATCCTTTATATGAGAGCTATAAAGAAAGATGAGCTGGAAAAAGAGAGTATATTTTCATTCAAGTCTGCATGTGAAACACAGGGAATACCAAGAAGAATAAATAACATGTTGATTCTTCTTTTTTTGTCAGTTCATGGAACTCATAGTATAGGGAGGACTACAGACCCATAAGCTACTAATAATAAAATTAATTCTGATAATCTATCCTCAAAACTTTTAGCACGGTATTTACAACCATTTACTAGCTGACCTTTCCCAAGCTTCCTCTCCTACTCTCTTCAACACACTAACGTTCCAGCTACCCACAGGACCCATGGCTCTGAACATGTCACATTGTGCCCTGCCTTCTTGCCTTCACACGCACTCTAAGGTACAGCCTGAAACAGTCTTTTCGTTGGGAGAACTCACAGACATCCTCTAAATTCAAGTCACTTCCTCTGTGCAGTCTTTCCTGATACCCTTGGCCATTCCAGGTGCTCTCTGAACTCCCTTATCACCGTGAGTCTAAGCGTACACTCCCTGAACAGACTGAGATGTCCCCTGGGGCAGAAATATGGCCTTAGTCATCTATTCATTAAAAGCCCCTAGCATACTGCCTATCACATAGTAGGCCCACAGTGAATGCTAGATAGGTGGCCAAGGGCTGAGCTTTGGTGTCATGAAATGCTATTAGATCACAAAAGAAGGAATAATAAATGTGGCCCTTTGAGACACCAGATCTATAAAGCACCTGGGGAGAAAGGGTGAAAATGATGTCTTGTTTTCATGGCAGCAACCCTCAGTGTCAGATTTCAAATTCCTGTCTTCTAGGTCTAAGTTAGAAAGAAAGTAAACTTGCAACAACTATCCAATGAATGTAAGCCAAGTAGGCAAACCATCTGGATAATACAGCCTGATCTTGGTATGTCCTTTTAAAACTGCCCTTGCAGTGTTGGTGTCGATTATCCAAAAAAAAAAAAAAAAAAAAACCTATACAAAGAACAACAACAACAACAAAAAACCAAAAACGGCCTCAGGTAAATCTACTTCACTTTTCCTATGAGGACGCCAATGCCAGGTAGAAGGTCAGAATGAAAGATCACCTCCCACATGAAGAAAATGACTGAGCTGAGATCTGTTCTAAGTTCTGGATATCACTACGCTTTAGTAATAAGTGGGGTGTGTGTGTGTGTGTGTGTGTGTAGAGTGGGGTCATGAATAGGAGGAGGCTTGGAACGGACATGGAAAGCCTTCTAGATTGCCAGAGAGACCTCCCAATGGCATATGGGCAGGTGTCTGTGTTTGGCTACTTCCTTGCCTTTCCCCCACCTCTTCTTTGCCTTTATTTCCAGGAAGGAAATAGATGAGTGTCCACCTCCCATTCTCTATGCTCCAGCCAGGGCTGCCACAGAATAACTTTGCAAGTAGAAGGATTCACACATGCTGGACACTATTTCCATGGCTTTAACTTGTAACCAATGTACCCAGGGAAAGCTGACATTTATTTAATCCTCATAGTGGTGTTGACTGTATACTCACGGAAACACTGTATGCTTATGGAAGACATTTGTTTCCAAGCAGCTTATGTTAATTGCAGTGATATAATGGAAACACTTATCTAATATTGACATTTACTGACTTCTGGAAGTATACAGCCAGAATACTCATTTTACCATTGAGAGAAGGGGAAAAGGAACATCCCTAGCTCCCTCAGTGGGTTAGAAACAGAAAGTTAATAAAAGTTACTGTTAAATGTGGTGGTGGTGGTTCTTACTCTACAGTAATAATGTGGCTTCTGAGAACACGCGGAAGGGCAAGCTCTGGCAGACAGCAGGACATAGCATTATTTTCATGGATGTGGAAGAAATATTCCAATGATTTGTAAGGTACCTATCTTCTTATTTGACATGTACCTCTAACTGGGTGAAATCTGGCTTTCCCCCGGGGAAAAGAAAATGGAGCAGTACTGTGCCTCAATGCAGTAGACTCTCTGTATCACCCTCTAAATAGAGTTAAAAATCCCATTCTACTTGGAATTCCGTGCAAAGCTATTCCAATAGGGCACAAGACACTAGCTGGCTTTGAGCCTCACTCCCTTATGGATCTCCCTTGGGGATCGCATGGGCTGTGAAACCTGAGGGAACAGATACCCTCAGAGCCGCTGCTCCAGTTGGCTCCTGCTCTATGAATGCCGGGGTGTCCACTGGTCTTGAGGTAAGGTTGGGCCCAATCACTCTGCTGCAAGAACCACCATTAAAGTCAGAGCTGCTGTCCGAGTGTGGATTCCAGCACGCTCACAATCTTTCGGATCCTCTGCACTGCTAAACTAGAGGGTTCCTGCTTCCGGGCACAGGAGGAAGGAATTCAGTGCCTCACTGTTTCTAGGTTGACCCTGATTAAAATGCCTGCACTAGGTTTTCATCCAAAAGTCATCTCAATATCTTACAAGGATAAGGATTGTAGCTGAAAAATGATGCTTGTAACCATATTACTCCCTCTCCACCCCCCATTTACACTGACACCCTAAAATGAATGCTCTTGGCCCTCCTCCCCACTCCTCCATCACCGGCAATTTTCTTTTCCTTGTTCATGTTTCCAAAACAGTTTATCTTTTTATCTCCTTGGAAGAAAAGTACTCTGCAAATCAAAGGTATCATTAGTATTGTTATTATTTTGCTATTGAAATCTCTTGAATTCATTCTGGATTATTCTTGTGCTTTTTTGGGTCTGCAATATATAATGCCTCCTAAATCACCCCCACTGGGCTGAACAAAAAAGAAAAATTGCATCTTCAGGCCTAATCCCCTGCTCCGCCCTGTCTCCTGCTGGCCCTGGCTCCTACCAACACAAGCACTCCAGGCAGAACAGCTCCTTGGTCCTGTGCCTAGCTCACACTGCCATGTTCCCAGTGAGATCCTCCTTTGTAACCCAGGATGGAGGCCCCGGGGTGTCCTCTAAGTGCAGTGTGAAGGTGTTAACCCAACTCCATGCCTCTCTCCCCCTGGGGAGTTTCTCTTCCTCTGCAACTGGTCTAGCTGGCAACTGAGAACTCCCTGCTGGGCGGCAGACACGGTGACCACCCCCCTTCCCAAAAGACACATCCCAGTTCCCTTCACCCAGAAAATTAGTGAAAGAAGTGGTCCCACACCCTTGGCAGCTGCGCATTGACCTTCCAGCACAAAAGAAGCGATTCTCCTCTAGACAAGACGTCATACCACTTGAGGGGCTGGAAGAGGGGGGAGGAAGCATCATACTTATTACTTGCCTCTTCTTTTGTTACATATGACATTTCTGGGTAAGGATCAACGTTTCCAAAGTTGCTGCTCACTCCCAATTTCCTTTCCCAACGCCTCTCAGCCTGTACCCTCTAGGATGCCCTTTGTTCTTTTGGCCGCCTCTGAGGGGCTCCTGTAATCTTCTGATGCCCTTCCCCGCTCCCCAAGGGAGCTTCTGCAAGTTACGGCCTCTTGCTTTGTTCCTCCCTTTCCTTGCTTCCCTCCACTCACACTCTAGTTTAGCCTCCTGTCTTCTTGATGCTCTTCCATTCCCTGGGAGATTTATGTCACCATGAACCTCTACCTCTGGGGTAGATATCTGACAGCCCTCTTTGGTGATTCCTGCCAACGAGTCAGGAGAGCAAGTTGCTTCGATTCTTCCCAATAGGTGGATGACATCCCAGATGAATCCTCAACTCAGGATATCGTTGACAGGTAAATGCAAGTTCTCACTTTCATCCCAACACGCTCAGAGCAGCATGGCACACAGGTAAACCCAACGAGAGATCTGGGCTTCACCAGAATTTGAACTTTCAGACCCACGAAATTACTAGGCAGGACAGGACACTCTGGAAATGCTAAAGCAAAACACCAGAAAGCGGGGAAGAGAACACCTTTCCTAGAGTGTCCGAAGTAAAAGGCACCAAGCTTGTGCCACTCACATTCCCTAGACTGTCTCGGAACTCCAGATCCGGTGGGCAGCAGGGAGTCGCCAGTCCTGCAAGCCCATTATTTCTCTAAAGCTACTTAGGATGTGGGTGTGCAGGCTGGATAGGATGGGTCTTGAAGATGAAGGAGGGCACGAAAGGAAATCGTGGGCAAATTGAAATGGTAAAGGGAAAAAATAAAGCAAGTTCTAAGTTTATGGATGACAAGAGAATCGATTCCTTTTCACCCCAGGGCAGAACATGCCTCTTCTCTGCAGGAGGCAAATTGTGCTGTGACATTATCCCTCTCTGTACAAAGCATGCAGTCCTGACAGCTCAGGGAGGAGGCAACCCCAGCAAGGGGAAGCCCACAAGTAGCCCATCGACAGCTCTCCATCTCCTTGCAGGGAGCCAGGCCCAGGCAGGTTGGCAGGGAGAAAAGGGAGGCATGCGATTTGACATTTCCACAGTCACCTTCAGAAAGATAAATAAGTACTTAATCTCAATCTACATGAAGAGCCCAAACTTTAAAAGAATAGGGGCACAACATATTACTGAAGTTAATTATACCTTAATTTCATTCTCTAAAAGGTTACGAAAACAAGTAAAGGTGAATAAATATTTGAAAAATTAGGAGGGAAAAGATGATTGGAAAGGACTTTAAGAGTTTACCTAAATGTTTTGTTATTAAAGTCTTCAGAGCGCTGTTTGGAGCACTCACTCCCTCTGTATGAGAACTAAGAGGAGCAGAAGCAGGAAGCTTGAGAATTGCGTTTCCAGAAACTGCAAGATGACACGCAGGTTCCCACTGCGAGGGGTGTCGGGTGGCAGATGGATGTATCGCCAGAGTGCCAGATATGGCCCTAAATAGAACCCTGGACATTTGTTTTCTCCGAGTAGAGGGCCATCCCTGAGTCTCTGCACATTTCCTTGGAAAGCATCCCAGGAGGAAGAGCCTTCGGGAGGTAGGGGTCAGACTGTGGCTCTGTGGGGAATGGGAGGTGCAACTTCAGTCAGGGGCATGGGGGGATGCAACCTCGGCCAGGGGGATGACAGCCAGAGCCATGCAGAGCCTGTGGGCTAGTCCTCTCATGACTCACAGAAAGTGATTATGCTATTCAATAATTTGATAAGTATAGGGCATCAGGTAGGGGTTGGGCATAGTATGTGAATTAAGCATGTATGTGTAAAGGGTCAAATAGATTCCTCAGGGGAATTCACAATACTTAAAACAATATCCGCATTAAAATAAATGTCCACAGTTCAAGTCAAAAGAGAATCTATCACAATGAAGTCCATAAAATGTCAACTCACTTGACCCTTACTTCCTGTAGTCAGATGCTGTTCAAGGTACCTACAGAGCTCAATGATGTAGGGTATTCTGACTGGCTGCATCCACTTTGGTCTCATCTTTCCTTAGACCTGTTTTGGAGTCCCATGGATGATGCGTCTACCATTTGATAGGTTGGCAGCGCTGGTCAAACTCAGAGCACTCAGGAAAATCAAGGAACTAAGAATTGCATGATGGTGTGGTTTCTTCCTAGTGCACTCAGGGCTAAGGAGAGATGAAACAGGGCATTTAACCTCCATAGAAAAGTACTTAAATATTCAAATGAGGCAGTTAAGAAATAGCGCTGATGATTCAGACAGCCATAGAGGCACTTAGGCACCTATAGACTTCTTATTCCAAGCTAAAGAAGAATTGTGTGGATTTGCCGCAAAAGAACACAAAACGCTGATTAAGATGTTTACTGGTTCCATGACCTGTGTGTAGGGAGAACGCTTGGATCCTTCTTTCAGGAAGCCCACATGCAAACTTTTTAGAGGTGCAGGAGAATAAGAGCATATGTGAGTGTGTATATATGTGTGTGTGTGTGTGTGTATGTGTGTGTGTGTGTGTGTGTAGTTGTGTGTCCATAGCAAGCGTGCACACATCCAAGAAAGAAGATAATCTCACAAATGGCAATATAACCAAACTGTTTCTATAACGGTGTTCTGAGATAGTTCTTATTCATTCAGCCTGAAAACTCTGGGGAAGGCAATTTATCTTCCTGCTGCTGTAGGGAGCCCTGGTGAGGTGCACACAACTCATGAATACATGAGTGCGAGTGTGTGTATGTGTGAACATTATAATTATATACAGGGTATAACATAATCACATCGGGGGGGGGAGCACTGCTCGGGTTTAATCAGGATGATCATAAGCAAAGTTTGATAAGGGGAAATGTGGAGGAGCCACAGTACGGTGGAAGAGGTAAGGAAAGCGGTTGGGATTTTGCTTACATTGGATTCTCCCTGACTGACAGGCGAAGAAAGGGAGACATGCTGTTTGCTTGCAAAGCCAGCCACCCATGGTGGTGCTCTGCTTTCCTGAAAACTTTTACCCTTCATTTAATCAACAGATGGACATGCTCTGTTGTTGATTTTTCTGAGATTCCTGTCCCTCTCAGAGTTGTGCTGGCTGGCACAAATGCTGCCTCAGATGGCAGAGGCAGCACTGGCATTCAGATTGAGTGGGAAGGAACTGGTTTATTTATCCCCTTCGAACTCAATTCCACAGGTGACTCCTGATGACTTTGGCTAAGCAGGCACCCATAATCCCTCCCCGAATTCTCTGTCTCTCTCTCAGCCACTCTCAGCCCCACACAGCCCGGGTGGCAGGGAGCCCAGAGGTGGCAAAGTTCTTTTCTGAAGGTCCACCAGCTCCCCTGCCCCTGCCAGGCCGCAGAAAAGAAACAATCAGCGCCAGGGGCGAAATTCTATTTTATACTCTGAATCTAGTGCTGTGAAGGGCTTGGAATTCAGTCTTATTCAGAGAACTCGATTAAATTCAATGAAACTCTTTACAAGCTTTTCCCAAGCACTGCAAATTACCCCCACGGTACATTCGGTAATTGCAGCCCCTTTTGCAACTGTGCGACGCACACACTCGCTTTTAAACACACTCATGCAAGTCAGACCTCAGCGGAGCCGAAAATCCACCTAAACAAAGCTCTCCTTCCCTGCTCGCTCCCTCTCCAGCCGGGGTCTGAAGGAAAGGAGGTGCCCAGAAGTTCGGGGCGGCACGAATCTTGCCTCATTAACATACTGGGGGCAAAAAGGACTCATTTGCATTGAAGAGTTTGAGCTGGATGTTGACAAGTGAGAGGAGAAAGTCACCCCCCACCCCACGTCCCTTCCTTTCGAAGGAAATAAACAGTACCATTTTGTTGCGTTTTCAGAGGCAAAGGAGCAATGTCAGTGCATCTCGACCGGGCAAGAGAGGCGCATCCATCAGCTGAGTTTCCGAAGCCTCCCACCTCCCTCGCTCTGCCTCCCGCGCCCTGACGGCCCCGCCACTTTCCCTGCAACTCCAGGAGAATGGGTCCTACCTTGACTGAAGAGGAAGAAGCAGACGAGGAGCAGGTGGAGCTGGAAAGGTTTCATTCCTCGGCGCGGCGAGGGCGAGCCGGCGGGCAACTTGGGCTCGCGGTGAGTTTCTCCTCCTCGGCTCTCCCGGCTCAGCCTGAGCCGCGGTCCTCGCCGGGTCGCCCACCAGCCGTCCGTCGGTCCCCGGGGCCTCGGGCTCTTGCGTCTGCGGTCTCTGCAGCCAGCCAACACAAGTGGCCTGTCTCTAGCCGCCTCGGGAAGCCGGGGTCGTCAGCAGCGTCCCCTCTCGGAGCAGATCCATCTCCGCTCCCGGCCTCCCGGGCGCACAGCTTCCTCCCGGCTCCTCCCACCGCCAGCGAGCGAGCGAGCGAGGGACCAGTGACAGAAGGGCTCCTTTCACTGGAGCTGGGGAGGGGAGAGGGAGGGTCATAATTAAAGAGGAAACACTTGGAAAAGGAGATCTATGCAAAACAGAGGGGGGGGGAGGGGCTCTATTCTTTATTTCGGGGTGTTTTTTTTTTTTCTTCCCTAAATAGTGGGGAATTCAGCTTTGCCACCATTAACGGCCAAAAGGCACCTTGGACAGCAAGTGGAGCTGTGACTTTTTTTGTCCACACGATGTAATGTTGTTTAACGGGAGTGAAGTTAAAGATGATTATATGCATGTGCACGCATTGAAACACGCACGCCTCCCTCTTGTACAAGGGACTGGAAACTGGGCTGAAAGGGAGAAGGGAAGAGGCAAGGGAGGATGCATCTTTCCCCAGAAAGGACCTGGCCAGTGTGTGCAGCAGGAGTCTCAGAGTTGGGGAAGAGACAAGCATGCTTTGCATTTTTGAGACTTTCCTAGGAGGGGTAGGTAGGTAATAAAACCTGAACGGCTGGACCTCAGTGTGCTTTGTGATACTCCTAGAAAACAAAATGAAGGAACTAGAGGGAAACTACATAGGTTTTTGACACATGCTCATTTATTATTATTATTCTGGTTTGTGCATTTCCTACCAAGGATAGGGGAGCAGCCTGTCTTTTGCATTTGCAGCCTCTCTCTCAAGTGCTCCACCACTCTCTGTCTTTTCTCCAAGAGGTGCTGAGAATCCTATACAGAAGGAGAGGCCAAGGTCATATGCAACTGCTTCCTAAGAACCTTCAGGTCTTTTACCTGTCATGAAACCTACGATGGAATCAAACTCTATTTCTTCCAGGATGTCAAAGTGAATTTATCTAGGTATGTTTACTTGATAGACATTTAGATATGCCTGGTATAAGCAGAGGAAATAAAATTCTAGGCACAGACCATGGCTTCAGGAACTCATGATTTAGTGTGAAAGTAGAGTATACACATAAGATGCAAACTATAAGGACAGTTACAAAACAACGTATAAAATATGCAGCATTATACAAAAGGGGTGGTAATGAGTAAAGGGAGGAAAATGAAAGATGCTCTCTCGATTTGTGCCATTCAATTATAAAATCAACCATTACTTTTCTTCAGTCACTGGACCTTGGGGAGGTCTTTTGGGAAACCCTTAGCCTTTCTTCCATTAGTATTTTGGCAACTCTGCTGACTGCAAGGCACATTATAACTCCATGTTTCCATGTGGATGTATCCGTTGGCATTTAGGAACAAGAGAGCTGTGGGGGCACCTGGCAAAGGGTGTGCTGGTAGGAGCTGACATCTGGTGGTTCACATCAAAGGCCTACAAATTAGTAGGTGTCTGCTGTGTTGACTTTTCTATTCTTAATGTAATAGTTTATTTAACTGCATCCCTTAGAGGCTGTTAAACATATCAAATGGAAATCTGTAAGCAAGCTTTGGGGGAGGGGGGTGGCGGAGGCGGGACACCAAGCAACAGAAACTAAGAGGATCCAAAAGAAGCACCTCATCAACTGAATTAGCAAAGGAGGTTCAGAAGCAGTGTCTGCAGCGTTAGTCCATCAACTCGTTATAACAGACAATACAACAAAACAGAAGTGGCAAATCAGAAACACATGCAAAAGATGAATAATTCTAAACAACATACGCCAAATAACATTAAGAGTGAAAAAATGGTATGTATAGTGCTGTAACTTTAGTAGCTGCTTCCATTAAACCTAGGAGGGTAAGGAGAAATTTAAGATCTGGGTAGGATTTCTAAGGCCAAGGCTTGTGAATTTAGAATGGAGATTGTGCCATATAAAGCAACATTTTATCTTTTAACATTTTAGCATTTATCTTTTAAGCTGTTGTTTAATTTTGGTTGCTAATTCCTAAGTGTCCTGGGGCCCAGATTTGCTTAATTCGGCCCAGAGGGAAATATTACAAAACCAGAGTTACGAGGCCAGTGAACGTACACCAAATACACGAAAATCAGGTCCACGTACAGCGTGTGCGCTCCCCACGTACTCTTGGACAGGAGAGGGTTGGTGTGAGTCCGAGGTTGGAAAGACCTTGTCTCGATCTCCTGCTGGTCTCAGAGATTGGCTTCATGACCCCCCGCCGTCTGGGCCTGTTCCCTTCCCCACCCTTTCCGCCCCTGCCTGCAGCCTCTGGTTTCTGTCGGGAAGGTAAAAGCCTGGATTAAGTGATGAGCTGCCTGCCTCTAAAACGACCGGAAAAACCACGGCAATCTTCGGCAGCCACCACGTGGGGCAGCGAGAACGACAGTGGTACCTGCAGGACCCGCAGCCGGCCGGGCCCTGGCGCCAGCCCCGACGGCGGCCCCGCCACCTCCGCCGGGCTTGTCCTGGTCCTCACCTCCTCCGGGGGCTCGATTAACCTCCAGGCGCTGCAAGGGGCCTGCACGCAGTTCCCGGCGAGGAGGGAGGAGAGAGGCGCAAGGAACGGACGGCTCTACCTGATGGAGAAGAGCTGAGAGTCTTAGACCCGGGAACAGAGAGGGGAGGGCAGGGGAGGTAGGGGACGGGAGCGCAGGGGAGCGCGCTGCGAGGGGAGGGGAGGAGAGGAGAGGAGAGGGGAGAGCACCGCGAGGGAAGGGGAGGGGAGGGAAGGGAAGAGCACCGCGTGGGAAGGGGAGTGCAGTGGAGGGAGGGGAGGAGAGACCGCTACACTTGGTGAGAACCTCTGCGGTCGCAGCACCGCGCGGGGGACCGGGTGTCTGGGCACGCCCATGGAAGTGACAGCCCTAAAGAGACAGCAGAAAACCAGCAACTTGAAAAACCGCCCGAATTCCTATTCTCGGCAAATCCAGGCTCCAGGTCTCGGATGCGCGTACCGTGCAAACCGGGGTCCCTCACCAGCAGGTGGCATCTTCTCTAGCGTTTCTCGTGGCGTGTAGCCCAGGAGATCGAGTTCACCTAGTCCCAAGCCCTCCTTCCCAGGCCTTCGATGACAAGTGCTGTGTCCTTTGAACCACTCTACTCTGCAAGCAGGAGTGCGGTCGCCAAGAGCATGAAGATTGGCTCCAGATTCTGCTGCTCGCTTGGGCAAGAAGTTTCAGAAGAGCAAGTCTTCACAGGACAGTTTCCAAGTTTGCTCTCCTGGTAGCAGTCATGCCCCTAGAGTTTTCTGAGGTCTGGGACAGAGAATGAGGCACGGAGTTCTGGGTCTAGGTGCAGGGGTGTGGGGGTAGAGCTATTCAGGGCCCTGAGCATGCCCTAGTTCAGACAGACCGTGCAGACCCGGCTCATTGCTACTTTTCCGTGACCTTCCTTTGGCCGTTTGTCCACTGTCCGTAACATTTCTTATTCCTTCGATTTGTGCAAAGGCCTCCTTGGGGATATTTAATAAAGACGTGTGGAATGAATACATCAATTCCTGTTCTTGGAAAGTTTGTTCTTCATTTGGGAAAAAGCGTATGTACATGTCTTCATAGAAAAAAAAGTTATGAACTATCTCATTGGCTTTTTAATAGGACAGAAATCGCCCTGAAGGTCATTTGTCAGGTCGAATTCTCTCTGTTTGGGTCCTTCTTGGCCCACTTGTCTGAGGCCCTGTGGGAAGGTCCTGAGAAGTAGCACAGGCTCCACCCTTTAGTCTGGTGGTTCTGCTGGCCTGCCCTCCTCACTCTCTCACGCTGCTCATGATGGCCCCTGCGTTGAAGAGGGACCGCTGCCACAAGTAAAGAGAAGGGGAGGCTGCCATTGGCAGTCATCGTGAGCGGAGAATTTCCTATTTGATGCCTTTTCACAACATTTGTTGCACAGATACATTATAAACCACATTTCCTTTCTTTCTTCTTCTTTTTTTTTTTTTCATATATCCTGCCAGTGCTGGTTAAAACCTCCCTGTCTGGAGATTTAAACATATTTTGAACAGGCCCCTCCTGGGACTTCAGGGTAACCTGACTCTCCATCCTGGATAAGTTAATAAGGGCTCAAAGCTACAGATAATTCCAGAGACCAAATGGTCTTCAGAGGTCCCCCCAGGGTGGCAGCCTGGCTGGCATGGGCAGTCACAATCTTCTAGGCTATTTCTTTTTCATTTATTTGAACCACATTTCTTGCTCACATCTGTGCAGGTAGATTATAAGACCTTAAGCCATGCTCACTCTGGTCAGTGGGAAAGGGCCCCAAGAACCAAGGATGCAGGTTTCAGAAGCATCCCCCAAAGGGTAGCTTGAGCCTGCAGCACCCATTCACCCCAGGCCAGGCTTGAGTGAGGGGTTATAGGGAGCCTTTTCAGCTGGGCTCTGGCCTGGACACAGTCAACTTTTGTAGTCACTTAATGAACCTGGACATAGCTTTCTTCATTTATAAAATTGACTAGCTAGAGACAGTGGCTCTCTGGGATGCCTCGACATTCTAAATTCCTAGTGTCTCCTTTCCAGAGGGCTCACCTCTCAGTCTGGAGACATTTGGTAATGCTTCCCCAGTGCCCTCAGTGTTGGGACCTGTTATTGCCAGTGATGATCCCCAGCCAGAAGAAATTAAATGAGAGTCCTGGAATCAGCATAGGCTCCTTTGCTTTCACTGGTTATGACTTTTTTGGAACTGGTTCATGTTCGTCCTACTCTAAGTGCTCTCAGTCTTTCCCCAACTTTCTCAGCTTGTGAGTTCCCTCCTCTTCATATTTTCCCCAGAACCATGGCCCACATCCAGCCTGGATTCTAGGTTCCAGAACAGCTTTTTTTCACTGTACAGACATAATAGTATTGGATGCAAACCTTTTATTAAAGTACGGGAGTGCTGATGCTAGAGTGGCTAATTGTAAAGACTCTATTTAAAGGCAACAAGGACCATGACACTTTGTATTTTAACTCAATCTTAACAGGAATCATACTTGACTGTTAAATTTTTCTGATTGTGCATCTTTCTCAATGCCGCTTTAGTTCACAGCTGTTCCCCATCTCTCACCCTGGTAGGCAGTAGGCACTCAATATATAATGTTGAATGAATGGTAATGTTTTACCTAGTGCCCCATATCCCATTTCCTGTTGTCTGAATCCAATTTAACTTATTCTTCACTCTGTTATTAAACCATTGTCAAACATCTGGCATGTGCCTGCCATTGCTCTGGCTGTATTTTATGGGGGTGGGTAATGAATTGAGCCTATATATAGTCTGCAAAATGTGGAACACACTTTAAGATGCATAGCACTATAGAAATGAAAGATATTTTTATCTCTTCAGCATCATTCTGCACAAGGAGACAATTCTCCTGCAGCACTGTTTAAGAACAATAGACCTGTTTAGCCTTGACACACTCCTGCATTCGGGGCACTGGGTATTCAATTCACATGGGAGCGGCATTATCTCTCTCAGCAAAGGCCTGGAAAGTGTATAATTTACAGAGAAGAAAAGATATGAAAAATGTTATGAAAGGATGTAGCAGTGCCCCCATGCCTTGTCTCATTGCTGGCTGAGTACACAGGCCAGGACCTTCATCTGTGCTCCAGGGATGGCACAGAAGGTAAGCCTCAGCATCCCTCTTAGGTGCTTGGAACTAGTCATGTGTCATTTCGGAATATGCCATGTGCTCTTTTTGTGTATATGAATAGGCTGATTATGTGGAAAATATTGGAAGACAAAGTGAAATACCAGTTTATGACTCATTTGTGGTATTCAAAGTGTTAGAAATTATACCGCATTTATTTTTTTCTCCATTATTCTTTTTTATAACCCTCTCACCACACAAACATACACACACCTAAGAGCTATGTTATAAATCAGGAAACCTCTATAGCAGCCAGGGAGGGAGCAGCTGCATTTTACTTGAAGTCTCTGTAAGCTTTATCCTGGATGACAAACTTTACTTTCCCTTTTCTGGTTTTTACATATAGTATTTTTCCTTCCTTCCTCTCTCCTGCTTTCTCTCCCTCTACAATTTCTTCCCTCTTTCCATATAATAACTTATATAAATATATAACTTATATAAGTATATACAGATTGATATAAAAGTTACATAATAACTTTTGTATTTACCTATCTTTATAAAGTTATTTATCTTTGTGTATGTTCAAAACTTTACACGCATATACATGCACACACACACGTAACTTGAATTAACATGGTAGCAATGGGCCTCCTATCCATATATTCTGAACTACTGAGCCCTAGACTAGGTTTTCATCATTTTCTGTCTGAACTCATAGCCTCCTCAACTCATTGCCTAGTCTGCAGACTAACAAATCCCGTCTCCACTGTCTAACCCACTGTTCTACCACATTGGTCTGAAATTCAGTTCTGTGATATCTTCCTCAAGCTTAAAAACACGAATGGTCCCCGAGGTGGATTATAACCTTTTTAGCATGACACATAGCGCATGTCAAACAAACACATCTTCCCTGTCCCATCGCAGTCATCTCTTCCATAGCCCACACTTTATTCCTCTCACATTATATTTTATTGATCAGAGGCATCAGCCACTTTTACCTTTCCATACCATTCTCATACTATTTTCTCTCCTTTCATATCTTTATTTCTTCTCCCACCAGGTGCTCACTGCTCAGGATCAGTTAAACTATCTTTCCAAAAGAAGTTTGCTTCACCTCTTCTTCCTCTCAGTCAAAACGGAACAGCTTATCTATATCTAGGTCCACAGCATTCTTATCATCTTTTATTATATAACTATTACTATTGTATTATAATTATTTATTTACATGTCCACCTTCCAAACTTTATGTGGGATCTTCAAGATAATGGATAATTTTGTGAAATTTATTTTGGCATATCACAGAGTGTATTTCAATGCTCAACATACAGCAATTGCTTACTAAATGGTGTTTAAATGAAATAAAATTACTCTGAAAGTCCCTGTGCCCTTCTTGTGACCATCCAGTCTCAAGTTGGAAATTCTTTTCTTTTATCACCTGATGCCTTTAGAGCCAACTGGATCCACAAAGTTCCAAATCCATCTTTTGGAACTAGATGCACCTGAAGGACTGGAGGAAAAGATTTCTGTCTATACATTTTGAACTGAACCCACATCTTAAGCAAATATGGGAAGCGGTACTGTCAATCTGTATAAATCACAACCTGACTGCAACTCTTGTATTATGAGAACAGTTAGAAATCCTGCTTTTTAAATATTGCTTAATGGTAAACCAGTTGAGAAGCTAGCACACTCCATAATAATTACATGGACATAGGTTCAAAGTAAATGAGAAAAACCAACATTAATTTTTCCCAAACTCAGTCCAATTTGAATTGAATTGATGGTTCAGTGCTTTTTCTGTTGCCTCCATTTGCTGCTGTCTGTCTGACAGTACAAGCATGCTGAGGTAGAAACTCCTTCTCCTCCATCTTGCTTTGTTGTGGCCAGCCTAACATAACAGACACTATGTTATAATAAGGTGGGTCTCAGTGGTAGGGTTCCTGGGCCATCAGCATTATCATCTCCTGAGAACTTGTTAGAAGTGCAAATCTTCAGGCCCTACCTCAGACCTCCTGAATCAGAATCTCTAGGGTGGGGCCTAGCTACCTGTGTTTTAACAGCCTTCCAGATAGTTCTGATGCATGCTAATATTTGAGAACTACTGTTGTTATAACTTCTGTATGCCACCACCCAGCTGTGACAGTGACTAAGCCATGGCTAATTCTATGGTATCTATTCTCCCAGCTCCCTTCCATCTCACTGGATTATTTTAAAGCAAATTCGCACATTATATCCTTTCATCCATTATGTATTTCGGTATGTGATAAGGGCCTTTAATGTGAATAAAATAATACTTTATAGTACAATTTGTTAAGTATCTGGGCCAGACTATTCATCTTTAAACAATTCATTCTTAGAATACCCTCAACAGCCTTAATATGGCAGTTTTCAGCCAGAAAAAGACAACCCAACTAGATAAGACGAAGAAAGATTTTTTTTCTTTTAGATTAAGAATTTACTATTTAAAAAAGTATGAGTCTCATTATTATAATGGAGAAGAAAAATTAACATCAAAGAAGCAAGTCCCAAGACAAAATATGCATGCCTTTACCTTGAAAGAGCTGACTCCTTATAGTTTATAAAGTTTTGTGCTACTTCCTCTTCATAAAGTATATGGTCTGATTGTTTACCCAGAATTGTGATAGATTCACAACTTTTATCCACATTCTTGGCCCCATCTTCTTTCTGATCCACTTGCATTTATATGAAAATTGACCAGAGGTAAGATGCAACCCATACCCATGATCTGTCATCACCTGAAAAATACAAGGGAAGACACCCCTCACCTGTTCTCATTAGCTGAGTGTGCAAGCCCTCTAAGTTAACCAGCCAGTCTCATCAGAGGGCTATGTCATCGCTTGGTCCCTCAAGTCCCATTATATTCCACGAGTACTTATTAGACTGAGAAACTCAAAAGAATATTTACTGCACCCACCCCCCCCCGCCCCTTCAGATGTCCATGGCAAAAACTGACACTTGCATGGAGCATGATTTGATAGCACTATCTGCAAAGTGTCAGAAAGGGGAGGCAATCGATACACTTAATTTACTTGGAATAATTCATTGCCTAACCGGAGTTTTCAGTGAAGGCAGACAAATTCCACACAAAACTATCTCACCCACCTGGATCTAGAGGAGTACAGTGAATCCGTCTTTTGAATGAGATGTAAAACGGAGTTTCTTCTTTTCATTAATGACTCCCTTGGCCCTTTCTTTCTTGAGACAGGGTGTTCATTCAGTCAGCCATTTTTCAAAGTGGGTGATGTATGCTAGTGACTGAAGGTTCCCAAGGCATTCCCACCTGAGCTGATTGTTTTCACTCTCTGCCCTTATATTTGGGTGTGTTGCTTGCTCAGAGCCTGTCAATTGGAGCTATACTCCTCCTCAGGAGGAAGGAAAAGCACGGATGTTTTTCTTTGGTGGAAGGTGGTGGTGGTGATAATTTTTCATTCTCTTCAAGGCTAAACTGATAGGAAATCTGTTGTGGGACTGAAAGTTACAAATAAGAAAGACTTGTATATAGCAGTAAGGTGGGAAAATTCAGCAAGATATACTGAGGTCACAGAGCCCCTTCAAAATAAATATTGGAGAAGCATTTAGACTTAGTGGCTTCACAGTGATTTCTCCACCTCTCTTCTCATTTATCTGGTACCATGTGCAAAGTGATTTGTGGTAGAATTTGCCACATAGCAGCAGTGATCGCCCACGAGTTCCGAGTTTTGGGGAGAATCCATTGGAAGGTTCTTCCCTTGTTAAGACACTACCATCTCTGGTAAATGCTTAATATTGTCCCAGTGGTATTGCACTGACACAGGACAGGAAGGGGACAGGAACCAGAGATCCCAGTTGTAGCAGTTAAAGGAGCTTGGGGAGGACAGATGTAATTATAAGGGGCCTTTGAATAATTATGCTATTACTATCTAATTATGAAGTGCTACTTTCTACTTTAACTACCTGAAATTCAGAGATCATTCAGCTATAGGCTTTCCACAGAGCTTTGGCATGCCCCCTGAAGCGGTGGGGGGCAGGTGGGG
>NW_006438076.1:2311362-2327258 GCF_000325575.1 Pteropus alecto | reverse complement strand
AGTTAAGGACACAGTAAAAAATCACGGGACTCCTGGTGGGGCCAGAAAGATAGCCTGAAAATGTCAGCGAGTGAATTTCCATTCTCCTCATTTGTCAAAACTCCTCACCTCTCTGTGCTTCAATTGAGTTATCTACAAAAGGAGGGAAAGACTACGTCTCTCCTCCCCTTGCTTATCAATAGGCTGGAAAAGAAAAAAAAATAAAGATATATTCTATCGTATATATGTACCATAACTTCTTTATCAAATCATCTATTGATGGGCACTTAGGTTGCTTCCATATCTTGGCTGGTAAAGGGATTAAAAAGTACAAATTAGTAGTTACAAAGCAGTCACAGGGCCTGGGGATTACAGCATAGGAAATATAGTCAATATTATTGTAATGGCTGTGTGTAGAGCCAGATGGATGCTAGAGTGATCTGGGTGGGGGTATCATGTAGTGAATTATAGAAATGCTAACCATTGTGCTGCATATCTGAAACTAATACAAAATTTAAAGAAAAATATTAAGATATAAATCTCTGTGAATATATTTTATTATCCTTTAAAATAGGAGAATCGATCAAGAAATATTTGTTGAATGCTTATTTTTCTTAGGGTACTGGAGAGGATGCAGAAAATGTAAGACATATGCCCCTGGCCTTAAGTACCTTTCAATACAGTTGAAGACACAAAACAGACACATTATCTGATTCAGCCAACCATTGATTTATTCATCAAATGTTCACGAGACACATATTTATTGAGTACCTACTTTGTGTTAGGCAGATGCTGGTAACACAGAGATGAAAAAGATTTGCATTTTGTCCTCAAGGAGCCTGTTATCGGTTTAGTGAGACATAAAGAACAACAGTATAAGCTTTTGAGATAAGCTGGAAGTGAGCCAGTAATATAGATTCTCTGAGAGGGGCACACGTGCCATGGACTGGTTGGGCAGGGACTTTTCACAAAGGCCTTGGCTGGAATAGGAAGGGACTAAGTTCAAATCTGACACGAGTCCTGGTTAAATTAGAGACTCTGACAGCCATTGTCTCTAGTCCCCACTTCATGTTCCATCTCCCACAACACAAGGAATAAAACTCAATCGGAGAAGCATAATTGTGGTAATAGAGGAGGAAATTAATTCCTAATTTTGATTTCTTTTGAACCATTTTTACTTGACTGAGTCAAACCTGCTGTGGAAGATGATTCATTACTATCTATTTTAAATCATGATCAGGAAGCACAATGACATGCCACAATGATAGAAAATGTGTTTCAAATGAAGAAATCTCAATTTTTTTAAACTTTCAAGAAAATAATTTGGTTCTTCCTTATAGAATATACGAGAAAGAAATGACCTAAAATACAGTTAAATTCACTATTGGTGACTGAATCCATATATTACTTATGTAAGCAAAAATTAAACAAAATAATCTCAATTAAAAAATCACATATTAAAAAAGCATATAGAGTCAAATGTAAACAGCTTCTTTCACCAGGCCTCACCCCAAATCTCCTCCCAAAGGCAACCAATATTAGCAATTTTGTGTGGACCTTTCTAGTCTTTTGTTATGTGTTCATACACATATATAAGAGCAAGCACTCTGTATACATATGAACAAATGGAATCACACAAGACACGTGTTATTCTACAATTATATCTTCTTTAATTTTACCAATATATCTCATAGATTTTTCCAGTGATAGTCTGCTTTAATATGCCTGAAGGAAACAGAAATTGAAGCATTCATTTCCTTTTGTCCTCTGCTTTCCAAGGGAAGGCTTGCGTCTTTCATTCGTATCTGATCCAGGCTCGCAGTGAAGCAGCGATTGCTATCCTGGTCAGGGAGAGTGGGCAGAAGGGATGGGTGGGGGCACAGGAAAAAAAAATCTGAGCCACACTGAGTCTCCGGGTTTTTAAATCTGATCCCAATATAGAGAATGGAAACAGGAGCCAAAATTAGCTCCTGAAACTTTTAGGCAGACAATGATCAGCTGGCCTCAGGGAGTAAGACAGCCCTGATCTCAAATTAATCACTATCAGGCTCACATTTATTCATCACTTCCTATGTGCAAAAATGTACAAGTGTTTTAGTGCTGTTCTTTCCATCAAGGCCTCCTTTTATGAAGAAAGGAAGGGAAGAAGGAAGGGAGAAAGGTAGGAAGGGAAGAAGGGAGGGAGGGAGGGAGAAGAGAGAAGAGGGCAGAAGGCAGATGTCTCTGTCCTATACAGGCCTGTGGCTTTGAGGTCTCTGTCACCCCTCTAGGGACAGTTTAAAGACTTCTGTTCTCACACCTCATCCAGGAGCACACAAACAAAGCAAAAAGGGTTCGTTCTGAGTTTACGGTGTGACTGTGCAAGGTTCATTAGATCAGCTCTCCACATTCAACCCTTTCGAACCTCTGGAAAGAGATGAAGTCTCTGGGGAAGCAGTCTTTAATTTATTGGGTTTTAGAGGCAATTGATCAGAGACTTTAATATCCATTGGGTCCTTATCTCCTACCCTTCTCATCTTCCCAAACATATGCAATCAGACAAGAGAGGACACACATTATTTTTGTATCAGAGAGGGAGACTAATTCTTGAACATGCAAGTCATAATGAGTGCAGTTGTAGAAACCAACAGAACATCTAGGTCATTGAAGAAGATTTACTCAGTCCTCGGAGTACACAAGAAGACACCACACAGGGCTTCTGGAGGCTAGCATGGAGAGATGTCTGTGCAGCGGCTCTAAATTCTGACTAGTCCTCATCATGTTGAAGGTTAATTTAGGTCATGGAGGAAGGGCCTTGGCAACCATTCCAGTCTGTATCCTGGCATTAAATAAGGTACGCTCAGATGGAATTCTGAAGGAAATTTCATAGGTGATGTACAGAGGTATGGGCTAGGTTAAGCGAGCCAGTAAGAGGTGATGCTGAGTTACTCAAGGAGGAGGAGCAGTGATTAAATCATTACCACCCCTAGCCCTGATGTAGTGAAGGCAGGGACCAAGGTAAGTGCAGTGTTGGAGAACTGAAGCATAGGGATGCAGCCACCTGCCATGAGCTGTAATCCAGAGGGACAGGGTGCTGCCAATGACAGAATCTAGTACTGAAGCAGAGAAGGAGCAGTGGAAGATAAACTCCCTCTTTGCTCTATCCTCCTGTGCTCTCTTTTCTTTTTAGTGGCTCTTGGTGGATGAACCCAATTGGAGCTCAGAAGGAAAGGGAATCTGAAGATGAACTCATAGAGTCAGGGCACAGAGTAGAAAAAGTCAGAGTAGAAATCCTGGTGGTGATGAAGGTAGGCAGGGCGGGGGGAGGGAGGGCAGATACAGAGAACAGCCTAATGGAGATTCAGACTGGAAGCTCAAACAAGTCAGCACAGAAAAATGTGGCATAGTTTCGTGAGGCTCTGGATCAAATTAAAAGGGCAAGAAACTGTTGTCCATGTCACCCTAGTGTGCTTAGCACTTGAAAGATGCAGGTAAACCACCGCTCACTGAATCTGCAGAGTCCTGGTCCTCTGGGTATAGACTCCAACAGGCTGGAAGAGAACTCCACAATCCATCCTCTTGCCTCCAAGGAACATAGTACTAGACAATTCCAGGGTAACGGGAGGTCGCAATCTTTTATTTTCACAGTTTTATGAGGCGTTCATTTCATCCATCATTAGTGATGCAAGCAAAATGAAAAAAATTACTTCAGTTATAAACACTTAGGCATTTACTATGGGGCATACCGGATTTTAAACTTTGCATTGGATATGGAGATAAACAAGATATGGTCCTTGCTCTTCTGAAGCTTGCATTCTGTTGACTGAAGCAGATATATGCATGGCAAATTATAATTCCAAGTAGGATGTGATTAGTGTTTTAATAGAGATCAATACAATATGTTGTGGACGAACAGAAAAATTAGAGGTTAATTTTGACTGCGAGCATTAGGAAAAGCAGAGAGGTGTTTCAGCAGGGTTTTAAGAAGAGATATGCTTAAAGAAGTGGTGGACATGGATGTGGGTAAAAACAGAAAGGTCGAAAAGCTCCACAGATGCTTGGGAGGGCTTGGAGAGCTCTGGGGCAGCTGGAATGTGAAGCAAGAGGCTGGGGCGGTAAGGAGTCAGCTGGGTGGAGCCGCAGAATATCTGAATGTCAACACCAACGTATTCCGGGCAAGACTGCCACTTACCTGTTCAATATTCATTCTCTTCTTTATCCTTACTAATAGAACCCCAATTTTTTTCAGAGTGTCATGATGTCCATTTCAAACTATGAAATGCCTCAGCTCCCTTGCAGCTAGATGGGCATCAGGTGACAACTCGCACTGAAAACGGGTAAGTAAAAGTCTTCTAGGAGAGATTTCTGGAAAAGCTATTGTATGACCAGTCAAAAGGGACTCATCTGGCCCACGCCTTTTGCCCTTTGCTCCTCTCTCCTTCCTGTTTAGCATATGAACTCGAGGCCTAGAGATGGAGCAGGCATCTTGTGAAGCACAGGACCTGCCTGGCGGGGGAGGGGGGCAGAAAAGGAATGAGAAAGAGCCTGAGTCCATGATGACTTCCTGGAACAGCAGCATCAGTCTTGAAATGTCTAGCTCCTGACATCTTGTTATTTTCTATGCCTCTGTAGTCATATTTCTGTTACATGAAACTGCACATAAGACCAGTGCTTGAGTGCTTATTCTATAAGATAGAAGTAATGTAGACCTTGTATGGGGGACTTTACTTCTAGTCTAGCTCTCTCTCTGGATATGATAAGTAATAGTACAGATTTGGTATTTGGTAATCTGGCTGCTTCTAGTCCAGCTCTACCCCTGGCTAGCAAGCTGACTGAAGGTGACTCAATTCACTTTTTCTGGGAATGGTGTCCTCATTTGTAAAATAAAGCTTTTCTTCAAAGATCTCTGAAGGACCATTGAGCTCCATGGTTTCCTGACTAGAGTGACATATTAGGAAGATGGCATGAGATAAAGTGGGGGCTGCCTGCAGAAGGGATATGGTTGTTAGATTTAGAGAGAAAGAAGGTAGTGAGACCTTGAACCAGGGGCACAGAGATATAAGAGAAGGGGTCGGCAGTGAAATTAGTAGGTCTCCTGGATTGGACTGGATGGAGGCTACGTGGTTTAGAGGGAGAAGTTGTAAATGACTGATCCAGAAGATGAATAAAACGCAAGGATGTAAGAAGACTGAGTATTCTTTAATATTACAGGGATTTCGAATAAATTTTTAGAGATGCTGAGATAGTGTGGCCTCATCTAACACTCTTAGGAAGTCATAGAAGCAGAAGCCAACAACAATAAAAATAACTGCAATTCATGTCACACTCTCCCCCTCAAAAACCCAAAGCGTGTTTGTATACTTGTTACAAGTTTAATATTGCGATACCCTTGCAAGTGAAGAAGGGAAGAGTATGCCATTTCTCCCCATTAGACTGACAGAGAAACCGCAGTCTGAAGGAGCAGGGATCTGCTTAAACTGCTGAGGGGCGTCAGGGGCAGAGCCGGCACTCGGAATTAAGTGAGCCTTCCTGTTGACCTGGGCCCCTCGGGGCCTGAGGAACATGAGAAAAACCTAAGATTTGGGTGCTGCCTCCCCTGACCCATTACTAGTTCCAGAATGCATACTCTAATAAATGATCTCCCTACCGCTTTTAATTTCTGATGGTACATAGTGGAGTCAGATCTGGATGCATCGGAGCACTGACGTCTTACCTAAAGCTTGAAAGTTCTACACGGAGAACAAAAGCAAGGTTCCTTGGCTCCAGTTTTGCACGATGATAAGGTGCTGAGAAAGCCCTGTGATCCCTGGAGGTGTGTTCCTTCTTAGCTTGCGCTTCCAGTTTGCTAATTGGCTGGCTTTGCCTAGCCTGAAAATTCAGGTCTCCATTTTTTTCTAACCCACGTTTCTATTTGGTCCGATCTCAGACACAATTCCTTTCACAGATCTCTCTTACAAACAATGGGGGCATAACTGGTATATTTTAATCCCAAAATGGCATCTGCAAGCGTTCTGCAATGCCGCCAAGCCAGCACTTTTAGAAGCATCTGACGATATTAATTTCAGTCTATTTCCTGAGGTTTGCAGGAAACTAAAATGTAGAAAGTGCTGTGGCAAAAAAAATTAAAGCTTCATGGAAAAAAAAAGGAAGATTGACAGGAAACCAGGCTTCAATAAGACAGCTTGCACCAAGTAGGGCTGTCCTTTTTTCTGCATATCAACATATGCGGAGGGAGAAATAGCTCTCTCTCCTATTACATCCCTGCGATTGGACATGGTTCTTGCCTAGCTGCTATAGGTTTGGGATGACTGGGGTAAATATTCACAGGGGACTGTGCACTGGGTCCATTGGTCTGGGGTATAAATCATTGCTGTAGCCAGACTTCCACGAAAACAAAGTTACATCTGATTTTTATCAGAGGAAAACAAAATCTAAGGAGACAATAAGATCAGTTTTTCTAAAATGCATGATTATTTTGTACTATTTGATTTCCTCACATCCCTTTTGTTTTTTACATCTGAATCTGATGTTTTAAATTCAGGCCTCCGTGGAAAGAAATTCCTTCTAAATCTCCCATGTGCAAAGATCATTTGAAGCAATTCTACCTCCAAATACACCACATTTCCTTTTAAAAGCACCTTTCTTTGTCTGGTTTTCTCTTTCCTTTGATGATCTCATTGCTGGTTTTTTTTCTTCCCTTCTTTCCTCTCTTCTCCTCTCTCTCTCTCTCTCTCTCTCATGAATTCATTCATTAACGAATGTATTAAAAAGCAAATATCTTGTAACCACCACCCTGGTAAAAACAAAAGAAAACGGAACTCCGCCAGCCACTCCAAAATCCTCTCCAATCTTGTTCCAATCTCAATCCCTTCCCCTACGAAGGTTACCACAATCCTGACTTTTATAGAAATCACTTCCTGCATTTCTTTATATTTTTATCACTGAAGCAAAATTCTTAGACACTTCAGTTTAGACTTGCCTTTTTACAAAAATTTATGTGTTCTTAAGTCTCCTTCGATCTATAACTCCTTCACCCCACCTTCAATATCTTTCTTTTTGTTACAATTTACCTATTGGAGAACCTGGGTCATTTGTCCCTGGAAAGTCCCACAGTTTGCACACTTAGTGAGATTCAACGTTCCTCTCTATTTCCTGCAAATTGGCAGCAGTCCAAGGCTTGATCAGATTTGGGTTCAATTTCTTTAGCCAGAACATAGATTGTGTTGTGTGTGTGTGTTTTTTTTAAGGAGGCATTTGATAACTGTCTTTTTATGACGTTGGTACTCTTTTTTTAAAAAAATTAAGATACGATTGACATATAACATTAGAATAGTTTCAGATATACAACATAATGATTCAGAATTTGCGTACACTGGGAAATGATTGGTGCAATAAGTCTAGTTTTCCTGTCACCCTATAAAGCTACAGAATGCACAGTACAGTGCTGCTGATTGCAGTCAGCATACCGCACTGGTTTTCTTGACTGTTTCCTGTACAGCCTTCCTCTGCCTCGCTGGGCTACTTCAGAGGGTCCCTTCCTGTTTCTCACCAGTAGGTGGACACAGTCCTGCTCAGCACAGAAAGGATTGCTGGTATATCCACCAGTCAGCCCTGCACAGTCTTAGGAAACTCCAGGAAGAATTACCACACGAGCCATGGGGCAGCGATCCCCAAAGCCTGTGATAGGAGGTGGGGAGGACGAGTGTCAGGTCTTTCAAAGAAAAAAACGGTTCTGCAAACTGCTCATCTCCACTGGAAGGTGATCTTTAAAATAGGGCCTCGTCACTCCAACCTTCCCCAGCTAGCTGTCTTTGCTTGTTGCTATGAGATAAATAAGGGGGAGAGGATGAAGCCCAGAGGTGCCTATGGGTGTGCAAATTGGTGGGTAAGACAGGGACACCCCAGATTCTAGGGAAAGGCTAAGGAGTCTTTGTGAACCCTGGAAGAGGCATTGGGACCCGCGAGGCAGGCCTTCTGAGGGACCCACATGGTTTTGCTGGTGAGTTTGAAAAGCAAGTTGGTATGGGATCAGGGAAGGGAGACATGCAGAAGGCACCCAGACTGGGCTCAGCTGTGAGACTGCACCCCCTGAGTGTTTCTCTGCCCTCTCTGCGTTACAGCCCAAGTGAGACTTTCTCTTTTCTTTTTTCAAATTCATAGGTGCAAGACATGCCCAAATGCCACCATGGATAGTGTTAAACTTATTATGATTTGTTGTTATTGAGAGGAGGTGAGAGATGAGGTGGTGAGAAAACATGCTACTTCACTCCTGCTGCAACTTTAATATAGACAGAATCAAATTCAGCAAACGCTCACACCTGTGGTGGCCCTTTAAGGAGAATTCTTTCAAAGATCCCAATAACCTCACAGTATGGATGAAAGATAGAGGCTGAGAGAGAGAGAGAGTTAAACAAGGTTCCCCAGGCCAAACAGGTACTCATTCTCTACGAAGTGTGTTGTTAATTGTAGATCACTCTACACACTTTACTTGTCATTCTTATTCTTAGACAGGAAACTAGATGCATTGTGAGGAATAACAATAGCATTTGGGTCCACTGAGTGAATAATAGGATTAGAACAAGACTTTGGAAAAGCCACTGGGGTTCCATCCTGCTTTGTTCTTCTCTGATGTGAGCCCAGCTTGTGTCACTGTGGTAATCTGAATCTTGACATGGCCTTGGAGAGCCAGGATGCCACAAGAGACAGGGGGCAAGGGACATGGGCGGCTCTCAGAGGTGTCTACTGAATGAAGGAGGGAGCAGAGGAGTGAGTTCAGTAAGGAGGGGAGACTTAGGGTGACGTTTCCTTTGGGACCTGCAATTCTTTACAATTCTGGAGAGTTATATGAAGCCCATTCCTGTGGCTCCTGTCTTACTCCCTGCTCAAGCTCTAGACATTTAGTCCTGGCTTGGTGGTTATTGGCACAGATGTTAAAGGCCATTAGGGGGAAAAATGGAAAGCTTTTTCTGGGCTAAAAAGTAAGTGTAGGTTTGGCCTATTGATCTAAGCACAATAGATAGTTTTCATAATTTGAAGGCCTGTGTGGTCAGACACATAAAGGCATTTGCTAAATCACAAACACAGTAAGAATTTGAGAGTGTGTGAGTGGCAGGGGTGAGTCAAAGAGAAGACAGTGGCCGAGAGTTCAGGTTCAGTTTGGAGAAGTAGCTTTTAACATTCTAATCATTGTATTAAAAAGCTGTTGTTTTCAAGCCTGCTTTTCCATCTTCTGCTTTGAGGGATAATTCTGTATCATGGCTTCCAATAATTATCTTTGATACTATTCTCTTATCAATGAGCCTAGGGGACCTTGCTCATTGGAACTATTGTTCCTCACTTCCCACGTTCTGGGAACTTGGTGTGTCATCCGTCCATGGGGTATTCCAACAAGATCTGGGGGCAGAATACAAAGCCTGAGAGGGGCGGGACCAGCTGTGGCTCACAGTCTGACTGGTGATGGAATTGTCTGTGCTCTGTGAGCCCCTGTTGAACTGCTCCAATTTGGGACTCGGGGACAATAATTTAAAAAGCTGAAAGATTTTGAAGTAACAAGTGGCTGCTTTTTTCTCCTCTCATTTCAGGCCTGCTGAGTTTTAGCCCGGCGTGGTTGCAAGGGCACCTCTCTCTCGTAAATCTGAAAACCCTCTGTCATTAAGGATTATTTTGCAGATTTTCTGAAAGTAAAAGGAAAATGAGAAAGGTAAAAACTTGACGTTTTCCAAATGCTTTACCTTTGAAGCATATGCCAGTGCTGCATTTTCGGTAGGAGTGTCTCGGTCAGAATTCTCTCCTTCCTTCCTTCGGCCCACTCCTGATTTGTGCCATTCTCTGCCTTTCTAAGCTTCGGCCCATTCACATCCATACCCCAGTTTGGAATTCTGATGTGAGCTCCAAACTTCCATTCTTTTTCTTTTTCTGTCATCAGATATTCCTGTTAGATAATAGGGAGACACCAGGCACCATCTTGCATAGAATCTGGGGTCTAAGACCACACAAAAAACGATGAGAATTCAGCTGCTGGAATAGTCACCTCATGAGTGGGCAGCACAGATGCTCTAGACCTACACTGCCTAATGCTGTAGCCACCACCCACATGTGACTCTTTGAATTAGAATTAATTAAAAGTTAATGAAATTAAAAATACACTTCTTCAGTCATACTAGTCACACGTCAAGTGCCCAGTAGCTAGCTCCAATGTGGCTAGTGATTATTGTATTAGACAGTGGAAATTTTATAGATCATTTCTAACACCATAGAAAGTTATATTGGACAGTGCTGGTATAGTCTTTTTACCCAAATAGTTTTAGGCTGGCACTGTATGGGAAGAAGGCTGGCAATAGGGGATTGTCCCTTACAGATGATAGTCACAGAAATAATCAAACCTTGGTTTGATAATTATAATACTTTTGAATAGAGCAAGCCAGAGATAACTTCACAAGAGTCATAGTGTCTTCATCTAGGTCTCCAAACCCTGATGAAGGATTAAGAAACTTAGATCCATTTGGAAATAAATGAATGGACATCAAAATGACATGACTGTCATTTTGTAGGGACACAAAATTGTGTCCCTACAAAATTCTTATGTTGAAGCCCTAACCTCCACTGTGACTGTATTTAGAGATAGGGTCTTGAGGAGGTGATAAATAGGTCATAAGGGTGAGACCCTAGTTTGATAGGGCTGGCCTCTTTATAAGAAGAAGAGGAAACACCAGAGCTCACTCTCTTCAGAACATCAAGAAGTTGGCCATCTACAAGCCAGGAAGAAAGATCTCACCAAAAGCCAAACACACTGGCACCCTTGAACTTCTAGCCTCCAGAACTGGGGGAAAGTAAATTCTTGTTGTTTAAACCACACAGTCTACGATATCCTCTCATGGCAGCCACCAGACTAATTCGATGACCTTGTATTTGGGTTGCTGCTACTCATAATGGCTAGCATTTGTATAGTGTTTTCAGAGGTGATTTTAGGTAGCTTATTTTCACAAAAGCTCCGGAGGCTGATATTAATATTGTAATTTCATAGATGAAAAAAAGAAGGCCTGAAAATTCTCAGATAATCAAGGGTCAAAGTGAATCTAGAAACCTGGGCTCCTGGATTCTCGCCCAGGGTTCTAGCCACTCAACCATTGCTTTAGCGATCTATTGTGATTGCCCGATGCTCACAGCACCTGGGCAACTGAATATTAGGGCTTTTCCATGGCTGCTCTTATATTAGTTTCTGCACAATGGAAATAACCGAAAGTTCAGGAACATGGGAATCAATATTGGACAGGCATCAAGGGATTTGACTCCAGAATATTGAGAATATTTTTTTCTACAAGTGTGTTTAAAAAAGAAAAAGCAAGAGAGAAATTGACAAAGGACATGAACAAGAAATCTGCAGAAGACAAAATTCGAATAGCCTATAAACATTTCTAAGTGTATAAACTTGTTAGTAAAAAGAAAATACATGTTAAAAGAGAGGTCATTTTTATACCTATCTGACTAGGAAAAAAATCAAAAAGTCTTGTAATATCAAGCACTGAAGAAGAAATAGGAATCATCATAAACTGGACATAGGAGTATAAATTAGTGCAGCCTCTTTGGAGAACAATTAGTCAATATTTAGTAAATTTGAAGAGATACATGTCTTCCAGAAATTGACTTCTAGATGTGTATCTGAGAGAAAATCGTGTACATGTACCCACACAGCTGTGACCAAAGATATTCTCTGCAGTTTTATTAGTAATCATAAGAACTTAGAAATGAGCTAAATGCCCATCAATAACATAATGGATGAAGTGCATTCATATAAAATTTTTTCTAGTAGTTAAAGCAAAATAAACTAGCTTTAAATGTGTCAACGTATATAAATCTCAAAAACATGATGTTGAGTGAAAGGACAAGTTATGAAAATATATGTGATGATATCATTATATAAAGCTTAAGAAAAAATTAGTATAACATTATTTATGAATACATAAATAGGGAACATATAAACAATATAGATATAAAGATAAAATCCAACTTTAAGATGGTAAAGAGGGAGGAAAGTGGTAAGGGGGTTCAGTTATATCTGTAAATTTTTGCTTTAAATTTTTTTCTAGAGTAGATTGGAAAAAATAACACAACATGGGTCAAACCTGGATGGGACATGGATAATTGTTGAATGATGCTCTGTACTTTTACACATATAAAGTTTTTATAATTTAAAAATCAAAGCATTTACAAGTTCAGAATTATTCCAATCATTTAATGTCTGTGCTCACAGGCCCCATCTAAGCCTCGTAGTTTCCAGAGCAAACAGACAAGGACAGAAAGAGATGCTCAGAGACACTGCCATCTAAGGGCTGCCAGCGAGTCAGGGGTAAAGCTGGGGTCTAACATTGTAGCCGTGGGACCAGGTACAGTCCTCCACCTGTGCTAAACACAGACCCAGCAAGGAGACTGAGATCTTAAGTTCGGACAGTATGAAAGGATCGGAGCAACTCCCCTCGGCTTTGCCTCTGCTCCTTCTGGATTAGTCTTCACCACTCCTCTAATGCACACTTAATATCTTGAAAAACAAAGCCAAAATCGAAACTTAAAGCTAATTTTTAAAGCAACTAGTGGAAGGTTCATGCAATTGTTTTCTTAGGTCTCCAGAAAGCTTGGTGTTGCTAAAAGTGGTTTGTTTGTTTTACAGGGATAAAAGAATAAAAAATTTAATTAGTGTTTCATGAGTCACCCAGCTGACACACACCTTTTCCTTTAAAAAAAACAAACAGCTGAGACACCTTCACCATTAAACATCTCCCCCTTCACTGCTGCCTCCTTTCTCCCCATCCTGATTTCAAGGCTCTCTCAGACTTTTAGAAAGTTTGTCAGATTAGTTATTCAATGTTTTAGTCATCTTCTTAAAATATATCTTTTTTAGATTCTTACTGGATGTCAGCTGACATAACCATTTGAGTAAATAAATGAACATCTGTTGAGCAACTATTATGTGTTAGATGCTTGTTCACTACTTATTTCATTTGACTTTATTTGATTCTTATAACAATCCTTCAAAATGGATGCAATTATTAATATTATCCTCACTGCAGAATTAAGAAAACTGAATCTCAGAAAGAATGAGTGGCTTGTCCATATTTATAAGGCTATAACTTTATTAAACAGAGCCAGAATTTAAACACTGCTCTGGGACTCAAAGGCCTGGGTTCAAATCCTGAACCTGCCACTAGTTATGTAATCCTGTCTGGGTCATTTTGCCTATCAGAGCTTTTCTTTTGTTATTTCTGAAATAAAAGAATGGGACCAGATGGTGTCTAAGTTTGCTTCTAACTTTAAGATTTTTTTCTGTGACCTTTTATTATACCAAAAGAACAGAAGAGACAGCTTATGTTTACCATCTCTATGTCTTTTCCTTCTTCTCTGTGGACAACAACTCAAGCCATGAGCTGACCAATTGAAAAAATATATATCAGTGAGCAAAAAATATCCTGTTGGACCAAATTCTCCGTGAAGTCATGGTTTTTCTGGGCAAGACTCATATCTGACTCTCTGTTCTCTGAAACACTGGCACATTTAGAATCAGCCTGTGTTATTATAATTACTGAATGTCTATTAATCACAAAGAATAGGGAGCTGAAAAGACCCCATGCACATTAAAAGTCAAAAAGCAGTGCCTTGAACTGCATCTACTTGAATTACTTTGAAATGTTCTTAATTCAGAGATGAAGGGACTTCCTGTTCACAGGATGGGGGTATCAGCTTTTTCCCTTCCAGCCATTTGCCTGCAGTACTGGGTTAACATCAGGACTGAAGCTGGATTGTTCCAGCCTAGGCAAATAAGTTTTAGATCTCGAAGGACAGCCATCAATTTACTCCAGTGGTAATTCTGCGTTAGTGACACAATGAGGGATTGAACTAGAACTGGTTCCTACAGAAGAGGTACAATTTGGATATTGTATCAGAAAGTGGTGTTCACTGTGTATAGGGGGTAGAAGATCATGATCCAGGAGGGGCTGGATAAAGGCCTCATATATGTGAGAATGAGACTCACGTGAGTGAGGGGAAAGGAGAAATAGAACAGAGGACACGCACGTGATATATAATTAAAAAATAATGATAATGTGAAATTTGTCAATAGGTAGTATACTGTGACCATTTAAAGTAAAGATGCTGGCATTAGGCTACTTGAAATAAAACACTGGCTCTGCCACTTACTAGCTCTTGGCAAGTCACTTATTTAACCTCTAAACTTTGGTTTCCTTGTTTATAGTTTAAGGAACCTGATTTTTCATCATAGGGTCATCATGTGGATTAAATAAGAAATTTCCTGTGTTACCTTCAGCACAGAAAACTCAATAAATGTTAGTCATGATTGACATGGTGTTAGGAATCTTGGCCATTGCCTTCAGGGGAAGCTACTGAAGGTTTTCAACTTGGGAATGATGATTTTGAAGTAATAGCAGAATGCGACTCAATTTAGGCAGGAGAATAGTTTGGAGGTTATCACAGTCATCTGGGTGTGAGGTAATTGGGTCATGGCTTGGAATGATGTTAATGAGAATAAAAGGTAAAGAGTAAATGTAACAGTCTTTTCAGGATTTAAAAATTTAGTGAATCAAGGAGAGCTGAATAAAAGACGATGTCTAGTTGTTGGCCTGGCCTACTAAAAAAAATAGTGGCTACATTGAATAAATGAAGTAACTGGTTTTAAGGAAAGAATCCATCTGAGACATATTTATTAATTTTGAGGGTCAGGTGGACCATCCATGTGGAACTATCCAGGTGGCCTTCAGAAGTATTCACCCTCCGAAGGGGACCGACTACATTTATTGTTTGATGGTCCATACTAATTCCCTGAACTTCATTTAGTGTAACGTACATTTTCCCATATTCATGCCTCCGACAGTGTTGTTTATTTAATATTTTACTTTAATTTGACTTAAACTGATTTATTTGGCTTTATCTAAGCAAAAATATTTGTGAAATCTCAGGCTTTATGTGCTAGTTACATTTTATCAAATACATATAAAAATAAAATCGTAACTGTTAAAATAGAAGTATCCATCCATATCCCTCCTAAAATCACTCCTGGTGCCATCGTTGTTATACATACATTTTGTGAAACGTGGATAAAATGAAAATTAAAGCTATAAGAAGCACTAATTTTCTCATGAAAATAGAATAGCAAGAAGATCGGGAAGCTGAAGTGATGGGGAAAATTGGCCAGTAAATTACAAAGAAAGAAAGAAGTAGAGGAGAACTGGGAGAGTATAATGCCATGGCAGGTAGGTGGGGGCAGGGTGAAGGGAGTATGGTGAGAAAATTTCAAAGAAAATGTGATAAAAATGCTAATATCTAGAAGAATACTTAAAAAAAAAAAAAGCCATGGTATCTAGAATTAGATACCCAAAAGAGTGTCAGATTCTGGATATATTTTGAAAATACAAAAAATATAACAAAGTAAACTCATCATGTGTAATTTGCTGATGGATTCAATGTGGGGTATAAGAGAAAGAGAAGAGACAAGAATATTCCCAAGGCTTCTGGTGTGAGTCTAGGGAACATTGTTCCTGCTGTTAATTGAAATATAGAAGATCGTAGGCATTCCAAATTTTGGAAGAGGAGAGGTCAGGAATTCTATTTGGACATGCCAAGTTTGAGATGTATATTAGTTTTCTGAGAGAAGATTTACAGAAAACAGTAGGATGAATAGGTCTGGAGTTCAGGGCTCATGACTAGCTAAGAGAGAAAATTTGGGAGCTGTCCAAATATAGGTTATAATTAAATGTACAAAACTAAGCATTTTCATTGTAGCAGTTAGAATGATCTTGGTTATGCTAGGTAACAAATGCTCCCTACCTCCCAAATCTGAGTGGCTCATACCTTTAATATTTTTCTTTCTTGTTTATGCTATTCTTCCATTATGCATCAGCTGTGAGCTCTGCCCTGCATTTCCTCATTCCAGG
>NW_006438076.1:2278170-2311351 GCF_000325575.1 Pteropus alecto | reverse complement strand
AAGAGGACTCTGGGGAGGACTGCATTGGCAATGGAATGTTTTGACTCAGAAGAGACATGTGTCACTTGTGCTCACAGTCATTGGCCAGAGTAGTCACACAGTTTTACTCAAGTCTAAGAGGTGTCAGGAACTACAGTGAGCACCGTACCTGGAGTCTGAGAGGCTGACACATCCAGAGTCCTAGGTAGTCATGGTGTCCATAATCCCTGGGGTAGAAGGAAAGGCAGCCAAAGCATGAACCTTGGGAGCGCTGGGGCATTCAGAGGTTGAGGGGTAAGAAGGAATCCGCAAATAGGGAGAACAAAGGAAAACGAGGAGAACGTGGTTACCTGAAAGTCAAGTGAAGCTTTTGTTGCTTGATTTAGAAGCTTCAGAGAATGGACATGGCTGGTAGGGGTGAGTAAAGTTGACAAACTGCAGGACACGACACAAAGGAGAAAGGTGTCCAGGAGTTCCATTAAGAATAAGATGCATTTGATACCTTACCTCAAAACAGACACCTGGAGGCTGTGAGCATAGAGAATCAGAGTTCCAGCTTTCAAGTGACAAGGACCCAGGTTGGAACCCCAGCTGTTACTTTGTACTATCTAGTGAAATCTTTTAGATTTCCTCATCTGAATATGGGGCTGCTGTCAAGATTAAGTAACATACTGCCTGGCCCATGTCATGTTGGGAGCCTTCAAGTGGGACAGCTAGCATCACTGTGCTGGTGGGTGTGTCAATTGCTACAACAGTTTTGGAAAACTCTGTGGCAGCATCTATGAAAGCTGAACATGTGCATAGCTTAGGATTCAGCATTCTAACCATACGTATGCACCCAATAGTCCTGCGATCATATTTCACCAAAAGGCATGTACTAGACTGTTAATGGCAACCGCAAACAGGACACGACTCAAATATCAAGAGTAGAATGGATCAGCAGATTGTGGGGTGTGTGTGTGTATGCGTGTGTGTATGTAGTCACACAATCACATGACCTAGCAATCAGAAAGAACAATATAAAACTCAGCACTGTGCTTGAATCTCACAACATCGTGTTGGGGAAAGAAGACCCTTAAAGAGCACACTCCCTGTGATTCCATTTACATAATGAACAAAAACAGGCAAAACTAAGCTCTTTGGATAGGAGCTAGGACAGCAGTTACTTTTGGGAGTGGAGGGGCGAGTTACTGGGAGGGAGGAGAGGTGAACTTCAGGAGTTCTGGATATGTTCTGTGATTGGTGCAGTAAATGGATGTATTCAGTATGAGGAAATTGATCAAATCACACATTCATATGTACATTTTCATTAAAAAGACTCTGTAAGGAAAAAAAAGGATCAGATGTATCATAACCAAGTAAAGCTAAGTTACTTTACTAACCTGGTGGAGACACCTGATCTCATTTGTTTGTTAATCACCAGTTGCTGTCTCCTCTGCCCAGGGCCTGGGTCAAGCCTGGGAGTAAACATTTGTGTAAATAGGATGTGTATCATTTTGGCTTGATTGGCAGTTTAATTAGGCACACAGTTCGTTCATTGTCATTGCAATTAGATTGGTGGAGAATCCAAAGAGTCCAGGTTGTCACATTTGTCTATTGATTGCTGGATCTTTTAAAAAGAATATGCTGTAGTTAGGGATATGATGGTGGACTTGGCTTGGAGGGAGCCACATTCACTGAAGGGAGAGGCTAATCTTATAAGGTTAATGAGGAAATTGTGATGCTAAACAAAGAGGTAAAATGAGGCAAAGTTACTCCCTAATCCCCTACTTTTTCTACTTGTCAACCAGCAACAAAACAGGGCTCCTGGAGCATGAAAACTCACCTGGAATTTAAGAGCTCCAGCAAAAAACATTGAAAGTCCTTGCCAATTTTACAAAGCAACTTACTCCCTCTCACTTGTTTTTGTCTTCTTTTACTGTAGCTTGTTTAAAGTGATGCTGTAACTCTAATGGTTACCAGAAATAAACAGAACCCAGGTCCAGCAGGGTTTATCCAAGAAGGGCTAATGTAGACTCAGAAAAAAATTGAGGGCCATCCGATTTGTGTCCCTGTCTCTGGGTTGGATTGTTTGGAAATCATCACTCAGGAATCCTATCACCTGAGTCGGGAAGCTGGCTGGTGGTGAGGATTTGCTCTCTCCCTTTGCCTACTCCGACCCTTCGGGATTCAGCTTGAATTGTCTCAACTCGTTCCCTTCAGTTTTGCATAATTAGAAAATGTCTTTTTATTTACTTTTTTAAAAGAATTGCTTTTTCTCTTAGACATTTTTACTTAATTCAAAGTAGATAATTAGACTCCCATTTTCTCCCAGAATGAACTAGAAGGTGTTTGGGTATAAGTATGTGTTAGTGTTTGAGATTTCTATGGCGATTTCAGCTCAAACCTACACACTTTATAAATATGTGTTTTTCAGATATTAGACACAATATATTACTTCTAATGGAAAAACTAAACGTGATAAGCCTTACATATTAAATTAGAAAAATCTCTTAGAGAAGACATCAGTGTGTGGGTAAGCTTTTATCACTAATTCTTAGCTATTATCTGTCACATCTTAACCTAATTCAGATCTTATCTCTGATTATCAGGTTGCTTCTTTCTAAATCATCCTCAATACTGACTTTGAAAAACAAAGGCAATCAGTTCAATCCACTGAGCATTTGCTGACTGCTTATTCTATGTCACACCCTATATTTGGTAAAGATGGAGAAATGAATAAAAACAGGCCCTATCTTAAAGGGGCTCAAATTTAGGCAGAAGGGAGACCATAGTAATAGATGCTATGAGGGCGGGGGCTATGTCTTTCCTTTTTGAATTGTAAGGATCCAGTAGAGAACTGGCATAAACTTTGTTCTCAGTAATTATTTGTTGCATATGGACATGCATACATAGATGAATGAATAAATAAATATGTTAATTAATTAATTAATTAATTGACAATCAATGGAGAGGCAGCTCTCTTGAGCTCTTCAGAATGCTAGTTTCTTTTTCACCTCAATTCCTGCATTTAATCAATCAATATACTACCTCATAACAGTGGTTCCCAAATTTGTTTGCACATTAGAATCGCCTTGGGGTGGGGGTGGAGTCTTTAAAAATATTCTAAAGCCCAAGACATACCCTAAATGACTTAAATCACAATATTTTGGAGCTACACCAGGAATCAGCAATTTTTGAAGCTCCGCAGGTGACTGCAATATATAGACAAGTTTAGAAAGCACTGCTGTATGGGTTTATTCAGAAACTTGGTGAACTATAAAGCAGGGGTCCCCAAACCCTGGGCTGTGGACTGGTACCAGTCATTGGCCTGTTAGGAACTGGGCTGCACAGCAGGAGGTGAGCGGTGAACAAGTGAGCTGAGCTTCATCTCTATGTGCAGCTGCTCTCCAGCGTGAGCATCACCACCTCAGCAACACCTCAGATCATCAGGCATTAGATCCTCATAGGAGCACTGGTTCCTGGTACCAAAAAGGTTGTGGACCGCTGCTATAAAAGATATCAATGATTGCCTTTTTTGGTGCACACCACAGGTTATGGTAGTGTAGTCCCTGTGCCCTCTGGGACCAGGTGAGAAATCTGAGCTTTTAGAATCAGGACCAGGGTATGTCTCTATGCCTAGATAGAGAAGGGATGTTTATGAGGTTCTAAAATTTAAACTTGTGGTTGCTGCAATCATTCGCTTTGTGTTATTCATGTCAGTGAAGAAGATGAACTGGGACACTCTACTGATTACAATAGCCAACATATTGCATGCCTTCTCTCAGTCTCACTGACTCATCAAAGCTTGGGTGATGCTAAGAGCCCTAGTGAATGGACTCAGAGTTTTGTGTTTCTCAAACACCCACCTCTGCCAAGGTGAGGTTGTCTACACTCATTCAAAGCAAACCTTAGAAGTTAAACTCTAGCTATCAATGAATCTGCAGAAACCATAGACCCTATCTCATTGCCCTTAGATCCTTGCTATTCAAAATCTAGTCAATGAACTCAATGTGTGGGCTTCTACTAGGAGTTTGTTTGTTTGTTGTTTTTGAAATGCAGATGTTCAGGCCTCACCCTATGCCTACTAAATCAGAATCAACACTTTAACAAGACCCCCAGGTGACATGCTGTCTCTTTTACATTTGAGAAACACAGCTTTAAACAACTTTTATGGGAAAAAGGAGAAAATTAAGTTCTGACGTTTTCCTATTGCTGAGAAAAAGTCAAAAATATTTTGCTTTTGTGGAACTTTGACTACTTTGTGTCACTACTGAAAAATGTCCCAGGTATCTACATCATTTGCTTGTGAGAAACAGGCTTACCTGTAGAGCTCTTAAAACAGTGCCACTTTTTGCATTAATGTTTGGATGTGTGAGTCTTTGCATTGGACTAGAGGGATTCTAGAATCCTTATTTCTATCTGTATCACACAATCAACTTTGCGAAGTGGGGAAATAATCTGAATACATCTATATGGAGGGTTCACGTCCTTGCCATTTTTCTCCTGTATATTGGCACTGCAAGGGAACCCTGGTTGAGCTGAGAGAAAAAATAATAATCTGGAGGAGGATCTAAAGAACAAAGTAAACAACAACAACAAAACGGAACCGAACTCATAGATATAGAGAATATTTTGGGAGTTGGGGGAGAGGTGAAAGTGAGCAAAGGAGTTAAGAAGTACAATGGATAGTTACAAAATAGTCATGGAGATACGAAGTATAGCATTGTATGCCAATCATCATTGGAAAAAAAAATCTCTCTGAATTGTACACCGTAAATATGAGCAACTGATTATCTATTACATTTCAATAAAGTTGTAAAAAATAATCTGGATAAAAATACAATAAATTTAAATCAGTTCTCGGAAAGAGGAATTATGGAACAATCAGGATCAAAGCGTAGAAATGTAATTTGCTGATTTGTGAAAAGAGATGGTGAAGGAGATCAGAAGCTAGAGATCAAAGTTTAAAGCTAAGAGCAAGTGGAGAGGGTGCGGGTGTGGCCCTGGCAGTGAGACTGGCGAAAGTGGGGTGAATGTTAAGTAGTAAACAAGGATTCCATGGTTCTTGGATATGGAATTCAAGGAAATAAATTTCCAGCAGTGTGAGGCTTTGCCTAGAAAATCCTAGGGACTGCAGTGTGGAAAAGCCCTGGCTTTCTTGGAGAACTTGGTTATAGGAGCTAATCAGTCTGATAGCAAAATGAGTTATAATGAGAAGTTATACTTCTGCATTTAGAATCTAATCCGGATTTAGTTACAAAGCTCTATATGTGTGGATTAGTTTGCTAGGGCTGCTGTAACAAAGTACCACAGATAGAGTAACTTAAACAACAAAAATTTATTTCCTCATAGTTCTGGAGGCTAGAAGTCCAAGATCAAGATATCTGCAGGTCTGCTTTCTTCTGAGGCCTCCTTGGCTTGTAGATGGTCATTTTCTCATTGTGTTCTCTCATGGTCTTCTCTCTGTACGTGTGTGTCCTAATCTCCTCTTCTTGATGAGACACCAGTCATATTGGATTACAGCTCACCCTAATGATCCCATTTAACCTTAATTCCCTCTTTTAAGGTTCTATCTCCAAATATAGTCACATTCTGAGGTACTGAGGGTTAGGGCTTCAACATATGTATTTTGGAGAAAACACAATTCAGCCCATACCAATACGTAAATTACCAAATTAGACTCATAATAAAGAAGGAAAGGAATCTAAAAGATGACTTAGCTCAGTATCTCCATTTTATTTATAAAGCATTAGAAACCATGAGAGACGAAGGATTAGTTTTTTTGCAAAGGCTATCCTATCAGTAGTAGTGATGGAACTAGAACTCAGGTCGTTCCCACAGCTTTCCCCTCCCTCAGGCCTCCTGAAAATAGTATGAAAAACAATAGAAGCAAGAAGTACAGGTCACACTTCCCAAACCTGAATGTGCATGCAGATCGCTGGGGGATCTTGTTAAATGCAAATTCTGATTCATTAGGTCTGACGTGGGGCAATGATTCTGCATTTACGGTAAGCTCCCAGGTCTGCTGTGCTGGTGCTGCCATGGCAGTGTGGTTCCTGCACTGTGGCCTTCCATCAGCATCACTTGGGAGCTTGTTAGGTATGCAAATTCTAAAGCCCTCTCCAGATTTATGGAATCAGGAGCTATTGTAGTGGGGCCTGGAGATCTGTGTTTTAATAAATCTCTGGGGTGATTCTGATGCATTTGCAAGTTTGAGAACGTCTCCTCCAGAAACAGTTTTCTTAACCTTGCTCTGCCTCAGACTTATCTGATGAGTCAGTTAAAAAGGCAGACCAACTGAATCAGAATCTATGGTGACTGTCTATGTGTTTGGGGGTGATGGTGAGGAAGATGAAGTGGCTATATTTTTTAAAAAAAACACTCCAGGAAATATTGCTAGGCAGCTAGGTTTGAGAACCACTATTGTTGACTGTACCCTGGAACCATCCAGGTTGCAATCAATCATTTTAAAATGTTCCATTTGTAGCCAGCTGTCCAGCGAGCACTTTGATTAACTGAGGGAACTTCTTTTTTTCTCTCTCCTCATCCATAAGTCCCCAATCTTCTCCTTCCTACTGGGTTATTCTGACTTCAGATAACACCAGCCATTAGCGGAATGTCATCGAGCTGAATTTCATTATGTTCTGACACCTTTGCTCTGCAAGTCTGTGATATTCTGTGGTTCACCTTTATGTTAAATTAGTTCTCATCCACTTGAGTTATTAATACATTACCCTGGTGAATTATCTTTGTTCTCTACCATCCTGAATGTATCCCCGCCCCCACCCAGTTCTATATTCACCTAGGCATTGCGCGGTTTGCAGGCTGGGACAATTCACACTTAGGATGACTTGTTTACACTGAATATGGCCAGGGGACATCATAAGGAAGGCAGAGATAACATCAGCATGGTAAAAACGAAAAAGCTTGATAATACTCAGTGTTGGTGAGGTTACAGGAGAAAGGCACCCTTATATACCATCAGGAAAAGTCAAGTAACCTATTTGGAGGGCAATTTTGTAATATCTATCAAAAAATAGTTTTTAAGTCACATGCTCTGGTTCAAAAATGTTATTTCTAGGAATTTATCCCAGAGAAACACTTATACAATGCACAAAGATTTATGGGTAACAACGTTCATTGCTGGATTATTTGTAATGCCAGAAAAACTGGAAGCTGCTACAGTAGTGATCATTGGGAGAGTGTTTAAATAAATTGTGTTCTATTTGTGCAATGGCATACATTAACTAAGAGAGGAACTCTGTAAGTATTGGAGAAAGCTGAAAGGCTGGACCCAGCTGAGGCCATTGCCCAGAGTGGCGGAATGTAGCCTCCCCAGCAAGGCTGTCTCAGGGAAACTGAGTTTCTCACATGGCAGCTCAGGGCTAGCAGAGCAAGTGTTGACTGAACCAGGTAGATGCTGAATGGCCTTTCATGCCTTAGCCTCGGAAGACATACACTGTCACATCTTCACTTTCTATGGGTGGAAGTAGTTGTAAGCCTACTCAGATTCAAGGGGGTGGATATAAATTCCCCCTTTCAGAGGGAGAAGCATCACAAATTTGTGGACAGGTTTTATAACCACCACACCACTGTTACCTCTAGGGAGTAGGGGTGGAGGAAGAAAATTTTGCTCGTCATTGTATACTCCTCTCTATTATTTGATTGATTTAAAGATTCCTCACATTACTTTTGAGATTAAAAGAGAGGTAAAATAGGAAAGTAATCGGAGGAGAAGGGAGGCCAGTGGTAGAAATTTGCAAGTGGAGGAAGGGATGGAAAGAGAGGAAGAAAGGCAGGTAGACCTGGGGGATGAAGTGCACAGAGGAAACAGATGCAGGATTGGTAAACATGGAGCGGGCAATTTGGCTTTGTGCTTATGCTGGACTCAAGTGAAATAGCTTTCTGCCAGACACAAGTGAGAAAGCCTTCCGACAATAGCCCCACATTATTTGCCCTTGGAAATACCACTCATTCTTTAAGAATTCAAATAGCATTTCCTCTGTGTAACCTTCTTGGTTCCCTCCCAGACAAGAATGGTTCCTCTCTCCTCTGGATGTCCACTGTGCTTGTGTGAGTAGACCCGCATACGGCATGTACCAGACTTACTATCTCAGTTAGTTGAGTACTTCTATGCTCCTCCAGTAACTATTTTTAAAGGTTAAACTATTTTGTTAATTTTCTACCTTCTCACATTGCTTAGTACTATTTCTTACCGTGGGCAGTGGGTGTTCCATAAATATTTCTTAAATCAAAAAGTCTCTTATTTAACAAATACTTACATGGCATTTACTATGTGATTGGCAATGCCCTCAGATATTGGCTCGTTTACTCTCTCCTAACGACCCTCTGAGACAGGTACCATCATGACTCTCATTTCACAGAAGATGAAACATGCACAGAGAGGTGAAAGAGCAGCGTCACAAACCTAATAAATGGTAGAGCTTGGAGTTAACTTTAATGGCTCGGCTCTGGATTCTGTCCTCTCACCACCGCACGTTCACTTTCCTTCATCCATGCATAATAAAGTACCTTTCTAGGTTTCCCTATTTGAGAGTCAAGAATAGTGTCTCATCGTATTTGGTTAAAATGTAGCAGCAACCTGACAGAATTGAAATTCCATCTACAAACCGCTGTCTGGATGGCTGGGCCGTGAGAGAAGCAAAATGGCATTCAGGCTAGTTGATTAGAGCTTTAGTCATTTAACCTTCCCTGTCTCTTCACTGACTCCAGCCTAGACTCAACAAGGCCTCCCAGGAAGTGTGCGAAGCTCCCAGAACTGTGATCAATGGCCCAGAAGGGTCTACCGAGAGAACATTTTGAAAGTCTGAAGAGGTTGCTTAATAGAAGGGAACAGAGGCTCAAAAAAGTGCTGAGATGTGGGTAGGAAATAATTTTAAAGAAATAATCATGGATAGAATGTGCAATAGTCCTGTGGTTGAAAACTCCTAAATAATGAAGTCACAAATTTATTTTTCATCAACCTATTTTCCCAGTGATTGCACAGCTAAGATTATATGAAGAAAGAGCAAAAGTAATTGATTTCAATATTTGTTATTATGACCTGTATTAAAATAGAGCAGAAAACTTTTTCAAGCAACTTGTTGTTACACAGTTAGAAGGAAATAGGGTAGTCAATTTCATTGAGCCCAGCTCAGATTCATTTGGGATGAAGCCTAATTTAGAGGTGGGGATTGATACAAAGGTTAGGTAAAATCTGGAGGTGCTTTGTCTGAAGTTTTAGTTCCACTTTGCATGAGACTCCACAGATAAACAACAAAAACATAGGAGTGTTGAATATTAGCTCTCTTGCTTGCTTCTTGCTTTTTATTGTCTAAATAACTCGGTGCTAATTTCTACCATTCAACATTTATGGACTTCCAGGAACTCATAAATGTCACGTCAGGCTGCCTCTTGGTGAATTTTTAATCAAGAGGGAGAAATTCAGCTACAAATAGACCAAGAATCAAGAGGCCCAATATTGATCGGTCAAAGTGGCACTTACGAACCTGAGGTTGAAGTAGTTTGGATAAAAGGATGCTGGGCTTTCGACGGCTCTGGAGCCATCTTTTCCCATCAAGGCCAGGTGAGTATCAGATATCCCCTTGGAGTTATTGAATAACAACAAATGCCTGTGCTAAATAGCTGCAAATGTGAGAAATGAAACTCTGGCGCAGGCCAAACATCATTTCAGTCAGAAATCCTTTAGATGTCACACTCTGATCCCAAAGCAGATTGTACCATTCTTCCTTACATAGGACAGAAGATCTCTTTGGGTGGAACGGGTCAAGGCCAAGGTGCTCCGGTTGTTCCTGCTCTGTACAGGGTCTGGCCTCTAAGTCTGAGGCCTTGAATCATCCCTGAAGAGATATGGAGCAGCGCTTGTTATGTCAGGGATCACTCAGCTCAGTGAATGATGTCTCTCACTAATGCCAAGCCATGAATCATTGGTCTGTGGTACTGTAAAATTAACATGCACCGCTATAAATAACTCATCTGTAATGGGCTGTCATTGATGGCTTTTTGGAAAGGCTTGACTCAGGAGTAAGAGTTTTAATGACTGTAATTGAAATTAGATGAAAAGCATCAGTATTGGGCTTTCTCCTGACCCATGCAAGAACAAATTTTATCAAATGTCAAAACAATTATGCTGTGTCAAACCTGAGGGACAGGATGCCACAGTGCCTCTCCTCCAGCATCTCTGCCTTCGGTCCCCTGGGATGTCTCCTAGTGAGTGACAGCACACACTTGTGCTCCTTGGTGCTGTTCCTTTGCAAAGGACCTTAACAGAACAGCAGTGCTGGAAGAGCTCCCCGCACACTTCTCAGATTAGAGTCATTACCAGTGGAAAGAGTCAGTATTATTAATAACAAGAACTTTTCTTTTATAGAGGAAAATGGTTTACAAATCCCACATCCATTATCTCATTTGATCCTCACCAAGGCTCTGGGAGGTTGGTCAGACATTATTGCTATTATCATCCTCAGATGTCTGATGAATTAGAGGCTCAGAGAGGTAACGCCTTGCCTAGGGTCACACAGCTTGTAAGTGATGAAACGGGGAAACAAGAACCTCTGGTCCAAGCATGTCCACACTTTAGGGCATTCTACCATGGTCTAGTGGCTGGTGTCCAATATCTCCCTCCTCCTGACTGACTAGCATGTTTCTTGCTTCTGTGAAATACTTGACCTTAAGTAATTCCAAGAGGACCTGCTTCTACATCATTAACAGGAAAATACAGACAGCTGAGGACAAGAGTACATGTAGTATGTTTTTCACAAACTGACCCAAATTCTAAACAGCTTTTTCCAGTACAATTTGAGCTATGAGTGGAAGTTCCAACTGAGTTAGTAGAGAGTTTTTGAAATAGGCCAGATGGTGCTTCAGTGCTGTCTTTTCATTTTGCTTCTGGTGTAATAGAGAGCTTCAAGAGTTCCCTTTTAGGTGATGTTGAGTATTAGGGGGGATGAGGTTTTCACAAGGAAAAGCCCAAGATTGGAGCTGAAGGGCCTCAGGGATACTCATTCTTTGAAGCCCAGCCACCTCTTCGTTCCCTACAATCAGATGCTACTCTTCATAGAGGTTTCCTGGTCCCTTGACTGTGTCTTAGGAAGGAGGGGCTCTGAAGTTACTGCCAGGCCCTTCAACCCTGTGGTGGCTGCTGCTGGCCTTGCTCTCAGGAGGCAGAAAATCTTAGAAGCAGTAGAGACCATATGCTTCAGCCATTATCTTCTGAACCTCCAGGCCCCAGACAATTAGTCAGAGGAGCTGAGCCCACGTATGACTCCAGTCCTAACATCTCCCCAACCGAGCCTGCGCCACATTGGCTGAGGTTTGCAAATGAACACAAGCATACCTTTGTTCCTACAGCATGTCACCATTTCCCACCTGGAGACAGCTCCGTAATCCTCCTGTGCAAAAATAACAAGTCCCACATAGGATTGCGTACATGGTCTAATTACATGTAACAAAACATCTCCTCTCAGGAGAGAAGGAGTGTTTGGTGGTAAATTAAGAGATGCAAAAACCATTGTGAGCCATGCTGATTAATCCAGGTCTCTAGCAATGGGGAAGGATCCTTGAAAAATGGGTTTGTGGTTTGATGATTATATGCTCACTAGGGGGGCTTTTCATGTGCACTGCTTTTATGCTGAGGAGCAGGAGTGTGACTGGGATGGAGACTGCCAAGCTGATTCTTTTAGTGACGATGGAATGGAAATTGCTTCAAAAACATAACACTTATTAAATGGGTAAAGCACCAGGGAGCCCACCTGCATGGGCTCTCAATACTTCTCACTGCAGTTTCAGATGGGACAGTGTCTGTACATGTCAAACCCTTTATCCTGCTTTACCCTTAAAAATCATGGATTTATTGGACTTGCCTTCTCCAGCACAAAGCTTGGAGAGCCGCTCTGGGCTCCAGTCTATGGGGACCTTGTCTACTAAAATGAAAACAGAACAAACACATTAGAAAAACAGAAAAACATACTTATAACTAATTACAACTATGAAGATAGAATATGTGTGGGGGGGATTTTGGGGGGGGAGGGGAGCATGCGTGTGTACATACATAAAGCTTTTTGGTTAATATAAAGTGCCTAAGATTTCCAATATGATCTGTGTTTGAATTTTTAGTCTTGTCAGTTCCTAGCAGTCACCTGACCTCTCTAGGCCTTAGATTTTTGGTCTGTAATATGGGATTATTAATTATTTCTACTCTTCTTCCTTTAGAGGTTATTGTGGGGATCATAGGGGAAAACAGATGTGAAAATGCCTTGCAAGTTGTAAAGCATTATATGAATGTCATTTTCTCTCATATTAGCACAGAGTGTCTAGCACAGAGCAAGTGTCTAATAAATATGCTTGTTATTGCTGGATAGGTAGACAGATGCTAAAGGGTGAGAATGGAGTTATTTGAAACATTCAAAAACTCAAGAAAGATTTGCTATAAATCACAGATTTTATATTCATTCATTCATTCATTCATTCATTCATTATTTATGCCTACAGACCTGATCTTCCTAGGTGGTCTCCCATCCAAATACTAACCAGACTCGACTCTGCTTAACTTCCGAGATCAGACATCGGGGCTGTTCAGGGTGGCATGGCTGTAGACCATGGTCCCTGGCTCCACTGGGGCACGAACCCAGGACCTTCTATGTGTAAAGCAGATGTGCTAACTGCTACACTATGGAACCATGTCCAAATCATGGATTTTTAATAGCATTTTTAAATGGGAAGGGGTATGGAGCCTTGCAAAGATCAGAGGAATATTCTTGACTGTAGAGATGAGAAAAATCTGAACAGGAACAGGCATATCACCTTGGCTAGAAGCTGAGCAGAGTAAAAGTTGAAGGGAATTAGGTAAAAAATGGAGAAAAGGAGAATTACTAGAAAGCTGAGAGGTCAGAGGTTAGGTATTGGATTAGAGCTTGTCCTTGAGCAAACAGCTAATTGTATGAGCAACTATGCAAAAATAAGCATCCACACAAGAATGGGCATTCATGCAAAATGGGCATTTATGCAGAGATAGTCATCTGGGTAAAGATAGGCATCTATGCAAGGTCTACAGCATCTTTGCAAGGGAAGTGCAGGTTTGCAGTTGGTGATCAAAAGTAGAAAGAATGTACTCATGTCTAGCTCAGGTACAAAATCCAGGATTCGAGTACCTCCAAAATCTTTTGTGGTGATGACAATTGGGGGTAGTAGAAAGGGGATAGGGTGGCAGTAGGTGGGATTGATCATGAACTAAAACTCTGCCATGTACCCATTTAGTTACCATTGGGATGGGACAGTCCCATCCCAATCAAACATTCCAGTGTCTTAAAGAATAGAGCAGTTCAAGGACCTTAATTCGGAAGCAGTAAAATCCCCAGGGAACCAAAAAACAGCCTGTGAACTTTCCAGGGAAGCATCACCTCCCCTCCCTCATCCGCTTTGAGCATGTATACTTTTAGAGCTGTAATCCCTAAAGATGGAACAAATACATTTCCACTACAATAGAGGGAACTTCTGTGAGAACAGAGCTGTGTTTTGAACGTTTTAATATACAAAAATTGACACCCATCTACTTCGGTATTCAAAAACCTTCTCTCCGGAATAGAATAACAATGCTTTCTCCTCTATATTTTCTTTGCAGGCTGCCATGAACTGCTGTTGTGAAGCAAATCCTTCTGTTGCAATCCTTTATTTTTACTTCCCCCTACTTTGTAAATCACTTTCTTTCTCTAAAAGATTAAAGTGTGGTAAAAGCTGCTAAGTGACTAAGAAATGGACCCTTCTGAGTCAACAGATCTGCCCCCCATGCATCTTTGAGTCATAGCTGCTAACATTTCTTGACACAATCCAGTTTTTCTTTTGATTTTTTTTTTCTCTCTTGGTAGCAGGGCTTGTAAAACAATTTCAAAGTGCTTGGGGATGGGAGATTTTGCCCTGATACATGAGCCACTTTTACCATTTTGGTGAGCTCCCTGTCAAGTAGCACATGAATATGACATGGCATCTTCATTTCTTGGCACAACCTGGATATTCTTTTGCTCCTACTGCCAAGGCATTTTGGGGGCTATCAAGAATGTGTTTAGTGTGCCTCCCAGAGTTCTGGACAGCCATTACCTGCAGTGACCACCCATCATGGTACAGAGAAGAAAGTGTAGATTCCAATACGAATTCTTCCTCTGCTAGCTGGGCTCTTTAGACAAGTCACTTTACCTCTCTGAACCTCATTTTCTCATCCATGAAATGGAGTGAAAATATGAACCCCAGAGGAATGTTGGATGATGAAGAGTGATAACCTGAGCATGCTTGGCACTTAAGGATTTTTCAGTAAGTATGAGCTCACTTTCATCCTCTTTCATTTAAAGCATCTCTCTCTTTCATTTTCTCCCTGTCTGCATAGGCACATATTATGTGGATGGATACATAAGAAACTGGCAGCAGTGGCTGCTTCTAGAGAGGCCGTAATCTGATATAGGAGGTTGATTTTACTTTTTACTGTACAACCTTTTGTACTATTTGAAACTTTTGTCATCAGCATGTAGTTCTTAAAAAATATTACCAAGAATATATATATTTAGAAACTGAGTTTCTAACTCTTGCTCTTACCACTTCCCCCCCACCCCCCGCCCCAGTGTCTTTGTTTCAGGGTTTGGCAGTATGCTGCGGAACAGGTGTTGGTTTCTGTTTTGACATACCAATATTAACTGTAGAACTTGAGTAGTGTAAAAGACCTCCAAGTTCAAGAAGTTTTGGGAAATAGATGACTTTTTAATAAGAATTGGACAACTGAATAGACATTTGGGAAAAGATAAAAATACTTCCATATCTCATACCATATCCCAAAATAAACTCAAAATAGATCAGAGATTTAAATGTAAAAAAAGAAAAAGAAAAAGAAAAAAAATGAAACTGTACAAGTAGTAAAAGAAAACTTGGGTGCATTTCTTTACAATCTGGATGTGGAAAGCTTTTTAAATCATTATCGAAAATCTAGGTCTAATGAGAGAAAAGATTGATAAATTTGACTATTTAAAAAAGAAATTTTTTTTGTAAGGCCAAAACATTACGAAGTCAAATGACAAGCAACAAACTTCAAGAAAGTATTGCAACATATGTCACCGATAAAGGACTAATATCTTCCTAGCATGTAAAGAATATTTGAAAATCAAGAAATGAAAGTCCAAAAATCTGAAAAAAAAATGAGCAGAAGAAAGACACTTCACAGAAAAATAAACGCAAATGGTCTTCAAACATATTTAAAAAACTGCTTAAACTTACCCTTAATAAGAGAGATGCAAAATAAAATCCTTTGATATTGTTTTTAGCCTATCGGTTTCAGAGAATTCGAAAGATTGACAAAACACGCTTTCGATGAGGCTAACTATACTCTCATATTGCTAGTGAGAGAGCAACATGGTCAGTCCTGTGGAGGAGAATCTTGCATATTGAGCAAAACTGCATTTACCTTTTGAGTTAGCCATTATTTTTGTTGGGATTTACCTGAGATATATTTCCAAAAATATGAACTACTTGTGATAAGGTTATTTATTGGGATGTTATTTATCATAAGAAAACATTGAAATCAATTTAGATGCCACACTATAGAAGATACGTTGAATAATCTATGGTATCTCCACATAAGAGAATGCACACAATCTGAAAAAGAATGAAAACACTCTCTACAAATTGCTATGGAATGATTTTCAGGATATCTTGTTAAGAGCAAAAAGTAAGGTGTGAAAGAGTACATATAGCATGTTACCTTTATATAAGAAACAAACGAAAACGTACTTGTTTCCCAATTTTTGCAAAAGGACATGCAGGAAGCGTGAACCAGAAACTGATGAAAATGACTGCCCATTAGCGGGTAGGGCTACTAGGGATGATAGTGAAACTTCTCTGAGTATACCTTGTCATATAGTTTTGACTTACACTCATATAAATGTTTCTTACATTTTAAAACAAAATTAAATCAGTAAGGATGAGTAAAACGCAAATTTTAAAACTGAATACAAAATCAAACAAAGGAAGCCAACCGCATATCAAATGGATAGCATAACTATACAGAAAAAAATAACTCATTCAAAAACTCTTGAGCACTATTCTAACTGTGTAGCCTTGGTGGGTTAAAAAAAAAGAACTGTAAAAACACCTTGAATTTACTTAGTAGGCTTGTTGTTGGTAGTGGTATTGGTACAGTAATTCCAATAATTTGAATATATTTTAAGACCTAGCAAAAGAATGAAATGCATTGATAGTGACAAGAACCAGGGAGAAGGGTCTAGACATATAGGACAGGAAAAGATGAGGAAAAATCCTGCCATGTTGATTTGAATTAGAGGAGTCAGTCTGAATTCAGGTTTGTTTACTGAAAAAGCTTTGAAGCAATAAACTCCAGTAGCTCGCCTAGCACCCAGATCTTAGTTGCTAAATACCATTTCCCACTAAAAGAAACCAGAGCTCCTTGGAGAAATGGCTAATTACAGGTCCCAAGTCTGGGACATCTTGTATCAGAAAGCAAACTATAGCTCAAAGACTGATGATGACTTATCAACAAGACACAAGGAGCTGGCTTGAAGGGGTTCTCACTAGCCAAATTTGAGACAATTTGAGCATCGAAAAGAATAATGACAATAGATTATAACACAATAAAAAACGAGTCCAAAGTGATGCTAAAAAATTAAAACAAGAATTAGAAATAAAGAATAGTGAAATCCAAGTAAAGTCTGTAGTCTAGTTAATCATAATGTGTCAATGCCAATTTCCTGGTTTTCATAATCTACTATGTAGGATGTTGTCATTTGGGGAAGCTAGATTTTGGATACACTGAGCCTCTCTATAATACTTTTGCAATTTCTTGTGAATATTTATTTCAAGATAAATTTTAACAAAAAAGCATGTGTGTGTGTGTGTGTGTGTGTGTGTGTGTGTGCGTGTGTGATGGGGTAGTGTTCTTTACAGAAGAATGCTAGCTTATATATGTAGAAAAAATAATAAAAAAATCACCACTCGCAACCACCAACACAATATTTCATTCAGAGAAAGATCATCAATGGATAATAAAATATTGGATGAAAGCTGTTAGAGAATGAGATATTCACATGGTCTCACCCCATAGATTACTTATTTTCTACAAAGGGTAGAGGAGCTTTTATGGTAGATAAATCTGGCAGACATCACCTTAACCAAGTGACAGAAAAAAATGTCCTGCCTGACTGCCTCATTAGTTCTTGCTCTGAGCCTTTGATGCCTTGTGGGATCATTATCAATATTGAAATAAAATGACATTATGAGCTTCTTGATATGCTGGGATAAGTATATAAGGACACCTATGTAGTACTTATACTAAAACTATCTAAGCTGAATTTAATAATGAGGAAACAAATACCCAAATTTAAATTCTATAAAATGTTAACCTGGACTCCAAAAGCATCAGTCATAAAAGACCCCCTCCCACCCCACCTTGCATAAAAAGTAAGAAACTGTCCTAGATTAAGGAGACTAACTAGACTAAAAAAAAAATGACAATTACGTGGAGTAGGTGATTCTTGTTTGGATTCCAGATCAGAAAAAATATGGTAAAGCACTTTACTAAGACAATTGGAAAAATTTATATATAGGCAACATATTAGATAATGTTATTATATCAATGTCTTAGGAGTAAAAAATAAACAGTGTGCTTATTTAGATAATGAATGCCTGGTTCTTGGGAGATACATGCTGAAGCACTTTGGGAGTCAAATTTCAATATATCTGTAACTAATTATTATTAAATGGCTTGGCAAAAAATAAAATAAATAAAATCAGTGAAGAGAGGGATTCGAGCAAATAGAGCAAAATGTTAGCAGTTGATGAATCAAGTGGAAAGAAAGGTATATGTGCATTTTTATCATATTATACTTTCGACTATCTGTAGGTTTGAAAATTTTCAAAATAAAAACTTGGGAAGAATACAATGAGCTGACATTGATTTGTGCATAAAATCTTTTTCTTATACCTAAATTGGAATTCCTCCCCTTTCAGCTCATCCCTTCCCCCAAATCTCATCACGATATAGCAAGAGTTGCCTGGGGCCTCACGGCCCAATGGGGCCCAGGTTTCTAGTCAGTCTGCAGAGAAGGCTCCCACCGCTGCCACCTCTGGGCTCTGCTGCGGCACCAGCAAGGACCATTAGTGAAAGCTGGTTGGCTCATCACGGAACCTAAGAGAGCATCTGGGGAATTTGGGGCCTCCTTTGTTTAAGGCTTACTGAGCCCTTCAGCCTTAGAGAGCTGATACTCGAGACTAAAAACTGGAATAACACGATGCACTTTACAACGGAGGACTGTGAATAGAGATGATTGTTCCTGGGAGGAGGGACACCACTAGTCATTTTTGATTGGATCCATTAGTTACTGTGAAATATTCAAATAGTGAATTGCAGTCATCTAACCACTAACAAGCCAACCAATAAAGGCGTCTGTTCACTCATGAATGAGCACTGGATAATTTGCATTGTGATCTATACCACTGCAAGGATAAATACGGCACAGTCCACACCAACAAAAAGTTTATTGAATGTTTGGGAATGTTGACTACAGATCAGTGCCACGCAGTGATTGGTAACTGAATGATAGCAATCTTCATATTGTAGCACCGAGGTGACACATCTAAATTGGGAGGAGAGGCCTTGAGAGAAAGTTACGTGGAGAGGGTGAAATATTTTCCTTCAGTTGTAAAACCCATTTTCTTTTGTCCTCAAAGGAGAAAATAAATCAGGAACTGGGGTCCATGCTAGGAGAGTGGTGGAGAGTGGTTCTAAAAGATTCATTTGGCTACTGTCAATTTTCTCTGTCTCTTCACTAGGGCTAGTGTGACGAGCTAATCCTTATTTGCTTGAGACTTCCAGTTTTAATACCAGAAGTCCCGAATCCTGAGAAAACATCACTCTCAGGCAAACTGGGGTAGTTGGCCATCTTATGACCTTTTTACCCCCAGTCCAGAATCTTTTGTTACGAAGGATCACCTGTGAGGAACAAATTAGATAACATGCTAGCTCTGAAAATTCTGAAGCGGACACAGAGGAAGGAGAGAAAGAGCCAACCTCTTTTCTTTTTCCATACTGATCAGACAGAAAACCAACTTGGTGACTGGTTACTCTTTCTCAGCTCTGCACTCTCCTCGCTCCTGCTCTTCCTATCTGCCACCTGGAAGGCCCCGCCCCAATCCATCAACATACACAAATACTGCTCATTCTTCAGTCCCAGCTGAAATCACATTCTCTCTTTAAACCCTCTCCCAACTGTTCTAGCTGAAAGTCATCTTACCCTCCTGAGAAATGTAATAGCACTTATTGTCATGCGTTCGTGGAGTAGACATCGACTTTTATTTTAGAAATAGAAAGAGCTCAGAGAAGTCCTAGAGAAATCAGAGATATATTCATTCATGTGTAATTCACTCATTCATTCACTTTTTCTTAACTAGGTACCCAGCACTGTGCTAGGCACTGGGGCTTCGAAGACAAATCAGGTCCTGCCCTTAAGTAGCCACGGTCGGCTAGGTGAGATGGCCAGGTACATAAGTAAGAATAATGTGCTGTGGCTAACATCGGTAAACAGTCATTAGGGTGTCTACTGAGTGGCAGACATGATATTAGGTGCTAAGGGGTTACAAAACCCTTCAAGAAGTTACAATCAGTTTAGTGCCAAAAGCAGACCCCAAAACAAACTATTTTAATACCTTATGGTAAGTGCTACAAAAAACGTAAGCTCAGGAGCTCTGAGGACACAGATGAGGAACATTGAAAGAAGCTGTGGGTTGGGTCAGGAAAGGTGTCTTGGAGGACCTGGCACTTGTGATGACCAGTTGGAGGTCTGGGAAAAACATGATGAAGGCAATGGAGACAAGGAGGGAGATAAATTTAGCAAAGCAAATCAGGAGAGCTTTGTCATTGATCATAGTGGCAGAGAAAATATCTTAGACTTTGTATCTTCTATAAAGTCTTGTACAGGACACTGTGCATGGTAGGTATTTAACATACATGAGAGGGTTTATTTGGGTGAGACACTAGGGACAATCCAAAAGATGACTGACTAGATATTCCAGGGGGGTCTTGTACCAGAGTTTCTAAAGTGTATTCCTATGATCAACTCTAAGATAAAAAGTTAAGCAAACAATGCCTCCCCCAAATGAGAAATGTTATTTAAATCTTGTGTGCATGTGTCCTTTGTATTCATTCTCTCCAAGTCCCATCCTCTTTTTTTTTTTCATAATGGTTAAGAAGTAAAATCAAGTTAAAACGTGTAAATTTCCCACCTTCTCATTTTCTCTATTCCAACACATGCTTGCTTTCACACACATGCATGGACACACACATGCACAAATACAGAAACACAGATTTATTATGCTTGCTTTGTCTTCTGTGCAGGACTCATCTGTGCTTTCTACAGTCAGATCATAAGCTCCTATAGTTGGGAGTGATGTAGACCTCCGCACATTGATTTTAATAAATACGTTTTGATATCGACCTCCAGGGTCATATCCTCAATTGCCTGCATCTGAAGAGGAGACCCTACACAGATCTGGATTCAAATGAACAGCTCCAACCTCAAATTCCTAGCCTTTCTCCTTGAATTGCTGGCAGGGGTGGTAAGATGGAGCACAGGAAAGAATTACCCTTCTGCCTTGGCATCTGTGCCAGAGACTTCCCAAGGCCCTTCTCAATCTGTTCTCTCCCATGACTGCCTCCTGCCTGCACACCTGCCTGCTGGGTGCCACTGCAACAACCAGTAGCCCCAGAGACTGGTCTTCCGAAGATACCCAGGCACAGCAGCTCTGGTCCCTTTGAGGACTGGCTGGATGGAGAGAGAAGACTGGTTCTGGCGCTCCAGCTGAATTTGGGTTGGGTGAAGGCAATTGCTTTTGTCTGATCTGCTTGCTTTGTACTTTGAAAAATACAGATGTCTTAGATTGTTGCTATAATATTTGCATCTTGAGACACTGTGGCTAGGATTCAGAAGCACCTCGAGAATTTTGGGACTTTGATGAAGAGCATAGTGATGATCCAGGAATCAGTGGGGGCCAAGTATAGCCCCTGGCTCACTGGATGACTTCCTACTACATCCCTAGCAGTGAGCACCACCCAAAAGTACACAGAGTATTAATAGCTATTTAGCATTTCCATTGAGGGAGCTCTGGCTATGCACCTATGACCATCTTATTTAATTGTACCAACCTCATAGGACAGGCATTGTTATCCTTGTTTCACAGAGAAGGAAATCGGGGCTCAGGGAGGCAAAGTTGCCTTATCCAAGGCCTCAGGGCCAGTGAGCAGCAGAGTTACAGTCTAATTGCAGGTTTGCCTGGTTCCAAAGCCTCTGCTCTCCTGTCTCTCTCAGCACGTTGAACATGCTGTTAGCATGGGCCATATAGGTAGAAATTGTGTCACACACATATCTTACGGACTGATTGAGAATAGAGACCACGCCTTATACTTATTTTAGGATACAATCTCATTACCTGTGAAACAGGAATGATCTCACCATTTCTTCTCAAATGAGTCAATTCAAATCATGTTCCATGTGAGACTTTGAAATCCGGGGGAGAAGGTGGGACTGAGGCCCCAGGCACAAAGATAAGCTGTGCTTTCCCCGCCAAACATGCCCTCTGTCTTCTGAGTGCCTATTAGACTCAGTCAGTTTTGCAGATTCCTTGCGGAGCTCTGTGCCAGATAAACAGTCTCTCAAATTTCTTATATGTTATGAGGCATTGCAGATGACTCTGTATAATCAAATATGCCATTCCACATCTCATTTGTAATTTCACAATTTAGCTCTCTGCGCCATTTAAGCACATATAGAGCCTCTAGAGAAATCCTTATTTTTTTCCTAAAGCTTTTATATCTGAGCTGAGTGCTGATTTTGGTCTTTGCTGTGTCTAATAAGATTCTCACAAAGTTTTCTCACTACGAAAGGCTTTATAAAGTTTAAGAAACCATGGAAATACATTCTGGCCTAATATAAGTCGTTGTAGGCCAAGAAAGCATCAAGCAGAAGGCCTAGATGAGGAGCTGACTATTCTTTTCCTCTTCTATTTCTTTTGTGTTTGGCTTGACTGGGTCTCTGAAGGATATTATGGCTGTTTTGTAATCCTGCACTGCTTGGCAGTTTACAAAGCACATCTCGTGCATCGTATTGGATATGAGCTTGACAACTACCCAGTACGTGAGGCAGGGCAATTATTATCATCCCCATCTTATAGATGAGGAAACAGAGGCTTGGAGAGGTTAGGCAACTTGCCCAAACCCATGAAGCATCAAATATAGATCTTTTGATTAGAAATCTGGCGTCTTCTTGCTAATCTATTCTGCTCTCCCAGAGGCAGTCCTTTGCAGTTACGGAGCTGAGACTTTGGAGGTGAAATTGTGTCATATTGATTCTGCTGCCATTTTGTTCTTGAATCCATCCACCACTCTCCATCCCCACTGCTACACTTCAAGCCTCAGCCACTGCCATCTCTGGGTCACTGCCACAGAGTTCCAAATTGGTTTCCTTACTTCTAGTTTTGACCAGCTGGGGTCCAGGATCCACACTGCAGCATAAATGACTTTCTTAAATGAAAACTTTATCACGATGTTCCTCTGCTTAAAACACTTTAATGGCTTCCATGGTCTTCAGAAAACACCAGCTTCCCTAATGTGGACCTCTGAGAGCCTGCATGAAGTGATGCTGCTTACACACCTATATCCGCCTTTTGTTACTCCCACTCCCAGAATCTGAGTGCCAGCTGCTTCCTATCACCAAACTCTCTTGTCTTGGAGCCTTTGTCATCTTCATTTTATGACTCATTAACATCTTCTCTCTGTTTCATCTTCTTCTCTTTACAATGTTTAATAATTTTGAAGTGGTTTGTAACCAGCTCCCAAACAAAAACGAAAACAGAAAAAACTTCTTTATAACTAATTACTGTTATCAGTAGTGTTAATCTTTATTTTTGTAACATGATTTAGAGTTTATAAAAATGGCTGACATTACTTCCAATAAGTAGCATAATAACTGAAGTGGGCAGGGATCCATTTTATAAATAAAGACACAGGCTTGGAGATGTTAAGTAACTTGCTCACCTTCATGCCACAGGCAAGTGACAGACCCAGCACTTCGAAATCCAGTCTTGAAATTCTGGTTTATACGAAATTATGCGACCTGTTTATGTCATTTATCAGCTCCTGGCTGCTGTAAATGGAATGTGTGGTATAGACACTGTAGAAAACTGGGTTGCACTTCACAGACTAGAAGGACTCTTGTAGAAGAGGGGTTCCTAGGCAAAAGGAGGAGCAGCCATAGGAGAGAAAAACGATACTGCCAGAACAGCCAGCACATGGACTCATTAACCTCTTCCACACAATCTCTATCTCTCCTACGTCCCTGTTGACCAGAAATAAGTCAGAGGGGAATTTGTGTGGTAAACTTTCACCTGCAGGGACATGATCTCTGGAGAGATAAAACATCACGAGTGGACGGCTTACTGCTCTGTGCTGAGTCATGGTGGTAGTTCTTCTTTCTTGGAATAATTGGGAATTATTTTCCTGGGGGAAAACTATCAGCGTCCCCAACAGTGTTGCCTAAATGACAAATTCCCAGGACAATATAGCTCTGGTTAAAACTCTCAACTTACTAAGAGCCTTTCCTAACTCAATCATTCATACATCACTTTCTCATGCCACTCAGCAACAGAGAGTAACACACTGTCAGAGAGTCGAAGAAGATTGGGACATAGTCCCCGAGGTTGTTAACAATAAGCTATTCAAGAAGAGGAGGAAAAGTACCCAAGGAGAGGGAAAGGTTATGTGAAGATATTGAAATAGTCAAAAACATGGCAGGTTCTATAGCAGTTTGCAGGATGGAAGTTACAGGACTTGAAAATTGATTGAGATAGGAGAGGAGTGTCTGGCTAGAGCAGCTGGATGGACGACTGTGTTATTTCATGAGGCAGGGGTTAAAAAGCAAAGTTTTATTGATTTATTTCCTTTACTCTTTTAGATATAATAATCAGTGCAATTAATAGCACCTTGAATTTGATGTGCCTGTGGATATTTGAGTCTGGAATGCTGAGGACAGCTTTGGACTAGAGATATGGATTTGGGTTCCTCAGTGGACAGGTGACATTTGAAACCATGGGATGGACGACATCACCTGAGAGAGAGAGGCTAGAGTGGAAGAATCCTACTTGATTTGGCCAAAGTCAGAACAGAGACAAGAGAAACTAAAGTCACACGGTTGTAATTAATTTGATAGAATGTGCCATATCCAAAAAGTGCAGCAAGGACAAGATGAACAACTGGAAAAATCTAGGAGAGAAAGAGGGAGCTTTGTGTCTAGGAGAAGAGAAAGAAGACAGGGCAAGGGGAGAAGAACTGGGTGGATTAAGTGGCTCAATTTATTGCTGAGGATTTTCTAGACTCCAGATGTCCTTTCACACGGTGCCTGGTACGTGCTTGGAAAGGGGTCATAGGCACTTTGCAAAGCAGTGCTAGGCTGGATACTATTATTTCTCACTTTGTCAGGTAATCATCGTGAGGCTAGTTTAAAAGAAAAGGGCCTTCAGGTTTGTGCTCTGGTAAACACCCTGTGCCCTGCCTTAGTTTCCCAAGATCATCAGTCTTTGGGATGCTGTTGACAAGTCATTTATTGATATCAAAGAGAGAAGGAAACATACGGTTCTTTGACCCCCCTCTGCTTGGGAGGCCACTTGTGAGCAGAGCTCTCCACTGGTCTACCATACAATGAAGAGTCACCTACGCACAGCCTGTGTGAGGTCAGCAGTGCCTCTTGGAAACAATGAATCTGGCATACGCCTTGGTGTTCCATGAGTAGTTCATTTGTCAGTGTGCTCTGACTTCGAATGTGCCTCTAAATCTTAGACCTGTGACCTTTTGAGGTGCAGGAATCAGCAATTTTAAAAGTCACAGGGCCTTCCATCCAGGTCTTGACTCCACTCCAGAGCATGCACTAACACACACGCCTTCAAATCTCAGTTGCTTAACCCAATCCAAGTGCATTTGCCAATGATGCCAGAGCAAAGGTATGACGCAGGGACCGGCAGCATTGGCACTACCTGGGAGCTCATTAACATTCAGAATCTCAGCCCTACCCTAGACCTACTGAATTGGGGGTCTACATTTTAGCAAGATCCTCAAGTGATGTGTATGTTTATTAACATTTAAGAAGCACTGCCCAAGATTACTGAAGGCCCCTTGATGGGTGAACAAGATATTTTCTGTATAAGAAAGAGGAATCAGACATAATTAAATAGGAAAAGGAAAACAAAAAGAGGCAGTATGACCCGCTGGGAAGTTATTAAATTATATCAAACCCCAGCATGTTGGTGCCCAGCGCGTGGGCTCCAGGAGCCAGCCCCGGTTCATGGCCCTTGCATTGCTGAGTTGGAAGGCCACTCTCCATGCCTGTTCCTAGGGAACAGGTGTCAGGACAGCCTGATTGCCGTTTTGCAGTTGCTGCCTGGGCTTGCAGGTAGGAAGAAGAGGGATTAATCAACTGCAGTAAGTCCTATTAGAAAATTGGAAAAGCCAGCACAGTTTTTTTTTTTCCCCCATGAGGCACCTCAAAGTGCTCATGTTAAAGGGGTGATTACTGGCCTTTTATTATTCTCATTTTGGTAAAGCTGTTTTTTCTCTCCCACACCTGTGTTTAAGGTTAATTCTGTGTTATTTTCTTTCCGCAGGTCTGTGCTGAGTGCCACAGGGAACGGCATTTAGCAATACCAAGCAGGAGAGCCAGAGAGAGCAGTGCTGATTCCACACACGACTTGGAAACTGGCTGAGTCTGATGGCAGGAGAATGTGTGTTTTTGTGGTGTTAACTGGGAGGAGGAAAGCAGCCGGTGCTCGGGAGCGCCAGAGCAGCTACCTCTCTGGATACCTGGCACACCAGGGTGCCACGGGGCGGCTCCTGGCTGTTCCCCGCTGTGGGAGATTTTGCTGCAAGGAGGGCTAAGAAGGAACGGAGAGAGGTTTTGCTTTAGCAAAATGGTCTCTTGAGAAATGAGGTGAGCATGAGTGTGCAGAGGGTTAGGGCTTAGTGCAAGGGATGAGTGAGGAAGACATCGTGCCTCAGAGGTCATCAGGAAAGGGGGTCTCCCAGAGCAGAGCCACTTTAAATACCCATGCCTTGACCTCTTAGGCCACTGAAGCCAGAAGCAGCCTAGCACATAAAGGAGCAGCCAGCAACCACATAACCAGTAACCACATAACCAGTCTGGGCAATATCTTCTGATTTAAAACCACTATTTCCCTCCTTTTTTAAACAAAGACTCCTAGCTTCCCACTCATTATCCACTCTCCTTCCTTCCTTACTAATGAACCCTGATTTTGTCCTGGGTAGCCAGATGCCATGTAAAATGATGAGTCTTTCTGGCCTCTCTTGCAAGGAGCATGGCCCACAGAGGGAACCGAAGTCATTGGGTGGGGCTCTCGGCAAGCCCTTCCATACACTGACTCAGTTCTGGAGAACTTCTACTTTGTGCTTCCGCTTTCTTTCTGCCTGGAATGTGGATGGATGCTTAAATCTGGAGGCAGATTGGATGACAAAATCACATACTAGAGATCGTGAAATAGTGAAACAGACATTTGGGAGGACACTGATTCCTGGATGATGCCTATTTCTGGACTTCTGCCACTTGCTAGAATTTTCTGCATATGTGGGAAACTCAGTTCTAGGTTATTTACCTCTCTTTTATGTTCCCTAGATTAGGTAAGACAAGAAAATCTTGATACAGCAACAAACAAATTTCCAAATCTCAGTAAGGTTAGCCAATAAAAATGTTTCATTTATATTAAGCCTAGTGCAGAAATAACAGATTGGCAGGCAGGCCTCCTGGGGCCAAGGGCCTGTGCTCCTTCCATCTGTGTCTCCACTGACCTAGACACTCCACCTCCTCTTTGTGCAGCAGCTGATGGGAGAAGTGAGTGAGAATAGCATACGGGCCACACCTGGATGAGGTACAGGTCTCTTTCACTGAGATCTCACTGGCTAGAATTCAGTCACATGGTCACAAAGAGAGCTGGAAAATTTCATCTGGTTATGTGCTCAGGAAGAAATGGAAATGAGTTTTGCATATTTTCCAAACACACCCTTTCAAGGGGAAGAAAGAAAAAAAGAAGGAAAGAAGGAAGGAAGAAAGAAAAGAGGGAAGGCAGGCAGGCAGGGAAGCAAGAGAAAAAAAAAATAAAAAGGAAAGATCATCAAATGCTTGTTTTCTAGAGATAATTAAAGCATGTTTCCTGGGACACACAATATGTCAGTGCATAGAAAGAATAGAATCATGCCATCTGATTCCCAAATAAATCTATGTGTGACCTAGTCTTCCCTTCCTTCAGAAGGGTTTCACTCAATACCTGCCGTATTCAAAGCACTGTGGGTACAGCCAGTGGGTGGGAATGACTCTCTGTGGGAGCTGGTGTGGATTCACAGTGGAAAAGGCTGTTTTGCTCAATAACATTCCTGGCTCAGGAGCTGGATAAGTCTCACTTAAATCTGGATGCTTGTTGTCACTATCCCTGTGGCTGACCTTGAGCAAGCACTTCCTGTTTCTGAGTGCTGGTTTCTCTGTTTCGTCATCCGTAAAGTAGAAATAATAGCTGCCTACTGGGTCTCTCTGTCTATCTTTAGAAAATTAGAGGTAATATAGTAAAGACCCAGAGTAGAGGCTCAGCAAATGTCATTTTTATCTGCTTAGCCTTCTCTTTTAATTGCCTCCTGGCTATCTATGAAGCAAAATTTCATAGTTTGGTATACGAGAGAGCTTTATCTCTATGGATCAAACCTACCTTCCCAGCATCCTCTCCTGCATTGCCTTCATTTCCTCTATATTTCTGTTTCACCCTTAAGTTCTACTGTTCTCTAAACTTGCCCAACCCTCATATTCTCGATGTCTTTTTACATGTTGTTCCCTTTGTGGAGTCTTTCAGCCTTGGCACTAATGTGGAGTCTTTCAGCCTTGGCACTATTGACATATTGGGACAGGCAGTTGTTCATGGGGGACTGTTTTGTGCATTATAGAATGTGTAGTAACATCCCTGATCTCTACCCAATAGAGGCCAACCCTGACGCCAAAAACGTTTCTAGATATCACCAGTGAAGATAAAATTGCCCCCCTTCCCCCAGTGGAGAACCCCTGTTCTAATGTCTTTCACTCTCTGCTCTCCCTGGTAAACTCCTACTCATCTCCGATGCCAACTTATAATGTCACTCTCCCACTCCAAAGCCTTCCCTGTCTTCTCCATAGAGAATTAAAAACCAATTGCTTTGTCCTCTGTGCTCTCACGACCCTTTATTCATGTTTTTGTGTTAGTATTTACTTATTTTATTATAACTTATCTGTCTAGTAGATAGGATCGAAGGAACCTGTCTTGATCATCCCTAGCCTCTAGCACAGAGTCTAGCACATAGCTGATTAAAAATATGGCTAACGAATTAAGCAACAACACCTGAGTGAATAAATGCACTTGAAAAAGAAGGATTATTGCTTAACATGAACTTCAGCAGTGGCGCCATTGTCTGATTGAAGTTAAAGCTAAAAACGTAAGAGCTCCTGAGTATGTGCGTGAGTTCACTGGAACATATGAGTGATGGGATGCGGTGCCTTCACAACATTCGGTTTCAAGGGGGAATGGGGAAAACGCTTGGGATGTTAGACAGGAAGGATGTGATAACCATGGGGCTTGGGACAGACAGAAAGAAATCTGGAAGGAAATTTGCTTTACCCATCTGCTCTGGGTAAAGAAAACACAAGTATGTGAAATGGTGAAGCTACAAAATAGTTGTTGGCAAGGTCCAAGTGAGCCACTTCAGGCAGGACCAGCTAGAAGTCAAAGAAGAGTGGTCGGGTGGTGCTGAACCAGCTGGAAAAGGAAGGGCTTCTGATCAGAGGCTGGCTTTCTCTATGACTACAAGTGTTACCATGACAACTAGCCCCTTGCACTGGCTCCAGTCCGACCACACTGTTGTTTGCTGTTTCTTAACTCTCCGTGTCTTCCCACTTCAGGGCCTTTGCACCTGCTGGTTGCTCTGCCTGGGAGGTTTTTTCTAACTTACTCCCTCATTCCATTCAGATTTCTGCTCAGATATCAGGCCTTGGATCACTAGATCTACAATACTATCCTCCCCAAGCACTCTCTATCCCTTACCCAGCATTATTTTTTATTCATAGCACTAAGCATGTACCTGCTTATTGTTTATCTACCTCCTCACTGAAGGTAAGGTACACAAGGATGGGCATTTTGATTTTCTGTTTTATTTCCTGCTGTATCCTCAGTGCCTAAAACAGTGCCTGGCGCCCAGTAGGTACTCAACAAATATTTGAGGAATGAATAAGTAAATGAATGAATGAACGGATTGAATTTGTCTTGAGCTGGCCTTGAAATGCGGACAGAGGAGTGGAAGAAGTGAGTATGGAGCCAGCAATTGAGTGTGGACAGAAGAGGCTGCAAAGTCAGGAATTAACATGCCATACTAATTTTCTCTCAAGATATGTAGGGAACCAGGGTCTCTTCCTCAGAGTCTGGCAGGAACTGAGGAAGGTAGAAAGATTTACATGTGGACTGCTACTTCTGCTAAGGCAGATGTGTTAGAAAAGATAATTGCAAAATATCAAGCGCCATGGAAACACTCATTAATATTGGGGGCTGGTGCTCTCATGGCGCTGGAGGCTTGCTCTGGCTCCGATTAACAGCCAGCAGTTCTGAAGCGCGTCCAAAGCGCTTGGTTTCTTGGACCCTGAATCACAATCTTTAGTACACAATGACTTAGTGCCTTCTGTCAGAGCGTCTCCAAGCATGGCATCAGCAGTCACCCTGCCCACATCCTTGGGAGGAGGTGGCACTGAGCAGCAGGTGCTCGGCCCAGCTTGCCTTTGACTAATATGTTTTTAAAAGCTTGCGCCCCTTTTTTATGCTATCACAGATCCACGTTTCCTTTCATTTCAGCCTGACTCTGGGCTGTCCCTTTGCTCTGCCCCCTGCTCCCAACATTAAAACTTGCTCCCCACCTGGTTCTTCTATAGTTCCCAGCCCCAGTGGGATGAGGAAGATGGCTCTGGAAGTCAGCTGGTCCTGGCATTGGCCTTTGTATTGCCAGCAGGAGAGGTCAGAGCCACATTCCTCCCCAACACGATTCATGTAGGGTGGAGAAAGGAGAAGGGGTCTGGGAGATGCTCCGGGGGTCAGCGCTTTGCAGGATAGACACATACTTAGTCCATTTCCCAGCAGTTGCATTTTCTCATTTTTCTCAGCAGAGTGGTGGGAGAGCTGGTGGGTGGGAGACAGAGGGGTAGGAGATGCCAGAAAGAGGACCCACTTAGTAAAGTGGTGAGTCATACTGGCCTCTCACATTTTTAACTGAGGAAGAATGAAAGGAAGGAGGAAAGACAAATTTGCATAGGTTCTGTACACAGAAGTCAGAAATCTCCAAGTATTTTAGCCTTCCCTGGTAGATGCTGGTTTCTCTTAAGGTAACTTCTGTATTCTCTTGCTTTGATGGTTCAAGAGTGAGCAAATCTGTTGCCTTTCATGAAAATATTTTAGTGTTCCAGAATAGGTAAATCCCTCCTCCCTCATATCCATTCTAAGCATATATGGATCATTTCTCTAATCCTGCTTATTGTTTATCTACCTCCTCACTGAAGGTAAGATACATGAAGACAGGTATTTTCATTTTCTGTTTTATTTACTGCTTTATCCTCAGTGCCTAAAACAGTGCTGTGTGGTCACAGGGATAGGCAGAGGTGTTCTGAAAATACTTTGTGAACTGGTTTGGACCCAGAATAGGCTGCATTATTTGCAAGGCACTAGCCTCAGCCCCTTTGCTTGTCTGTTCCTCACTCAACTCTAGTTAGAGGAGTTGGGAGGTGGGCTCAGCAGGCAGTGGAATCAGGTGCAGGGAACCTAAAGCTCCTGGCTCACCAGACTGACTTAGGTGAGCAGCCGCTCATACAGGGGCCACTGGGCATGCTCACTGCGGGCCAGTGTTCACTCAGAGATTGGCACTGTTGTGATTGCTGTCATCACCTTGAGTTTAGTTTTAGAAGTCAAAAGTGGAAGGTGCAGGAAGGAGAGACTGAGGACTCTAGGATGGCAACGAGAGCATCTTGGTGAACTGTTGAACGCTGCATGAGTGGGTGACTTATCTGACTCGCCCAGTGAAACCTCATTCTGCACCTGCCCTCCATCTCCTTTATCCCCAGGCCAGCCCCTTTCAGCCTGAAAACAGATGCCCTGCCCTGTCGCCCTCTCCCCCTCTACCTGCTGGAACCCATCTCCTGCGATTCTTTTTGATGATATCTCCTTAGCTGCCACGAAGAAGTGCTCATATCAGCAAACAGATGGTGGCTAAGGCATGTAGCATAAAATATATTTATCAAGGCAAACAGCTGTAGCCCATTTCATTCCGCAGATTTCTATTAAAAGTTCTCCAGAGCTACAAGCTACTCTTAGGCACAATCTGAAGGCAGCCCAGGGCCAGCTTTGTGCAGCTCTCCTCCTGGCCTTTCTGTGCGGGGCCTGAGAGAAAGTGCTGGGCTCCAGATTCTTCTTTGAAGGCTTCAATTAAAGTGCCACAATGCAGCCTTACCTCTTCTGCCTCAATGGGCAGGTAGGGGGCCCATCCGAAGTGCTCCCACTTTTCAGGCGAGGTGATAAACAGTGGTGACTTGGCAGCCATGCAGTTACTTCTGCTGTGAGAGCAGAAGTCAAGTTCACCGGGAGGGGACCTTGACATGCTGGGAACCATTAAGCGTTCTTTGTTCCATCTCCAGCCTCCTCACACTCTCTTATGGTGCTTCATGTTTGTTTTCTTTCTTTTTTCTAATGGCCAGGACTCTGCCGTGGTTCTTCTTTTGTTGTGGTTTGGAAGAGCACTGGTCTGGGAGTTGGGAGAGCTGGGATCTATTCCAGACTCTGCCATTAATTTGCTCTGAACTTGGGCAGTCTGTTTTATTTGTCTGGGCTTCCTCTTATAGGAGTAGGGTTAGATCAAGGGAGCAAACTCAAGTGCCTTCAGGGTCTAGGCAGATACTACATATGTGAAATGGCCAGGTGGAGACAAGGCCAAAATGCACAGCGTGTGCCTCTTCTAAAGGCATCCTTAAACACAAGACCACTTCAAGGACGTGGGGGCATATTTAGCACATGGGTATCTAGTTTGAGATCCCCCTAGACTCAAGGTTTGCAACATGTCAAAAGCTAATATTCTGTAATAACTGTTACAGAATATTTAAGATTAGGCTGAACACAGAGGGCAAATGGACATCAGTAGAGTGGTCTACAAGAAAACTACTACTTTTCACATCTTTATTCTAATAGACTCTATTTTTCTAGAGCAATTTTAGGTGTATAGCAAAACTGAGAGGAAAGTACAGTGAGCTTTCATATACATCTACTCCTACCTCTGCACAGCCTCCTCCACTGTCAACAGCCACACCAGAGTAGGACATTTATTACAATCTATAAACTTACATTGACACATCATTATCACCTACAGTTCCTAATTTACCTTAGGGTTCACTCTTGTGTTATGCATTCTATGGATTTGGATAAATGTATAATGATATGTGGCCACCATTATAGTATCATACAGAGTAGTTTCACTGCCCTAAAAATCCTCTGTGTTCTCTCTATTCATCCCTTCTATTCGTCCTGTATGCATTTCTTTTTTTTTTTTAAAGAGGGATAATGGAGTAAATAAATGAAGACTCCAGATGTTCTGCCTCATTGTGGGGACCACCCACTACTTTCAGAAATTCTGCGGTTTAGTGGATCAGAAACAGGGACTATGGGGTCAGACTGCCTGGGTTCGAAGTCTACCTGTGCTCCTTAATAGCTGCGTGACCTCTCACAGGTTATTTAACCATACCTCAGTTTTACCTTGGGTAGATTGTTGAAATATACCTGTGTGATACCTCAGTTCCCCCAACTAAAAAATGGCATAAAAATAGTACCTATTTCATGGAGCTGTTGCAAAGATTAAATTGATTAATCTCAATAAGTCATCTGGGCCTGATGTAGAGTTAAGTGCTCAGTAAATGTTAATTGGACAAGTATACAATGAGTGGTTTTATGGAGCTAATATTTACAAATAACTGGCAACTCTGCAAGGTTTATCTCTTCCATCAAACAGATCATCTTATGGCTTTTGCTTCTAGTCAAGACATCAAACTAAAATTTCTCCCGTGTATCA
>NW_006438076.1:2258510-2278138 GCF_000325575.1 Pteropus alecto | reverse complement strand
TATTTTCATGTTTTTACAAAGACAGAAGCACAAGTTCAAAGAGGTTCCATAATTTGTTCAAAGCCACCCAGCTAGCAAGTGTTAGAGTCGGGATCTGAGTCCTAGATATTGAATCCCCTTGACAATGTTCTCTCCACTTTACAGGACTGGTTTTCTACATGTTAACTAGTTGCTTGTAATTATAGTTGACACTTTACAGCCAGAATAGCTCTATTGATTTGCATGGTTTCTTAAACTTACCCAAAGCATGATTTCAGGTGCTTGTTCTTAACCCTGATTTCTGGACCTCAATACAAGCCTACAAATCAAGATTCCTTGAGGAGAGACCCAGTAATCTGTATTTAACAAGCACCCCAGGTGATTCTCATAATGAGGGTAGTTTGTGGAACAAACTTTGGGCCAGAGAATTCTGCCAAGAAACCCCACCAGTCAGCTTTGTACCAGATATTAGGATAGCTGTTTTAGGAATATGTGATGAAGTCATGACGGGGTAGGCAGAGGAGTGTGGCCAGCTTGAAGGGCTAGAAGAATAAAGTCCAGGGTTTATTAATTCAATTTGCCAAATAAGTATTGAGTTCTCATTTACAGGCAAGACTCCTTGTTAGATCCTGCAAGTCAGATCAGGAATGTAACAAAAGAAGCAGTTATCAGAGCTGCAGAGCATTTAATGGTTTAAAACAATGAGTGTACTCACTTGCCTGACCTACTTCCCAAAGAAAGGTACTGACACCAAGTGAGGGTGTCATCTCTCAATGTCTGATAGATTATGTTCAATTGAACACTCTAATTAGCTTTAAGCTATTTTTTGGTCAGTGAGTCTTTGGGAATATGTATAGAATATAGGCTAATATGCCAAGAGCTTGATGTACAGAGAAAAGACTGTGCCTAGCCTCCGGGAGTCTTCAGTTCAGTAGGTGAGAGAACAATTGGAACATGTCATTACAAGATGCAATTCAGGACTATTATAATTCCATAATCATAGCCCTGTAGGTAACGATTAGCTCCCTCTTCAGTTAATGGTGTACTGACATTTCGAGAAGCATAGCCAAGTCTCCACACTCATCAGTGTCCTCTCTACCTCTAGTGCTTTCCTCCTTCTACCTTTCATCATGCTCCTTTTATTTGACATGTGATTCCCTCATTCTCAAGCTCCTCCCATGAAAATTCTACCAATGTTTTATGGTTCAAGTTAAATCCCACCCAAACAAAATTTCTTTCTATTCCTTTTAGTAAGGCATGACCCACCCATCCTCTGAAATACCCAGCGCTTCCTCTTCATGGTCCTACGTCCTGCCTTACAGTTTGCTTTTCGGGTTCTAAGTTTCCAGAAGCCTGGAGCTGGTTATTCTGGAGTTCTGCCAGCAGATATTAGCACACAACCCCACTCACAGCAGGTATTAGATAATCATATAGTTTATCAGTTAGCTTATTGGCAGAGGACACAAGTATGATGAGCCCAAGGCTCCGAGTTTGATTTTGATGGTGGTCTGTGGTAGCTGTACATTTTAGATTGTCCCTGATGAACACCTAATTTAAATAATTTAGGTTATAAAGGGATTTCATGACTTATAGCTGAAAAATTGATGGAGATAGTTTTGTTAGCTTCAGGCACAGGTAGATCAGAGTTTATAAATGTCAGGAATCTATCAACCTCCATCTCTTAGCTCTGTTTTTTCTAATGTCAACTTGATACATGTTGGGGCAAAGCTGAGTCCTGGTATCTCTGGGCTTATGTTCCACTCACTCAGCAATCTCAGAGAAATGAGAGAGTCCTAATGAAAGTCCAAGTCCTGCTCCTCATCGTGAATCTGATTGGCCACTCCTGAATCCAAAGGTGATTGGTTCTTAGTTTCAGGGGAACCACACGAATGGAGAGTAGGGGCAACTATGCATTTGTTATCTAGAAAAAGGTAGGGGGAGGGTGGATGCTGATCAAGCAAAAACAACAGATGTCCAATCCAGGGTTATTTCACTTTCCATAGGAAAACACTCAACAAACAAATGACTTTCTTAAACACTGATTTCATTTCTTACACTAAACAGGCATTGTAAAAAATGCATGCATTAAACATAAGATGAACCAGTCCCGAGCACATGAAAAGCTCAGTGCAACTTGTCTTCACTATTGAATATACATCTTAAATCGTAACCCATGCAAATTTATCCTAAGGAAGTAATCAGAGGTGTATACAGAGTCGAGGTTGTTAATTGCAGCAATATTTATTTAGAGATAGCAGCAAAATTGGAAATAAGATAAAGATCCAAAATAGAGAATTGTTAAATACACTATAGTACATCTATTAAAAGTGATGTTTCTGAAATGTACTTGATATAGAAAAATGCTCAGGAAATTATGATACCATATGAAACAAAAAGCTGAGATACAAAAGTATTTGTATGTTATGATCCCAAATTTATGTGGATATAAATAGTTCTAATAAAGACTGAAAAGAAATACACTGAGATGTTAACAGAGTTCATCTTTGAATGGTAAAATTACCAATGAATTTTCCCCTTCTTTATACTTTTCTGTTTTCCAATTTTTGCTCAAGAACAGTTTTATTTCATGATTGGAAAAAAGAACATGTTTTATATTTCTAAATTCATGCCTCAGTGTCAGCACAACTGAAAACACATCCCATCGAATTTAAGGTGACTGCAAAGTGGGACAACACATTCTCTCTGGGACAGAGCCCAGAATACATATAGAGAAGAGATTTGCAGCTTGCCCTGCCCCAGGCTAGGCAAGAGGGCAAGCTCTTGCTTCTCTTTCTTATGAGCCAGCCTTCCCGTTATTTCTATATGGGCTGCTTCATTTGCTGCACCCTTTGGGGCAGATACCTAACCCCCCTTATTTATTAAGGGTTGGAGGAAAAGAGGGAGAAAATAAGAAGAAGGAGAGAGAAAGAGAGTGAAGGAGGGAGGGAGGAAAGAAGGGTGGGGGAGAGAGAGAGAGAACCTAAATCTTTCCCCCCATAGGATTGCAATAAAGGAGCATATGTATCAACTAAAAAAAAAATTCCTTGGCAACCAAAGCTTTTTAATTGAACACAGTCTCTTCAGCCAACTTATGTAAATTCTATCCCAATTTTGGGCATCTATTTTGAGAACAGAGAGAAGTGGTATGAATCTTGCCCTAAAATTGTGCTCAACAGAAGGGGTGACGCCATATGGATGCCATGTTATGGGAGCCTGTCACCTGCTAACCGAGATGAGAAATTACAGGTTATAATCACCTTCCTGCTGCCTGAGCAGCCCTGATGGGTAGGGAGCGCTTTGGGCATCAAGATATGGTGTGACAACCTAACACTTGCCTGGGGCTTTGTCGCCACAGGTATCTGGAAATTCATAGGAAGAAGGATAGGAAAGCAGCAGTCTCTGCACAGGGGCAAGTGTTGCTTCTATCCCAAAAGGAGCTGAGTTTCCTTTTCCTCCGAATAAGCGAGAATCTGGCTCATCCTGCAAAACAATAACCACTGAGAGTCGGTGGGTGACCCTTTGGTGACTAGACTGATCTAGAGCAATTGTCTCACATGAAAGTTGGGAAATGAGAGGCAAGCAGTGTTCCTATTAGTGGAGAAGATGGGGAGAGAGATCCAGGAGGACTGTGGACCACTCTGAGCAACCTGTGGACCACTCTGAGAACAAATAACCCCTCCCTCAATGAAGGACAGGTTTTTTCCTATGGCCAAGGGATCTGCAGGAGGTTGGCTGCAAGTCAGAGAACAGAATACGAGAGGGAGGGACTGCAGGTTGTTTGGCTTAATCTATAAGTGGTTTCTAATAAATCTGAAGATTTTCTCTGGAAAGACATTTATCAGAGACAAGATAATTATTACATAGGATGCAGGAAAAAATGAAGCGGGCACATTTTATATATTTTTTTAATGCATAACTTTTCTCCTAAGGTCACTCTAATTCTTAGGCTAACATCTGAGGCCCATTCAGTTTCAGGTGCTAATTATGTCTCTTTCCTTGCCCTGTGTGTAGGCTTAAAAGCCTCATTAGTTAGTTGAGTATAGTAAGTTCTCATTTAATGTCATCATCCATAGATTCTGCTACTTAAAGATCAATGATATATAATGAAACAATTTTACCAGAGGCTATTTGATATATCATCAATGTTATAATGAAACAACATTGGACAAAATGTTAGTTATTTGAAGACCTGTTGTACACAGATATTACCACCACTGATGTGCTAACCTTGGATGGTTTGAGTAGTAGGATTCATGAAGATGGTGGTGTGATCACCTGTTCTAAAAACATGTACTCTCAGAGGACAGGGCTCTGTATCCCCAGTACCTGGTAGAGTACTTGGCACAGACTGGATAGTAAAAATGTTATTAAATAAATGAATACACAATTTCCCTTGGTCTTGCCCACTTTTGCTTGGGGAAGTAGAGTGCACAAAAAGCCAATGGAACTGCCCTTGAGAAGTGTTGAGCCCGATAGTTAAAGCAACAAGCTAGAAGTAAAAGATCTGTTTGCCTAAAGTCAACTGAGAATATGAAGGCCATTCTTTAATGTTCTTATAAAACAGGGGTACTATATCAAGTGACATACATCAAGTGATTGGTTACCTCAGACTCCGATATGCTCACTAATTTTGTTTTTCTTTTGCTTGGCTGAAGAATATTTGAGGTTTATAAGGAATATTTTCTATCTAAATAACTCCCTTGGTCTGTGGCAGATATTGCCCTTCTTTCCTTCCTTCCTTCCTTCCTTCCTTCCTTCCTTCCTTCCTTCCTCGTAAACACTCATTGAACACTTACTGTGTTCTAGGCACCAAGATGTTTATTTGGATTTAAAAACAGGAATAAGGCATGCCCGACTTCAAGGAATTTACGGTCTAATGAAGAAAACAAACAATCAAATCAATAGTTATACACGATTGATATATTTGTATAAACATAGGTAGGGCACTATAGGAATACAGAAATAACATATCTAAGTCAGATTATCAACTCCAAAATAGTAAAGAGTTTCAAAGATGGCTCGTAAGATTCTGTGTGTGTGTGTGTGTGTGTGTGTGTGTGTGTGTGTGTGTGTGTGAGAGAGAGAGAGAGAGAGAGAGAGAGAGAGAGAGAGAAAGAGAGAGAGAGAGAGAGAGAGAGAGAAACAGACAGAGAGAGAGAAACAGACAGAGAGAAAGAGAGAGAGATGAAGAATAGAGGAAAAGTAATAATTCATATAATACATTCCTTGTGTAAGATATAACTTACTAGAGAAGACATCTCTGATTCTTCCTGCTTTCAAAGTTATTTTGAGGAAAAATTGAGGAAATGTATGGGAAGTACTTATCATAATGCCTGACTCATAAAGATTCTCAAAAATAGTAGTTATTGTGGTGGTAGTACTAGTAATACCATTATATTTTCTTTGCAGTTCTGTCGAATGAACATTTAAGAATATCAAGTATGGGTTAGTCACTGTATTATACCCTAAAAAATATAAGGTCTAGTAAAGGCTATGGACACACACAGAAAAATCATCAGATTATAGAACAATATGTGCAAAAAGAAATATGAAAAAGATACAGGAGTAGTATAGGAAAGAATGCTTAAAATGACTGAGATAGTGTGAAAAGGGTTTTTAAGGATGCCTAGAAGTTTTCCACATGGACAAGGAATGGGAAGAAAGGGTATGGCAGGTAAAGGGATTAATCAACATGGCATATCCAAAGAATTTGTAGAGAATAGATGAGAGTAGTTGTTGAGGGTGGAAAACCTGTCAGCAATGGAATAACATTTTTAACAAATTAGTCTGCAATAAGGAGTCCCTGGATGCACATTTCTATCATCAAACTCATCATTTGTATTGTAAGTTTTTCACATTTGTGTCCGCTACAGAATTGTGAGCTCTTTGAATGAAGGATGTTTTATATTATTTTTTTTTTCACTTTTAGCTACTAGCATACACTATATACTTAATATCTGTTGAATGATGGATCAACTAAAATTAATTCCTATGGGAAATCCCAGACTATACATCTGCTTGGCGTTTCAGAGAGTTAGGCACCTCTCCCAGAGGTACCCACTGAGGATGCTGAGTAGCTATTTTCTGATGAGAAGGAGAACAGGCTGAGATGCTTTAGCTGCAATAAGGAGACTGGCCATTTAACATCAGATCATCACCTACTGGTGAGGTTTTATGGGGCACCAAAAATGAGGTGATTGAAGGTGGCCATGGGATCATTTTCTTAGTGTTATTTTTTTTCTTGTTTCTTACAAAGGACAATTTTACTGAAAGTGCTGGGTTGGGAATTAATTCTAGCTGGAATGGCTCTGCTAGGAAATAGAATCTGGAGGCCTTGGTGAAGGGTAGTTTTTCAATAGGTAAATGTGGAGTTGAAATAAAATGGGATAGGCTTTCAGGCTAAGGAACTAGCTTTGACAATTGGTGCCTTGGATAGCCCAAGCGGAGACTTACAGAGTGGGTCCCCTCCTCTACCTCTCAGGCAGAGATCAGTTTGAGGGACCTTTCTCACTTAGAAAGTGGGAATTTGAGTCACCGTTCTTCCCATTTCATAGGGCAGGTGTCTATGCTTTGGAGAAGGTCCCCTAAGAATGCCTGTGGATTCCACATACAGAGTCTTAGCACCTTGAGGGGCAGACATTCATTACTCACTTTTATATCTCCAGTGCATGGCTCACTACCTGGCACATAGTAGATGCTCCCTAAGTATTCACTGGATTAAATGAGTAAAAATAACAGTTAATACTTGTGGAGAGCTTCTCTGTGGCAGACACTGTTTTTAGGGCTTTGAACATATTAATTCATTTTATCTTCACAACGAACCTATGAAGTAGATACTATTGTAAATAAGTACCAGTGAAGGGATGGCAAATGAAGCAAGCTGAGCATCATTTGACAAAACTTCGGTGACGGGGCCACAATCTGGGGCTTCCTCTTTGGGTAAATAAAGGGCAGCCCATGGTAGAAAGGATATCTTTATGGGTCCTCCCTGACTCTGACCAGAAAGGTTATCTAATGGCTCTGGGTGATGTGGGCCAGACAGAGAAAAGTTTATGACAACCATTTACGAGGCTGTAGCAAAGCCAGGCAAGTCTCAGTCTCCCAGTGGCATGATCACATTGATGGTAAACACACGCCTTTCCTTGAAAGCGAAGCCTCCTCTGAGCTGAGCTGTGGGACTGAGTATGCGCGGGAGCCTCTGGGGAAGTCAAGTCACCCGAGACAGTCAGTGCAAACAGGGCTGTGGTCCCCAGTGCAGAATGGTCTCTTAGTAGCAATTGCTGGGCCAGCCTCAGATCAATCTCTTGCCATGTAGCTGATGGGAGAGTGTCAGTTCTAAGTGCTACGTCCTCCAGGAGAAGTCCTTGGCTGGACCTGAGGGGGCAGAGATGGACTGGCATCTGAGCAGTTTGCTGGAGAAAATGCAAGCTCTGGGCCTTGCACCTGCTTTCTCTTCCCCAGGAGACGGATGGAGCTCAGGGATGTTTGAACTATCTGTGTTGGCATACTTTTTTCTCTTTGTGGCTGACCTCACTACCATGACTTCACTTTGGTGTACAGCAGAAACGCACTGACATCTGCACAGCTCTCCCCAACCCCAGCTCAGGGGAGCCTGAATGTCTGACCCACAGAGAGGACATCTCACGTTTTGGTTCTCATCCATCTTGCAGGGGACAGCCCTGTTGGCCTACTTGCTGCAGCTGCATCTGCATCTCTGCTTAATTGATTTCTCATTCTTTTTTAAAAAAAAATATTTTTGTACTGTTGCCTAGAGGCATTTAGGTAATGGGTGCATTTTAAAAAATCCAGTAGGTAAATAAATGCATTTTCTCCCTAGGAAATCTAGAGGACTAGTGTTCTCCTGCAGCTTTGAAAACAATGATCCCAGGAACAGGAGTGGGAGACACTCACATGCTGAGTCTCTGGGTGATTCTCATAACTGTCCTCAGGCTGGAGGATACTCAGCTGTCCCCATACACGTGTGCAAGTTAGCCAGGGACTGAGCTGTGTGGAGATACTCCCTCCCAGACATCTGTGGGTCCACACTCTGGCAGCTAACCCCCTCTAGTGTTGATGGAAATAGGTCAGTTGCAGCTGTGAACCTGCACGTTTGGATGGTAAGACTTACAGTAGGTTTCCCACCCCACGCTTCACTCCCTGGGTCTCCCACACACAGTAGTTGGACCTGTGGTGTGGGATGTCTTAATTATGTGTTCATGCTGACTGCACTACACTTCTGCTAACCTGCCCTGATTGCTTCCCTATATCTGAGGTCTCTACCTCTCCCGATGCTGTGCACCCCTACACACGCAATCTCCTCATGTTGTACCACCATCCCCTGTCACTGTACGCTGTATGCTCACTCATATGGTTACACTTATTCATGCTACTCTTTTGCTTCCCAATGCCCTCCCCTGCTTCCACTCTAGTTCCTTGAGTTTCAGATGGAGTTCTACCTCTTCTCTGCCTCACACTGCAATGAGTTCTCCTTCTCTGGAAATCCTGCAGCCTTCAAGGCACCGACATCTTCCATTTGGGATATGCCACCCTGGGCTTTTGTTTAGCTTTTATGGCTGTGTGAACTCTTCCAGGGCGGGATGTTGGCTGGGGACTTGAAGTAGCAGATGCTCCAGGCTTGTTTATCCCACAGAACTGATCATCCTGCAGCAACCTTCACTCAACCTCTTGCAATACGAGCAAATGGCCTCTCCTACCCACGCCCTGTCCTCCAGCTTGTTGGCCCCTTGTCACCCCAAACCCAAATCTTTTCTGCAGCTTTCCAGAAAATTGTGAGTTACCAGTACTGGCAAATCCTTGTGAATTCTATGGCTTGGCCTAAAGAATTCCAGCCTAATCCCAAACATGCTTTCAGTTGTGAAGAGCATGCAGTTCAAGTGATAATGAAAGGGTGGTGATTGTCTCTAGAGCTATGTCTTATGGTCATGTAATGTTTTAGGCTGTACCCATTCACATTCTTCTGAGAAATAAAACAATACAACACTAATAAACTGCATAGCTCTCATCAGAGAGAAATTCTCCAGGCCTGGCACCTCGGTAGATAGTTTGGATCCATTTCACAGATGTGCCAGCTGAGGCAGCCATTCCCTGACTGCATTGCAGGAGATATCCTTGGGATTACAGAAGTCAAGGAACCTGGCTTCAGAACTAGCTAGGCTGTCATTATTATTTACTGGACCTCGATTTTTCACACTTCCTGTTTTGATAGTGGAAGTAGATTAATTCAAAGTCACAGAGCAACTCTTCGAAATAGATGGTTATTCGAGGTGAGGAATTTAGACTTTAGTTTCTAATGAGCCCTAATAAGACCCTTCTTCTTGGTAAGCTGTAGAGCAGCCAGCCCTTCCAGGACTCTCCATTCAGACCTCTGCGAATCTGCTGGCCATAGCTACAGAAGCAGATGTAAGCACATTTCTTTGGTGCCTTTTGCCTAATAAATGCCCTCACTCCCTCCTTTTTTTCTAAGACATCTACTCCACTTTAACTCCCTCTAATTCCTTCTCGTCAGATGTAACAACAACACTCTGGACCCTTCTCTCTGAGAACAGAAGTCAGTAAAGGGGATGTGTAGGGTCCCAATCTCTTCAGCTAAATCCCACAGAAAGCTCAGCAGCTGATGGGAAGTGATTTATAATCCCAAACACAGTTTCTTTTATTGTTGGTTCCAGTTTCCTGCATCACAAATCGCTTCGCATATTAGCATTTCATTGATGACATTCAAAACAGGTGCAACTGCCTATGGAGCAGCTGCCTCGACCCACTGACAGCTTCGAGCCGAGACCCCGGTGCATGAACTCTCCTTCTGATAAGCTTCAGAGCAGGTAAAATCATCATTAAAGGAAAATTGACTTGTAACGGCGTGCAAGATTGTAGTCATTGCATCTAACCACAAAGAAAACCAAGGTGGTGGCGGCCAAGGGAATTTTCTTTAAAAATGTATTCAACAGAACAACGGAAAAGAAATTGCCATCTCAGGAGTGTGGCATGGCACAGCTTTAAGATGCCAAAAAATCAGACGGTTTGCATTCTCCTGGAATTGGGGGTTGCAGCCTGGAGCTTGAAAGGCCACGGGGAGGCAAGGTCCTGCTGGAGAGAAAAAATGGGTTAAGAACTTGTATTAGGGAAAACACACACACACACACACACACACACACGCACACACGCACACACGCACACACGCACATACACAAAGAAGCCTGGGACATCAGATTTGGAGGCGGTCTAGCTAATACTGGACCCCAATATGTTACTTTCATTATGCTGGATCTGGAAGAGTAATTTTGAACATTTTTTCAATTTAAAACAAAATGACCTTAAAAATTTTATAAAAACAAGCTGGAACTCAGAGGCAGGGTAAAACTGAAGGTGACTCTGGATGTGACTCCCACCTGCAATTCAGACCCCTAATTTAATCACCGAACAACCTACCACTTACTGAGTGCCTCTAATATGCCAGGAACAAGGGCATAATTTAATCCTTAACACAATCACATCTGACAGGTATACATGTCATTTGTCTTACTAATGAGTAAACTGAGGACCAGGACAATTATCGCCTGGCCAAAATCATACAGCTCATAAGAGGTAAGGCAGGATTCGAACAAAAGCTGCCAACTTGAAAATAAAAGGGCTTAACTCTATTTTTTTTCCCTCAAAATAACATGTAATTTATTTCAGAGCCACAAAAAAGCAAGAAAACAGTATACCGACAAAGCTTCCCACCTAATCTCGTACCTTTTCTTTAATGTATATAAACAGCAAAATGATACTTCAAAATGTGTGGGAGAAAAGTAGATTTCTCTTAAAGCAATATATATATATATTTTTCTTATTTTAATAGCTCTACTGAGATATAATTGACAAACAGTAATGGGCACGCATGGAAATCAACTTGTAAAACATGGGTTGTACGACTCTGACAGACAGGAGCACCATCACCCTGTAGGTCAGATCCAATCGCTCAGCTATCATCACACTTTCTTTGTTACCTGGACTGTCCTCGTCCAGGGTCAGGAAAGGGACCGGGATGGAAAAGTCTGCAAAAACAAAGCCCCAGTGTGTGGGAACAGGCCCTGGGCTTAACCCATTTTTGTGTCATTTCTGCCTATTCTGTTTTGTTTGTTTGTTTGTTTTGTTGTTTGTTCATTTTTTGGTGGTCTGCAGAGTCTTAGGAGGTAGGAAGGACTGCAGGGATCCCCTGATCCAGGCCCTCTATTTTACAGATGAGGAAGTGAAGGCCCATTGAGATAAAGAGAGTGATAACTAATGGTAAAGACCTGGGATGGGGACTGGGGATCATGCAATGTACTTCTTTTGTCAGCCGCCCCAGCACATGTGTCTGCCAAAAGCCCACTAGACCGATGGGGCTCACTGGGGAGCACAGACGGTTTTAATCAAGGAACGGAAGTAGATTTACTTTTCCAATAATCCCATATTAATTAGCGTCATTTGAAAAATGGACTGTCACACGCTTGTTTCTGTTGGAACCCCAGTCGGCACAGAGGGAGGCTGTGATGCAGCCTCATTCCTCTTGCAGGAAAAAAATGTAATTTTGTTTCAAAACCTTGGGGAGGTCTGGAGGTCTCTCTGATGGAGAGGAAAACAAAGAGAAGATGGTCTAAGGCACCTCCTCCCTTGTGCCTTGGCCCAGTGACAGTAATTACTTAGATTAGAAGTTGTGTTTTAAAAATCACTTTCTTATGGCCCCCTCCTTCTGCCTAGTATCCGGCTGGGCTTCTTTTCACTCTCCTGACAGACAAATACAGGCTGGGGCCTCCTGGGCTCACCCCATTTTCATCTCACTGTGGCCTATTCTGCTCAGCAAATTCAATGTCTGTACTTTCTCCTGGAATATTTTCCTGACTCCCTTCACTAGGGACTGAATGAGGCATTTTAGGGACTTCCAAGTGAGAAGACCTAGAAAACAACAGTTTGGGGTTGAGGGAAGCAGTTCTAACAATAGCGACATGAAAATAATGCGAATAGCATTTGCTCATCAAGGGCAAGCTGGTGCCACACACTGGTCTATGCACTCTCCTGTATGAACATATTTAGTTCTCACTTTAAGCTAGGTTCTGTTACTGTTCCCATTATAGAAATGAGGAAACTGAGTGGCAGAGAAGTCAAGTAATCTTCCCTAAGACATACAAGGTATCATGTTGGAGCTGGGATTAGATCCAGGTTTGACTTAAAATTCCAAGTTCACGTCCACTCAGCCATGTTGGCTCCTTGTGTGACTTGCCCCATTCCCAGGGTGAGCTTATTTTACCCCTGGTCCCATTTCTGGGCCTACACCATTTCCCCTGGGTCAGTTCATCATCCCAGCAGATGGCCAGGGCCTTTCCCTTTAACCTCCTACCTTAGCAGAAATCAGAGTTTTAAAGCCTTTCCCTTCCTGTCTCTGATGTTGACCCCTCAGACCCTTCTAGAAGTTTAGACAGAGCAATGGCCATCGAGTCAGAGTCCTCATCCCTGTGTCTCCTCATTGGAAGCCTTTGGGGTGGGGAAGGGGTGGAGGGTGGAGGGGGCAGAATCTAGCCACTGCACCGTATATCCACTGCTGTCTATGATATGGTTCATGTAAGACAAAGCTATCTCACTCCTAATGTAAAAAGCCAATGTAAGCAAACATAAAAAACGTTGCACTACAGCACCTGTGAATTAACCTAGCCTATATTAATAACGTTAATATAACCTTTTGTTCAATGAGTTAGGCCAAACAGTAGTTTCATTTGTAAATTTCAGACACTAGCGAATTCTATAGGATGTGCTACTCATGGTTATAGGGACTTTGGGAGATTCTGAAAATCGTTCCACCCTAGATGAGGCTGGTGCTGTGGCTTTCCCATGTCATCCTGGATGGGAAGAGGGCATGTGTGTGGCGGGGGCGGTGAACAGCCTCCTCTCTGCTCACATCACATCATAAACTTCGGCCTCTATCCCTAGTCCTTATGCTTCTTGGGGGGCTTTGAGTACACATTTATTTGTCTCTCTCTCTTTTCTACACCAGCAACTTTCCATAGGCCACCTGAGCTCAGCCTCTCCACTTTGTCAAAGAGGAAAGCTGTGACCATGTAATTATGACATCCTGGAGGTAATTTTAACTATAAGTCATTATTCTAAAACAACCAATGCAATCCCCATTTGCCAGCACAAAGAGATGATTCTCACTAGCCTGAACTCACTGTCAAACATGCCAGGAGAAATAAAAAGGTGCTAATGCAATATAGCCCAGAAATAGAAAATAAGATTAGAGGCGACGCTTGAGATTCAGGCTGTGGGGGGAAAAATAGCACAGGGTTTAGTTACCAGCAGAGCTGTCAGACAAAAAGCCTCCGAGGTCATTAATACCGGAACCTTCATTAAGCCAAGTGGATAAAATTAAAGGGTGTTTGGTGAGGATTTAATTTTTCCTGGAGGTTTGCTGTCTCTGAAGGGCATTTGGGGCTGGCGATGAGGCCAAGGCAGCAGGTCCTGGAGTGGGGAATCCAGATATTGGGGTTCTTCTTCTGTGTTGTCTTCTCAGCTGGGGAGAACCTGCTGAGTTCTGAGTGCTGCAAAAGCAATGAACCTAGTCTCTCTGACCCTAAGCCATGCCCTTTGAAACAGCAGAGAGGCTTCATGGCCCCATGGCCTGAACCAATCTGCCCAGCTCAGCTTCAGCCTGGGTGCGGCAGGGCAAAAGGCCTGTATCGGGCCTGGGAGCCTTCGGAGGCCCAATGAGTTTGAGGTCAGTCAGGCACCCTGGGTGGCCCCAGGTGATTCAGGCAGAAACATAGAAAATGCTCAGCAGAACTGGGCAGCAGGCAGCAGTAGCCTTTGGTGGCCTCACATCATTGCTTTTAGGGGTTCTCCCTACCCCTGATGCCCCCCTCAACTCATTTTAGAGTGCCTTTCTATCAGCTGGTTGTCACATGAGACTCAATGTATACATTCCATTGATGTTGTTCAATGGTTAGAGTTTAATGGTATTAAACAGTCCTCCCAGGAATGTTAAATGTTTTAGAAAAACATTTTTTCCCATTATTTTATTGTGATAAAATACATGTAATGTAAAAATTACCATCTTAACCATTTTGAAGTGTATAGTTCAGTGGCATGAACGCGTTCATATTGTTGTGCGACCATCACTGCCATCCGTTCACAGAGCTTTTCATCTTGGCAAACTGAAACCCTGTTCCCGTTAAACCCTAACTCTCCATTCCCCTTTCCCCAGCCTCTTACAACCATCGTTCTATTTTCTGTCTCTATGAAGTTGACTACTCTAGGCACCTCATATCATTGGAATCATACCGTCTGTGTCCATTTCTGTTTGGCTTATTTCACTAGCATATTGTCCATAGGTTCATCCATGTTGTAGCAAGTGTCAGAACTTCCTTCCTTTTTAAGTCTCTTCCATTGTATGTCTATACCACATTTTGAAACTAAGAAGGAATATATTTTAAATGATGGAATGCAGACGTTGTGCGTGGCCAGCGAGGGTGGGTGAGGGAACTGGCCTCTTCTCTATACTCTGAACTAAAGTGCAGGGTTGGAGATTGGGGCATCAGAGTCCTGTCTTGACCTTGCTCCAGGATGCTGAGTAAGACACTCTCCTTCCTTGTGCCCTCCTTCCTCAGGAGAGACTGGAGCAATATACCTGCCAGCTCTTATCCTACAAGGGGCGTGAAGATAGTGACAAAATGTGTTGAGAATCTTGAAGGAAAACAAGGAGTCAAGTTTGCCTGTGTCATGGTGCAAATGAGCTCCCTTTAGAGCCTCAGGGTTCCAGGACTTTTGGGGGCTTTGCAAGAGGCAAATCAATCAAAACAAGAAATCTTCTCCAGGCTCCTTCAGATGGACAATAGCTGATGTACAGGAGAGGATGGACTTTGGTTTTGCTCACAGGGACAAACAGAGATCCAGAGAGGATCTGTGACCTTTGCATGGTCACCGAGGCAGGCAAGGGAAGGTGTCTCCTCTAGCTGATCATGCGTGTTGGAGCTAAACACCACTCGGTCTTCACTAGGAGCTATTTGTGACATCTGTTTTAGAATTTTAATAAGTTAAATAGCAGCTTGTCAAATGAAGAGCCAATAGTCTGGCTTTTACTGAGACAATTCTTTCAAACCCAGCACCCTTGAACATGGCCTTCAAAGCCGTACTACTCAACACATGATCCTGAACTGGCAGCATTGGCCTCACCTGGGAACCCATTAGAATGCAGAGACTCAGGCCATAGCTCAGACTTGTGGACTTAGAATCTGAATTTCAGTGTGTTCTCTCCAAGTGATGTTTACATTAAAGCCTTATAAATATCAGCTTAAAGCCCTGAATTAGGCCTAAAGGAGATATAGATGGCAGTCTAGGGATCACTAAGGCTTCAGTTAACTTCTTCTATGGGGGGAGGAAAAATAGCACCTGTGCTACTTTTCACTGGGTACTGGGAAGATCAAATGACACAATAAATGGGAAAGTGCTCTGAGAGTACAAAGTGCTTGGGAACCGTATGGCATTTTTATGTTCATTGGCAGCTGGTCTGTCCCCACCCCTTTACTTTAGCCAGGGAGTTCTCTTCATTTCTACAGCCAAATTAATCTATTTCTCTGCTCTTGCTCCTATACCCTCTTTGAAACAACATCAATTTTGGTTGCTTTCATCCAAACTGCATAGTGTATTTGAATTCACATTATTGCCTTTAGTGAGATTCTCTTCTTTGCCTCTTTTTTTTTTTTCGACACACATTTGCCGTGGTGCCTGGGACCTGGTACATAGGAGATTAGCGTGGTGTTCAGCCACTGGCTATGCCTCTGAGGAGCAGAGCTTTCTGTTTATCTCTTAGAAGCAGGCGTTTGGATTTTATCCCGGGGGGAATTTATCAGGGTGTCCTGAATTCATTCATTCATTCATTCCCACATTCCTCCTCTTCCTCCTACCTCAGCTACATGTCAGCCATGTCAATGTGGTTTGCCATATATTTGAGAGGCTGTTTTTCATGTAGAGCCATCTTGGGATTGTCTGCTGTTTAGTGCCTTTTCCTCTAAGCACATTCTTGGGCTAGGTTTTCTTACCCCTTCAGCGGCAGCTTGGTTTGGCCCCAGTCCTTGCTCTCATCTCTATCCAATGCTTTTGGATTTCTTTCAGTACCAGCAGCTTTTTTTTTTTTTTTTAATCTGGTCTGGCATTTTCAGAGCCACACCAGTGTTTTCATTTTCTTCCATACAGATGCCCATGCTAGGATGATTTGCAGTGCTCAGAGAAAGAGTCATTGCCCATTTGTTCAAAGAGTTAGTTTTTCTGTCTTTTTAAGTATTGGTGCACGTGGACATGCAATTAAATATGCACAGCTCTCACTGTGGGAACGTTGTCAATGGGTGGTTGATTGATTTATGTAGTGATTGATTCATGTATTTTTGTTACTATGAATGGTTTTATATTCAGTGAGCAGGGATGAGCATTCATACACCTGTATTTATTCATATATGTGTTCATCAATTCAGTGCCTATTAAACAGTGTGTAGAAGGCAGTTGGTGAGTGTTGTGTGATAAACAGCTGCTGTTTGTGTGAAGATACTGGCTTTGCTTTCAAGGACTTTCAGTTTTCTAGAAGAGTTGAGATACTATCATGAACTTTAATACAAAGTTGAAAGTGATAAGGATCATGAAAAAAAAAAAACAGATAAATGAGATCAGATGAAATAACCCTACTTTCAACTGGAGTCCAGGGATGACTTCTAGCAGGAGATAGCATTTGAAGAAAGGGCTTGGCATCTGGGGAAACGGGCACTGCACTGTAGCCCCAGCGAGCCCCAGGAAGGAAGGCATGGAGATAGAAATGGACATGTGCAGTGAATAGCAAGTGGTTTGACTGGCTGAAGCGCTCAGGTTGGGAGAAGGGATAGGTGGGAGATGCAACCAGTTTATTTTAGATCATGGTGGAGAGGGGGTGCGGATATGACGTAGGGTGTTTATTTTTGGACGGAGCAACTCAGGAGACAAGAGAGTTTTTAGACAAGTAAGTAAGATGAATAGGGCAGTACTTTAGGAAGATTACTCTGGCAGGATTTTGTAAGAGGTATTAGAGAGTGAAAGACTAGAGGCATCGAAAGCAGTTTAGAGGCTACTACGGTAACCCCAAAGGCAGATGATGAGTGTCTGAACAGGGTGATGGCAGAGTCAAAGGAAATATCATAGAGTCAACAATTACGAAGCTCAACAGTGTATGGGGTGTGGAGTGGAAGAGGAAGGAGGATAATGAGCGTTTAGGACCTGAGACAATGTAAGTGTCATAACAGACACAGACAATATACCGAGAAGCTCATTTTTTTTTCTTTGATGGGGTACAAGAGAAATGGTGAGTTTATGTGAGGATGTGCTGAGATTAAAGCACTGTGGGAACATCCAGACAGAGAAGCTCAGCAAGCGATTGGACATTTAGAAGGGGTTCTTGCAGCTGATTTCAGGGCTGGAGTTAAATTTGATCATCATGTTTACAGAAGTGATAGTTGAAGCCTTATGCATGAATGCAATTGTTATTAGAGAACATACAGAGAAAGGGTTAAAGGGCTGGTGGAGAGACATATTTATACTCAGTACATGAGCAGAGAGAAAAGAGAACAAGGAAGGTCCCTAGTTAGCATGAGCACACACACAGTTTAGATGAAAAGGCACACACGTCCAAATTATCAGTACGTTCAATTCCATGTAGCTGAAAAGAAAACAGGAGCAGTAGTGTCTCAGTAACCATGGGAAGAGGAATGATTAATAATGTGAAATACAGCAGAAGAGCAATGCATGAAGATGGATGAACAACTGGTTCTGTAGGTGGAGCTGGTATGCTCACAGGGGCACAAGCACACGATTGCATGTGGATGTCTATTTGAGTGTTTGAAGGGACAAGAATGATATAAGCAGGGAATGGAAAAGAAATGGAGTGAAATTGTTAATGGGGAGAGAGCAGTAAGTGGAATCATTATGGATCGGAACAGATGTATATCCAACTGAATATTGTCTTGATTGTTATGTTGATTTCTCAAACCCTAAACTCAATTCTGAACCTTGATTAGATTCTGTCTGGTATCCTCAGCTAATTTTGTTTCATTTTAGGCTCTTAGTTTTTTATTGTCTATGGAATTTTCAGGTCACTTGCTTTGCCCCAGTTCTCATCTCACGTCAATGAAAGCATTTCAGTAATTAGGCTCTTGATTATGAAATTCACTTTACATAGAAAGCTGGTCAGAATATTTAGCTTGTCCCAGCCTATGTACTGAATGGTGGGGACGATGCTTTATTGCCAATTTAAATTACTCCTTTTAAAAAGGAGTGATTGTGTTCTACTTATTTTTCTGGCTCGGGAATCTCCTTACCTAAATTTAGTCAAATACTCAACTCATTGAATGTGGAGAGGGTCTATTTTGGGGACAAGAAACCAAGGTAAAGGATCATTATTAGAAACAAATACAGTAATGGACTTAATTCTCGATGATGTCTCATCATTTTTCTTCCATTATATTCCATCTGATTTAATACTTTCTTTCATACTACTCTCATTTTCTTAAAATGTAGTTAACATTATACTCTCAGAGCCAAGTCCCAGTGAGCAATGGCTCAGGGGATGTAACTCTAGTCAATGCTTAAATGCCACCACTTTGAAAACGATGAGCACGGAAAAGGGGATGAGGCGATTTTGCCTGTATAACATATTGGTTTTATGCACTGTATTCTCATAATTATTATTTTTCATTAGCTTTTTATAGAGCTCACACTCCTCTGCGAGTTCTACAGAGGAGTCTTCGCTCTCCTTCCTTTCCTTCCTTATTGTTCCCCTTCCCATCTTCCTTTTCTCCTTCTTTCCTTAATTTTAAAACAGCGTTTTAAAGATTCTGGTCCTGAAATTTCATTCAAGTTCATAGAAAAGCTAATTCAAAGAAGTTTGATTTTTTTTTTCTTTCAGGGACTTTTTCATGAATTCTTAGCTGATTTCCCTCATGGCATGGCAGGATCATGTGGTGTGTGTGTATGTGTGTGTGTGTGTATGTGTGTGTGTGTGTGCGTGTGTAGATGAAAACAGGCCTTTCTTTATAAGGTACGGAACAGGTACAGTATTTCACAGTCGGCTGACTAGTAATGGAATTCTATCAGAAGCTACTTTTCTGGATTCTAAACCGATTAGCAGATGCAAATCCTATACTGCATGCTGATGACACTAAGCCATACATGTCAGTGGATCTCTAGACGTCGCCTGTGCGCGTGCACGCGCACACACACACACACACACACACACTATTTTGTTTGTTTGTTTGCTAAGGGTTTCTTTTTTCTTAATAAATTTATTTATTTAAATTAGTTTCAAGTATACAGTATATTGGTTAGACATCTATAATGTTCATAAAATGATCCCCCAGTTACTCCCTCCCTCCCCTGGCCCTCCACCTAGCCATCTTATTAATGCTAACTGCATTCCTTCTGCCACTCTCCGTCCCCCTGTGCCCAACCATCAACTACTAATTTGTACTTCTTTAACACTTCACCCCATTCTCCCAGCCTCCCAACCCCCCTCCCCTCTGTCCGTCACCAAATTATCCACTATATTTGTGAGTCTGTTTTTGATTAGTTTGTACTTTTTGGTCCTTAGATACTGCATATCAGTGAAA
>NW_006438076.1:2257099-2258405 GCF_000325575.1 Pteropus alecto | reverse complement strand
GGTAATATTGCAATGAACACGAGGAGTGCATATATCTATCTGAATTATTGTTTTCATTTTCTTTGGATAAATACCCAGAAACAGAATTGCTGAAGCATATGGTAGTTCCATTCTTAAATTTGTAAAGAAAGTTCATACTGTTTTCTATACGCTGTACCTATTTACATTCCCACCAACAATGTATGAGGATTCCCTTTTCTCCGTATCCTTGCCAACACTTGCAGTTTTTTGATTTATTGATGATAGCCATTCTAACAGGTGTGAGGTGATATCTTATTGTGGTTTTAATTTGCATTTCTCTGATGATTAGCGACCTTGAGCATCTTTTCATATGTCTGTTAGCCATCTGTATTTCCTCTTTGGTGAAGTATCGGTTCAGGTCTTCCTCCCATTTTTTAATTGGACTGTTTTTGTTGTTGTTGTTGTTGTTGAGCTGTATAAGTTCTTTATAAATTTTGGATATTAACCCCTTATCAGATGTATCATTAGTGGATACCTTCACCCAAACAGTCGGTTGTCTTTTTGTTTTGTTGATGGTTTCTTTTGCTGTACAAAAACTTTTTAGTTTGATATAGTCCCATTTGTTTATTTTTTCTTTTGTTTCCCTTGCCCGAGGAGATATATCTGAAAAGAAATTCCTGTTAGTAATATCAGAGAGTTTACTGCTTATGTTTTCTTCTAAAAGTTTTATGGTTTTGGGTCTTAACATTTAAATCTTTAATCCATTTTGAGTCTATTCTTGTATATGGTATAAGAAGATGATCCAGCTTCTTCTTCTTTGTTTTTTCGTTTTTGTTTTTTTTGCATATATCTGTCCGATTTTTCCAACACCATTTATTGAAGAGACTGTCTTTACCTCATTGTATATTCTTACCTCGTTTGTCATATATTAAGTGAGTGTATAGGCGTGGATTTATTTCTGGGCTCTCTATTCTGTTCCATTGATCAATGTATCTCTTTTTATGCTACTACTATGTTGTTTTGATTACTGTAGGCTTGTAGAATATTTTGATATCAGGTAGTGTGATATCTCCAATTTTGTTCTTCTTTCTCAAGATTGCCACGGCTATTCGGGGTTTTTTATGGCTCCATATAAATTTTAGGATTGTTTGTTCTAGCTCTCTGAAAAATGCCATTGGTATTTTGATAGGGATTGCATTGAATCTATAGATTGCTTTGGCTAGTATGGCCATTTAAACCATGTTGATTCTTCCTACCCATGAACATGGTATATGCTTCCATTTATTTGTATCTTCTTCAATTTCTTTTTTCAATGACATATAATTTTCTGAGAACAGGTCTTTTC
>NW_006438076.1:2225239-2255659 GCF_000325575.1 Pteropus alecto | reverse complement strand
GGTGTCTCAAGGTATCTTTTGATTTCTTCCTTGATCTCATTTTTAGCCCATTCATTGTTTAGTAGCATGTTATTTAGCCTTCATATATTTGTGTATTTTTCAGTATTTTTCTTAGAATTGATTTCTAGTTTCATACCATTGTAGTCAGAGAAGACAATTGATGTTGTTTCAGACTAGTTGATATTAAATTTCTTGAGACTTATTTTGTGGACTAACATATTGTCTGTCTTGGAAAATGTTCCATGTGCACTTAATAAGAATGTATATTCTGCTGCTTTGAGGTGAAATGCTCTAAAAATATAAATTAAATCCATCCCATATGTTGAGTATGTCATGTAGCCTGGTGTTTCCTTGTTGATTTTCTGTCTGGAAGATTTGTTCATTGGTGTGAATGGGGTGTTAAAGTCCCCTATTCTGACTGTATTACTATTGATCTCTCCCTTTATATCTGTCAACATTTGCTTTATATATTTAGATGCTCCCATGTTGTGTGCATAAATGTTTACTAGGGTTACACCCTCTTGTTGGATTGATCCCTTTATCATCATGTAATGTCTTTCATTGTCTCTTATTATTTTCTTTATTTTAAAGTCCATTTTGTCTGATATAAGTATTGCTACCCCAGGTTTTATTTTTCTGTTCTGTTTGCATGAAATATCTTTTTCCATTCCTTTACTTTCTGTCTATGAGTGTCATTTGATCTGAAATGGGTCTCTTGTAGACAGCATATGGTTTTGTTTTTCATTTACATTTAAAGTGATTATTGATAGATACATTGTAACTGTCATTTTATTATTCATATTTGTTATTTCTATTTTCTTTTTTACCCCTTCTCTTTTTACAGAAGATCCTTTAACATTTCTTGTAATGCTGGCTTGTTGGTAATGAATTCCTTAAGTTTTTTCTGTCTGGGAAGCTCTTTATCTCACCTTCCATTTTAATCGAAAGCCTTGCTAGGTAGAGTATACATGGTTGTAGATTCTTGTTTTTCATAACTTTGAATATTTCTTGCCATTCTTTTCTGGCCTGCAAAGTTTCCATTGAAAAGTCAGCAGACATTCTTATGGGGGTACCCTTGTAAGTAACCAGCTTCCTTTTGCTGCTTTTAAGATTCTCTCTTTCACACACACTATTTTCATGACAATTTGCTCACGTCCATATTACTGATACCTTCACTTCTACATGGTTGGAAATCCTTCTCTTTATAGTTTGAAAAAATACTTACTCAGAGTCATAAAATAAGATGAAAGGGCTTTCTAAGAGACCAAATAATAGCAGGAGGAGTCTAGGGTTCTCTTCCTGGTGGAGAAGAGGTGCTGTCAACCAGGGAAGAAATGCTGGTTATTCCTGCCATCCTTTGGCATCCAGGTGTTCTCTTTCAGGTGTGAGTGTAGACGTTTCTCCAGGCCGAAAAATGGGGCTTTCTTCCAGGATTATCCCCCAATTCTTTCTTCAAAGTTATAATTTTAGCAATTCAAACCCCAATTATGATTCTACAGTAATTTGATTGTGTGGCCATTACCTGCTCTTCCTGGAAAGGTGAATCAACAGAAGTCAGGCCCTGGAGGCAGATTCCACAGCCCCTTCGAGCTCAGAGGTGTGGACTGATTTGGCACTTGCCCTGCCTGACAGCTTGGGACTGAAGCCTCTGACCCAACTTTCCATGGACTTCCACTCCCTTCCTCTGGTCAGCCTCTAACTTGAGGAGCAGGGGCCCCAAGGCCTCCACAGGCCAGTGAATGAGCAATGCAGCCTTAACTTCTCATTCTGTCTTTGTCCAGGCCAATTAGCGAAAAAAAAAATAACACATCTAATCATAGTCTTATGGAAAGGCCCCTGAGTGTAGAAATCATTTATATATGAGATTTCACCTTTTATCAGTGTCATGTACTTTTCACAGATATGCAACTCAAGACTTCCCAGAAGACAGACCCACTCCCAACTCTCTAATTTCTTCCTACTTCAACCACTGCTCCCCTACCTCATCCTCCTTCTCTTCTGGGAGAAGAGGTTTGGGGTCCAAAATGATGGAGGCTTAAAGTGCAACTTTGCTGCCAAAATAATTCTTCCCGAGCTGGCCCTCTTCACTCTGCGTGTTTTGTCTCCCTTATTGACCCATTTCCTATTTCACTCTTTGCCAATCTAAAGTAAAATGTGGTTTGTATAAAAGGGAGATACAATGAGGCAACTTCTCTTTACATATAACTGATCTTGGAGCTGAGGTTTCCACATTTTCTTTTTCATACTTTGTTCTATCCATTATCATAATAGTACTCAGGAACACTCAGCACACTACCTTTTGATCCTAGCAGGGCCATCGACGCAAATGAGTCATTATTGTTATGTGGCAAACCCAAACTAATGCACTCACTAATAGAAGTACTGAATCTTGACTGAGAGAGGTTGTTCCCATTTTTCATTGTGACAGTCAGACCATAGACATTCACATATTTTAGGAAAGATGAAAGGAGGCTAAATTTCCTTCAGCTGACAGGATGCTAAAGGGATGCAAATGCATTCTACGTGAAGATAATTGAATGAATTGGGTGTCTGGTGCTGCCATGTTAATTGTTACGTGTCAGATAGGCTGACCTGTGGTAGAGATTGGACTTACTCTCTATGGCCCAATGAGTAGAGCAGTGGGGCGGGGGGTGGTGGGGGGGAGCGGGTAGTCAGAGAGGAAGATACTTTCAAAGTACAGATTTAGGCTCAGTTTGAGGAAGAATTTCTAATATTTGGAGATGCTCAAAGATGGAATATTGGGGAGAGAGCCTTTTCAGGGGGAGTGTCTAAACACAGGCTGCATATGGCCAGTTTATAGAGACATGTGTGCATCAGCTGAATATCTGAACCAGGGGGCTCTTACACTGTACTTCCAGTCCTGGGAGTCTAACTAAAATAGCTAACAACCACTCAACCCAAAGAACATACACACACCTCCAAAATCTCTCTAGGGCTGTCATACTCATTCCAAATGAGGCCTAAAGATGGGATTTTCATTCCTTGACATTTCAGGTCCATGCGGAATTTTATGCCCATAGCCAAAATTCTGATCTTTGCCGAGAAGAACTCACAGAAAGTGTTTTCCAGATAGCTGGACCAAAACTTAGGTGAGCAGAGGTGAGGCCTAATCCAGTAGACTGCAAAGATTCACTTTCCATTAGCTCCACATTCCAAAATGAGAAATCAATGTGTTTAGCTGCAATTCGGAGCAATTAGTCTTTGCTCCCACATGTTCTCAAAGGATGACTTAAAGAAGCCCAAATAAATATTTTCAGAAAAGAGAGTAAATTTGTATTACTTAACCCAAGAAGGCAAACAAGTGTAATTAAAGTGAATACCCATAAATAAATACATTAGTTAGGAAATGAATTAATTAGTGTTTAATTACTATCAATTACCAAAATCACTACAGAATTACTTGTAGAATGCATTGAATCTCTTGCTCCTATTAATAATTTCCATTGCTAATTGCATGCAATTGTATTTTCTTTTCTTTGAGTGCAACTTAGCAGAGCTAATAGGAGAAAGGTACAGCACTGAAACATTTTTTGTTGTTGTTCAGTAAAAACAAAAGTGGCTTGAAAAAATATCTGCCTGGTTGTCAAAAGCCAACAAAGGTGAGAAGAGTACTCAGAAGGAGGATGTCCCTGTGGCATGGGGCCACTGCACCATTCCAGGTGGGAGGAGGAGCTGACATCTGTGGCAAGGTGTATGCATGCATGCGTGTGTACGTGTGTGTGTGTGTGTGTGTGTGTGTGTGTGTGTGTGTGTGTGTAGAGTGGAGGAAGGTGAGTGTTAGAAGCCTCCAAGTCTGAGTTCACTTCCATCAGGCTTTGAAGAACCCACAGACCAACTGGCAGAGGGGTGTCTCAACACCCTGAGCTTGCCAGATGAGGGAATAGGTGTGACATTTACCTGGAGAATAGAGTCCACCATCAGCTGTCTTCTGTGTGGAGAGCACATTTCTGATGTCATGCTCCTTAACGAGCATCATGCTAGGTAGTGATGGAGAAACAGATGTATGAAAATGAGAGGTCAAGGGTAAGAGAGTACCTTTCAGGGCCCCGCTGCTCACTCATGGACTTTCTCATTTTTCCTGTTTACACATCATCCCTTCTCCCTGCTCTCTCTTCCTCTGTCTCCTGGGAGCACAGACTCTCAAGCCAGACTGTTTGGGATTGATTTCAGGCTTTTCCACCTGTGTCACTTTGGGCAAGCTGCTTAACCTTTCTGTGCCTCAGTTTTCTCATCTGTAAAAAGGAGAGAATAATAGTATATCTCTCATAGGGTTATTGTAGGAGCTCAAATAAAACTGGACACATAGTAATCTCTGTCTATATTAGTTTTTACTGTTATTGCTGTCACATATTGCTTTGTGGAGCAAAGAACCCCCTGGGAAGCATACGATGTGGAGGTGAAACGATAGTTGGGGGCTTGGAGGAGCGATTTGGGAGGGAAAGCTAGGTGGACAGGAGGGATGGATCCTCACACCGTTGTTCCTCTTGCATGGAGGTAACATGGGCTTTGCAAGACGGACAGTGATAACAGAGCCTGTTCTGCCCCGCCCCTCCACCCAGTTTCCCATGCTTTCTTGGGATGCTATTTGTAGGCTGTAACTTTCTAGAACATGTCGAGGCCTCAACTGGATGGCTCCATGTATTAAAAGCCTTCCCACAAACTCATCCCGATCCACTTTCACAGAGACTGCACTCGGCTGCCTGGCAGGGCTGTGCTTTTCTCTTCACAGAAGAGCTATAGTCTAACTCTGCGGCCATCGCCTCTGCATTGGCTCAGAGTGAGATAAGTGTCCATTCCTCATGCACCGAGGGAGGAATGCCACGTCCTCCATTCAATTCAATGTTCACTGAATGACTGGTAAAAAGACTGAAGCAGACACTCATTGCTTTTGAGGAGCTCAGCTCTTTGAGCACCATATTGTCACTTCACTGGACCCTTCTGCCCTAGACCAAAAGCCAGAGTGACCAACACTGGGAAATATTAAAACTAAAAGTCTCTTTGTCCTGGATGGCTGTTACCTTACAGAAATACACGATAGTGATTCTGAGCCTTAGCAATGAAGCAGACCCCAGGCAAAACTGCCAAAGGGGTGAATGGAGCTAATCTCCAGAATGCTTTCTGTGTTCCAGGTTATTTTACTTTTCACTGTTAGTTTGTTCATTTCTTCGTTCATTCATTCATTCATTGATTCATTCATTCATTCAGTGTTTATGAGGTACTGAAGATATAACAGTGGACAGGACACATTCCCAGCCTTTAAAGAGTACAGCTTAGTGGGTGTTAAAACACAGTGTGATATGTATAGTGCATATCATATATTCAGAAGAGGGTAAAATAAGTGTAGGGCAAAAGGTCAGGGAGGCTTCCCCCTAAGGGGGAGACCTGAGAATAGGCAGTGAAATGGGGTCTCATTATCCCTATTTACCAGATAAGGAAACTGACAGAGACAAGTGAGTTGCCTAAGATCACACAGAGCAGGAGAGATCATGTCAGAATTGAGATTTGAATCAGAGTTTGTGCCATTCTAAGGATATTAATTGTTCAATCACATTATGCTCTTGTTTTGTTCCTCTCCAGCTCCCCTTGAAGCAAAATTTCCCCACCCATGTTCCCTTCCCCCTAATTTTTGCTGCCATCCTAAATACCTGAAGCAAAGGGTGAAACACCAGACTACCTGGGTTTGGCTTCCAACTCCACCTTATTTGGTATGCATCTCTGTATATGTTGTTCAACCTGTCTGAATATAAAATGTAATACCTGCTTCAGAGCTGTGGTGAGGATTAAAAAAAAAGGAAGATAGTGTTTGTAGAGAGCTTAGCATAGTGCCCGATACATAGTAATTATTCAATAGATGACAGATAATATCATTATTGTGGATGCTAAGCCTCATTTTTAGTCTCTGTTGATTGTTACTAAGCCAAGCTAATGTGCTGCCTGATAAGGCATTGGCCAAAGTTGCATTTGCATTTGAGATGGAGATACTTGAAGATGAAAATATATATTATCTCTAAGTTAGGGCAGTCATCTTCGTCCTTCATTGACTGGGAATACACAAAGACTGAACACACTCTTGCATTGGGGTCAGCGGGAGGAGGGTAGAGGTGTTTCTAAGCTTTTTAAAAAGAAAACTCAGAAAGGTGACACCAATGTGCAGGTTAATGTGGCTGCTTTGCCATTTGTGCAAAAGCCTACAAGATACCCCTAGGGTAATAGTTCCTGAGAAACCTGGACTCACATTTTCAGCCCTTGTCACCCTTCTGTGCTGACTCAGGAAGAAAATAAGCCCCAGTAAGAAACTTGCCTTTTGAAATGTCAGTGTCCAAGAGGTCAGGCTGAGTTGCCCTAAAGCATGGCCACCCCCAGATATGCATCCAAACTCTTATCCTGTTCAAACTCCCCTCACTAGGAAGGCTGAATTATCTCTGCAGGCCACCCCCTACCCCGCTAAAGGGAGAGCACCAGTAGTCATTAGTTTTCATTGCTGAAATCAGCAGTTTAATCCTAGCTTAACAAGAGGCTGAATCTCCCCTTCCCAGGCAAAGGCTCTCCTAAGGAATGATTGAATTTCATGGGGTGCAATAAAACAAAGGGCTTCTGCTGAATCAGGCACTAGACTCACAGGCCTTTAAATCATCACCCTGGCTCTTTAGGTTGGAGACGTTATTTCCACCGCAACTATCCCGCCCATGTTTCTGTCATTTCCACAACCTCTCCTACTGTGGAGCTGACCCTAGGCTCCTTTCCAAACTCAAAAACCAGCATGACCCTGGGTCTTCATTCATAAAACCCAGGGCAGCAGGGAATTAGTCTTATACAAATATATCTCACGAGACTGACCGATTTGGTCAGTCTCAAAATATCCTCAAGATGCTCATTGGTGCACATTTACTATGGGGTTGAGAAGAGAAAACGTGGAAACCAGACCATCATGAAAAATTCCAGTCCAGGTGTTTCTTAAAACTCGGTCCCTTAAAAGGCTTGTACAATCAATTCTCCAAAGACCTTTAGCTTAGCAGTGTGTGTTCAATAAAAGCTGTTGGGTAGGATAAAGCAGAGAGCTAATCAGCTGAGAGAGATTTCCTTTAAATGGGAGTTTTCAGAATCTGGTGTTGAGCGAACATCAGGCTGGGGACAGAGGTGAGATTGACAGAAGCCAAGACCCCCAATCAGCACTTCTCTATTCATCCTCAGTTTGACCTGTAGATAGTACATGCTAAAGCCAGCCACTTTCCTTAAAAAAGTCCAACTTTGTTATTTCTCTGCTAAGCTCCTGATGAGGAACAAGCAGAGAATTGAAATATTGGAGACCAGGGTCGGGGTGCTGCTTTGCCTCTGACTATGACCAGGATATATTGATCTGAGCTTTGGTTTCTTTCCCTGTGAACTGGGAGATAGGGGTGGACTAGTTGACTGGATTATTTCCAAGGCCTCTCCCGGTTTAATAGCTTATCTCACTTCTAGGAGCCAGAGAGCCTGAGGTACGCGGGAAGACAGGGAGTGAGAAATATTTCCTACTTTTAGACACAGGGTGTTCCATCCAGAACATCTTTTGTTCCTGTAAACTAGACTAGAAAAGCAGCCAGGGTTTTGTTGTTGTTGTTGTTGTTGTTGTTGTTGTTTTTGGTGGAGCATCATGAAGCAGTTCTCAAAAGCCACCAGCAAAGACCGCGGCAATGGGAGAGATGGCTTCTTTCTGTGAACTGCCACTGGACTCTTTGGCACCTCCATTCTCCTCCTTGTGCTTTTCAATCTGGTTATCACTGTTCAGCGTGGTGGCCAAGAGCTCTGCTGACAAAGAATCAGCTTCAAATCACAGCCAACCCTATGATCTTGGGCCACTTAGCACCTGACTCACAGGCTTGCTCTGAGTTAGGACATGACATCTATGAAGCACAAAGGGCAGTGACTAGAGCTTGCTCCATAAAGATTAGCTCCAGGACAGAGGAGGTGATGCCATTGCCTCTGTTAGGTGATAAGTTTCTGGTGAGGGCGGGAGGCAGGGTCTGGTTCAGTGTATCTCTGCGTCCCCCACTGGGCTCGCATAGTCAGCTCAGCTGTGCTCAGCCCCAATAGCAAGTGAATGTATAAATGAATAAACGCAGCTGGCTTGGTGGCCATATGTTTCTGGCACCTATCTCAAGATAGAGATAATTTGTAGAAGGAAAAGTAAGCGTGAGAAACATCTTTCTTTGTCCCTAAAGAAAGTTGGTGCAGAAGCTCCATTATGTCTCTTCAGTGAGGCTCTCTCTCCCACCTATGATTGTGCTCCTGCAGAGCCTTGACGGCCACTGCCCAGTGAGGGTTAGCAGGAAGCTGAGAGAGCTGGAGAGAGGTGAACTTGGTTGGCTTTCTACTCCCCAGGAACCCAGCATGGCTTCTCAACAAGTATGGCACCTCTGTTCCATACTCTCCTAGTTATCTAAGCCCTAAACAGAGAGGACATAAGCTTAGTAGAACCTGGCATTAGGAGAGGAAGACCAGGGTTCTAGCATCCTCTCCTACCCCTAAGGGGCCTTCGGAAGGTTCTACAGCTGTATGAGATCTTACATACCTCCACTGTAAAATAAAAATAATAACAAAAATATATCTTCCAGCCTGAGAGCAGGTAAAATTAATGTTATCTGGATGTAAGCAGTATTTTAGCCTAGCTGCTGATCCATGTGACTGTCGACCCTCACCGTGGAAATTCTACCAATCTCTCTGACAAATATTAAATTCTTGCAAAGGCCCACCACATGGTAAAGGGCAAGAATGGAAACTTCCTGGGACATTCTAAATGGGCTCTTGTCGCCAACAGTCCACCAGTCTTTGACAATGCCCCTCTTCCCACGTATGAGTTCACAACACCTCCAAACGTGTCCAGGTCCTGTGTAGCAAAGCCAGAACTCAGGGTTCATTTTCCAGAAGAAAAGAATGGAATAAAAATCTTTTCTATAGGGCTAATGCAGCGATGTGAGAAGCCTGTCCTGTTGAGAAGGTCATGGTTTTGTGGTGAATTTTCCGGGCTATAAGAGATGTGCCACCATCTCCCCTCCCCGCAGTGGACCCTGATTCATCTCTTCAGAAAGCCAAGGACAGCATGCTTACCAGAGCTCTTCACACAAACCGCCTCTCCTCTGACTCCTCTCCACACCCCTCTCACTCCCCTGTCCCTTCACTTCCTCCTGCCACTTCTTGGAAATCCTTCACTTGTCTCTGACAGTCACGGGGGAAGGGGGGTGTATAGGACTTCCCTGGCCTCCAGCAATGCAGGTGTGTAAAGTACCAACTCCAAGAGTAATTACCAGGACCGATGGTGGCAGGAGGACATCATTCAGCACCGGACTGAGGCGTCTGTCCCCTGACCCACTCAGGGAGCTGTCAGAAATAGAAATTATCTTAATGAAATGGCACATTCCTCAGTCTTTTACGTGCTGACCAAGCAAACCAGAGAGGACATTTTAATAAGAGGATGGGACTCTGGTTTGGGCAGCAAAGCAGCCTTGGGCATGTGGGGACAATGCCTTTTCCTCCCTCCTTGCTCTCCTTTCAGTGACAACAGGTTAAGGACAAGTGCCTTATATCCCCAGAAGTCAAGCAGGGAGACATTTATCAGAGAGAGGACTAGCTCATGATAAAAATGGAAAATCATGAAAATGTCATAAAATATATGTCTTCAGTGCTCCCTGGCTTCCTTTTCTTCCCACCCACCTCTCCTTCCACAGAGCTCAAATTCTTTCTCTGCTTTGCACCCTCTTACCTTATCTTAAGCAGGAAAACCCAACAACCAACTGTGGATTCCTTTAGGCCAGGACCTGCACTATCAATCACTGTGGTCATCCCTGAAACTAGCAGGATGCCTGTTTGGCAGCAGCTGCTTTTCAAATACTTGTTAAAGGAATGAAAAACCTCTTATCAAAGCCCCTAATCATACCTAGATGTAAATGACTGACAGCAGGTTAGAGGTTTACCCGTTATGGGACATTCGTAGTTTAAAAAGAGATCAAAGTGACATGGGAGAAAGTTCAGTGAAAGTAAATGGTGGAATTCCAGGCAACATTCGATTCTTTCCTTTGAGCAAAGGACCTTCTCCATCCCTCAGACCAAATCACAGAAGCCTGTGGTGTGTCAGGACTCCTGGAAACGGGCAACTGTTGCCCTCCGTCTTTACAGCTGTCAGTTTTAATGCATCCGAGGCCTTCTCCTGCAGGATAGGGGTGGAAAGCCTGCACTCTATTCTGTGAGTCCTGAAATCATTCCATTTAAATGCAGATTCGGAGCCTTCCTGCCTCTAAATGGTCACAGAGAAGACAGAGCAAAGTTGAAATGATAATTTCCTTAAGAAGAAAGAAAACAGTTTTGTTCTTTTCTCCCCCCTGTGGTGCTGACTCATTTCCCATCCTCCTCACCCGACTGCCCCCCCTCACCCCTTTAGGTAGGCTTTCTCATTCCTGGTCACTCCATTTTTTTCTTTTTTTTTTTCATCTGTAGATAGGCTCCTTTAATTGTGCAAATCCTCCAAGCAGCTAGTATCTTCATAGTTTAAATGGAAATAAGCCAGCTGAAAGTCCTGTGATTATCTTCTTCCTCCTATCCTGTCTCCACCTAATCTGAGCCCTTTTATACTGAACCCCACATAAGATGAAAGGGTACACATTGCTGGGAAGTTAACAGCAGGGGGCCAAGATCATTAAAAAAGAAAACCTTTCCCAACTTTTGATTTTCAAGAGACATGTGAAAAATCTCTCCCTTCTGAACAGCTGGCCGAAGCAAAGAACGCTTCCCGAAGCAAAGCCCAACTCACTCCAGTTGCCTGAGCTCTGTTCCTGACTCTTCCAAGATCTTGTACTGGAAAAGGAGCCGGCTGGTTTCCAAGGGTTATTTTCATAATATTTAGGGGCTAGTTGGGCAGTTTGGCCCATGTCTGGCTACCAGGGGCTAATGAAGATCCTGATTCAAGTTGGGCCTCTGGCTGAGACATCTACCGGGCAGCTCTCTGACTCTCAGCTCACTGATGGCTGTAATGTAAGAACTGGACAGGGGTCCGAGAGCAGAGTTAGATCAGATTACCCTTTATGTTGCTGCCTACTGCTAGCCTCTCTCTGGGGGAGGAACGATAACACAATTCCTGGGAAATTCTAACAGCTTGCCATGAGGCCCCTCCCAAAGCGAAGCCTTACACATCTCCATTTCTCTCCTAAGCTTCAAGAAGGAAAGAGGTCATGAATCTAAGCAAGAGCAAAATAAAACCCTTCATATTCCCATATCCCTCTGTCCCAGTGGCTTCAGGCTCTTCTTGGGAGCATGACACTGAACACAGAAATAGCTGCAAGAAGACTTCAGGCAAGTTCATGGCTAATGGAGCCAAAAATGATTACTAAAGAGACAGTCAGAAAGACTCAGAGCTCCATCCTCAGAGGGGTCAGTGCAAAGAACGTTGAAAAAGAGGAGTCAGGATGCTTGCACTCCAGTGCCCGTTTAAACAGGAGCTCGTTTTAAAATCTTAATCAAGTCATTTTTCTTCCCTGGGTCTTAGTTTCTGTATGTGCAAAATGAATGTGCCAGTCTACGTGATCTTGTACCTATTCTACTCTGACATTCCCAGAATCTATGAGGGGTGCGTGTGTGTGTGTGCATGTGTGCGTGTGTGCATGTGTGTGTGTGTGTGTGTCTGTGCGTGCATGTGCGTGCACAAAACACTAAATTGCTGCTGTAAGGGAGAAATAAGAATTTTAATCTACTCTTTTAGCTCTGTGGCTGGGGACTACGGATTAAGCCGACAAAAGACAGATTAACAAAAAAAAAAAGCATCACGTTTTATTTGATATTTTTATGGTCCTGTGAAAGCCTTCATAGAAAAAACGAAAACTTGAAAGAGAAGTTAGAACTGAGAACTTAGATACCTTTTTAACAAAGAAAGATAAATTTGTGGAGAACTGACAAGACAAAAGAAAAAGGGTCTAAACTTCTAGGGGTGGCAAATTATGGGAAAATGACTAGGAAATTTATGGGGGAAACTAATGGAAGATCAGGGTTATTTTAGCAAATCTGTTTGTACAGATCCATCTCAGTCTTGACTCCCAGTCTCCAGTGATGAGAATGTTCTTCTCTTCCTGGTCCAGGAAGGGCACCCTACTCAGGGGAAATTTCATGTCCTGCTTTAGGTAGAAGGTGGAGAGCTGAAAGCCCTTCCTGTACCTGCTGTTTCTCAAGTAACTTTAGCTCAAAATAATCAATATGCCATAGTGGTATATTTAGGGTGACTTGTTCTGAGCTTTTTCTCTGCCCACTTCAAACTTCTCCCAAAGGACTACAAAGCCCTGAGTAGTTCAGAGAATGAGCGGAACTTACTCTGTATGTCTGGACTTACTCTGCATTTCTGAAAATCTTTGCTTTCTTCTCCTCTCTTTAGTTGGAAACCCAACCATCAGACTTATGAAAGAGAGAAAGGGGAATGAAGAGGCTCTGAAATGCTTATTTAGACAGTGCCAACATATCAAAAGAGCATTTGACACAAATGGGGTATCTAGTTACCATAGATCTTATGAAGCTCATTCAAAGAATGTAATGGAAAAAAAATCAAATAATGAACCATTCAGGGAGATGCAAAGGATCTCTCCTATTCTCATTCTTTTGTTCTCGTAGCTATCTCAGGAGACAAAAATATATGGGAAATTAGAACAAGAAGTAAGGGAATATTACAGAAAAGAAAAGGAGTAATAATGAGAAAGGTGATAAAAAGATCCAAGGTTAGGAGAAGAGCATAAACAAAGGCCATGTACCTCTAACAAAATGGAACATTGATGAAAAGGACGTAGATGAAGATTTTCATGCTAATGTAGCTTTAAAAGAATGGTAGGGAGTTTTTTAGTGGGTAGGGAGATGGGTGGAAGGGCACGCCAAGGCCAAAGTTTCCTGCTTCACAGTTTTGCTGAAGGTAAAAGGACCTGGGTCTTTGGCCAGATGGGCATCAGTGTGACCCAACAGGGCACTGCAGTGTTTTCAGGACACGACTGGAGCCAGTGTCAACCCTCCGCACCAGCCTCCTGCTGAGGAGCCAGCTCTGCTTCCACAACATGATTCAGCTTATGCTCAATGCTCGACTCATCAAATCTGCACCTTCTGGACATTCCTTTTCCGAAGTGCTTTCTAAAGACCGTGCCTCTGCCTCATGTGATCTGTGTCCCAGAACCAGTGTTCTTATCTTTATAGCGTAGCATGCTGTGTGGAAAGTCTGGGGTGTGGATCAGACTGATCTGCCCTTGAATCAGATCCCTATTGGTTGTTTGATTTTAGGCCAGATAGTTTCTTCCTTGATAAAGTAATGACATAATAATACTGTCTACCCCGAAGGCTTGTTGTAAAGACTAAGTGAGATTATGAATGTGGAAGGGTTAAATGTAGAGTGGTAACTCAGCAGAATTGGGTAGCCTTCTCCCTAAGCCAGATCTACTTACCGAGATAAGAAAGTAGCAAGAAGTACCGTGGTGATAACAACAGTCTAAATATACCAGTATCCAGAGCTCTCATGTAGTCGCCAGGGTCCTAGTGGCTTTCTGTAGGATTTGGATCCATAATCTCTAAGTGTTTCTGATTATGTATATGTGATGAGAGAAGAGTAAAGGTAACCTTCCTAAAGTAGTGGGAAGCTTGTTGATGAAAGCTTTGCATCCTGTGAGCTCTCAGGTCTATTTGCTGTTGATAAAATCGAGTGGTTTGCAGGAGAGTGAGAATCGCCCTCCCGAGGTTGCAGAGGTCCATGTCCTCCCCGGAGCCCAGGCATCAGGGACAGACCCATTGTTCACAGATAGCAGAGCCAGACCAGCATCAATCATCCCCTTCATAAAGCTCCTCACTACCTGCTTTCATCCCCTTTTTCAGAGGTGATATGTTTGAGCAAGAGATAGACAGAGGCACATGCAGACATTATCCCATCTGTTATGTCCACCTTTTATCATTTTCTGAGGAGGAGTCGGCACATGTACAACTTCCAGAGCAATGTTACATCAGGAACGTATGTCCTGCCTGTATTTGCTGCTGAGCTCTCCCGGGAATGACCCAGACTCAGAATAAGTCAGGACAGAAAGCCAAGGAACAGTAGAATCCCAGCCTTTGTTTTGGGGCCTTTTCCTTTCTCCTCAGAATAGGCCTTCCCTGGAAGGTGGTTGGGGAAAGGAAGGTCATGGAGAAACAAAACTTAGCAGTGGCATCTGCAGGATGCATTATATTGTTTTCTTTAGTTTCTCTTTTAAAATAATGTGAATTATTTTTTTGTTCTCAGCTAAATTGTAAACATATCAAAACTCATGTTCTATATTCTTCCTAATTTACTACTATTTAATAATGACTTCTCATTGTGGGGGTGTTCATTTTATCTTTTCTCTCCTCTGTTAAAATTTGCTCATAACTCTTTTTTTAAAAGTAAAACTTCTGTAAATAACTTTATATGGCTACCATTCTTCTATTTTGTCCCATCCTCTTAGTACATCTGCAAATTTTATGCTATAATAATTAGTACTATCAATATTTATTATATATGTGTGTATGCTTGTGTGTATACATATTCCTTCTAGGCACTGATGTCTCATTGTATTTTATGTATTTGTGTTTTATATGTTTCCTCTCTATCGAATTGTACACAGAGCCATTTCTAGCAGATTGTGAGGGTCCTGGGAAATTACCCCATGCTTTTCTTGTAGGTGAAATCTGATTAAACAACAGGGGCTGTTTTAATCAAGGTTGCATAGAGAGTAAACTGCAGAAAAGCAGTCATCTGGTGAACATGCTGGAGGAAGAAGATATTACAAAGGGGAAGAAGTTTGAGGGGCTGCCAGGAGGTATGAGGCGGCTGCTACATCTGGTAGCCCAGTTGCTTAGTGACCCTTTCCCTTTTCTGTAGGGGAGTGCTACAGGGGTGAAAACATGTGAAGCCTTGCCCATCATTCATGTTTGCTATTCTAGGGATGGTTTTGATAGTAAGTTCTTTATGGTGATAGATGACAGCTTCTGGGGCTGTCTTGAGATTGCTGAGGGCCTATGAAGGTAAGTGCATACCAGATATTGCCTGCAGACTATATCCATGAAAGTATAACTATTTTTTTTGTAAAAAATTTTAGAATTTTTGTTTTTTGATATTGAAAGAGGTCTTCAATTTGAAAAAAGTTGGGAGTTATTCAGGGAGTAAAAGAGCTTTGTAATTATGCAGATCTGAGATGGAATCCAGGTCTTGCATTTTCTAGCTATGACTTAGATCAAGTGACTTAATCTTTCTGACTCTTTGGGAAAATTAAGGTTAAAGAATGACAATTTTGAGGGATCATTGAAAGAATTACATTTAACATATGAATGTGCTTGGCTCGTGTGCGGCATGTAGTAACTGCTCTATGGTAGCTATTGATACTAATATTTCCCCATTGTGCATTGTCCTGACTGCACTTCAATTTGTATTGATGGCCTTTGGTCATGCTGATATATTAATAATAGTAACAAAAACACATCACCGTATTAAAATCTTGTTCTACACTGTCTTGGATCTTGCCCTCATGACATGTGTTCCATCTGTGTCCTCACAAGATTTCCTTGTGCCTTCACATCCTGCTGTCCACATGGGACCCTCTGTGAGGCTGGTGTTGGCTTGGGCTACAGAGTGAGGATCTGAACCCTAGAGCCTCTCCAGGGGCCAGCAAAAGGGGCCCTGGCTTTTTTCTCGGAATTGTTTATTGTTTTATGGTACCAACTCATTCATATCTTTTGGAATGTCTCTATTATCTCTCTCTGTTTAAAAAAAAAAATAATATGTAAAATGAACCAAAATAAAATGAGGACAGTCAATAATGAACCATGTGGTGGATAAGAGCATGGTGAGAACATTTTTGTTCTCCAGGCTGTCTGACTGGCCGTGCTATTTAGGTCCGATCTCATACCCACTGTAGTGAGTAAATTGGATTGCTGAGCGAGAAAAAAAAACAAAAAACAAAAAACAAAAAAATCTCAAACATTTTCCCTTGTTGTGGAAGAAACTAAAAGGCTCTTTTCTGATTTTCAGATTCTGGTCATGCAGCCAAAACCTCTTTTTATCTGCTTTTGTATATTTTTTTAACATCTCATGATTAGGTTTGATCTTCTTAAAGGCTTTGATTAAATAGTCTTTGCACTTCCCGATGCGCAAGTTCACCATTTTCTATGGGAGGATGTCTCTCAATGCCTCATATAGACTTTAGAGTGAAAATGTTATTTTCACCCTCAAGCCATAATGGGCTTTTCATCTTCAACATTATTATTATTATTATTATTTTATTTTTGACAGAGAGACAGGGGGGAACGCCTCTCCCCGCCCAGCTGGGCCCTCCAGGCTCCCCTCCACAACCCTAAGGCGGGAGGCCAGGGCAGCATGGAGTCACACGCCACCTTTGCCCCTCGGTTTGACCCACGGGCCCGTTAATGGAAGAACCGCGGCATGCAAGTTCACGGGAAGACGTGCGCCCTCCCAACGGGAGGCCATCAGCGGCCAGCCCAGACTGTCTAGGGGCTCCAACTGCATCTCTGAGGGGCCATCAGCAGTTTCAAGGACATGCGTTTATCCTCGTGATATTCTGGTTGGAGGACTCCAAGGGAGATCAAGTCTTGAGTGCAGTCCTAGAGTCTCAAAAACCAAACCACTGGAGTCCTACTCTAGTTGAAGTCATGATGGCAATTCTATACAGAAGTCCACGTTTCCCAAATGGTTTATTTGTAGCGTTCAAAAAGGACCACAGCAGTCTCCTACCAAGGCCAGGTTTGAGGCCCAAAACATGAGGATTCAGCAGCAATCACAGCCCACACTGCAGCTCTCCCACAAGGGGACATGTTTCCTTCTTTTCTTCTCTAGTTGCTTTACATACACAAACTGCTTTATTTCCTGACCTAAAAGTGTTAGAGCCTCAAGAAGAAGGGCTACCTCTCCCATTTTCCAAGTATGTCTGTTTCACTCAGAATAATGCGAGGCACACAGTAGGGATTTAATCTATATTTGTCAATCAGATCTTAGTATATCAAGGGAAACAACTCGCTCAGTGCTGGTGACTTTCTCTGAGGTTTTGCACAAGGTCCGCTTTTGTTGTTGACATTCAACGCACGTGAACTAGGCATCCAAGCTCTTCACCTACCTCACTGGGAACGTGAGGCTGAATGAGCTAATGTCTAAGAAGCACTTAGTGCATTTAAGGTGCGTGCACGCACACACACACACACACACACACACACACACAGCAGAGAGCTATTCTTATACCTGGCTCTTGGGCATGCTAAAACGGAAGTTTCACAAGCTCTCTCTGCCACTTCCTCCTGGAAATAGTCTGAGGATATGCTCTCTCTGCCCTTCATCTAGCTTTCAGCTTCAAATTCCATTGTTTGAAGTCAGAAAGCAGGGTTCAGAAATAATGAAGGGAAGGTTAACCAGACTTCACTGAACCTCGGGTAATTAAGAGACCCAAGAATGAGAAATTATTCATCTCTCGATCTCCATCAAACACTAGGCTATGTGTTTTTTCTATAAGGCTTTCACTGTAATTGAATAAACAAGATGTATTGTTTTTTTTCCCCCTAAATTGCAACAACTGCCCTAAAAATAGGTTGGTTCAGTTCTGCTTGGGGGAAAGCTAATGACTAGACAAGTCTATTCCTCTGATGATCGTCAGCTCTTTGGGACTCTGCACCTTATCTCTCCTCCTCATTCTCAGGCTCACATTGGGGTGATGCTCCAGAGACTTGTAACTTTATTTTTCCAAACCACGCATGTCCGTGACAATGATGGAGCCACTGGCAGACATGCACCTGAGTGATCAGGCTGCTTGTTTTCCTAAGTTTTTCCTGACTAGGAGTTCATACATAACTTGGACTTTGGAGAAGGTTTACCAACTCATATGCATAATTATAAAGCACATATCATCCCATATAATAAAGACTGTGAATAGTTTAATTCCTAGTACGAGTGTGTGTGTGTGTGTGAGAGAGAGAGAGGGAGAAAGAGAAAGGGAGAGAGAGAGAGAGAGAGAGAGATTGATTGATTGAGATTGCTAGTTTTAAAGCCACGCAATGCCATGGCCTTTTATCCTAGCCTATGTTGCATAGCACATTCCAGCTGTTCGGAGTCATGACTTGAAAAGATGGGCTGATTGAAATGCTGACTGTACATAAGACAGGCAGTCAGCCCCATACAATTAACAAAAAAAAGGGCCCCTCCCTGCTTTTCCTACTGTTCTTATTTTTCCCCAAACTGTTTCTTTCCTTCCAGAGAAAGAGGAAATGTGCAAAGAAGCAATTAATTATAATTATATACATGCTGGGATATGGGAGAACTAGTTACAAAAAATTTTGAAGTTCCAAAATTGTCTAATAAAAACTACCCCAACAACGTCATAATTTTGGAGGAAGTTAAATTTTTATAGATTTCGATGATAAGAAAAATTTTCTAAAATTGAGCATTCTTAATCACCACACTGTCACTTTGCAAAGTAATTGTGGAATTAGGAATAATTACACTCTAAAGAAAGAAAATGAAACAATCTGCCTTATGATATTTTAAAATAGAATTATGATTCTGGTTTGTCCCATAAGTCAAAAAGAAACCAAGCACAAATTGTGGGTGAAGTAATAACCCAGGGTCTTAGAAACTTAGGTTTAATGCTTAAAGTGACAGATGATGAGACTTGATGTGCTTAGTTATAGGTAGTGGGCCACCCAAGAGAAGAGGGAGAATCTGGTATGCAGAAATGTAAAGGTCACGAAGTCTTCAGGATGGGAGTGTACGATCTTCCAGGGAGTGCTGTGGTACCCACTAAGAACCATAGGTGTGAACTGGATGATAAATTGCTCGCTGTTGGCGCACTCTTCTGGTAAAACTTCCATGTCTCTGCCAATGAAATCTCACTCTAACCAGTCCCAGCCAATCCAAGATGACAAACGTAGTAGTCAGGAAACAGACTTCAGAGAAACAGAACCGATAGAATATAGCTCTAAAGATTATAGGAATTGGCTCATGTGGTAATAGAGACTGAGAAGTCCCATGATCTACCTTTTGAAAGCTGATGAACCATGAGAGCTAGTTGTGTGACTCAGTCTGATACAACTGAGGGGCCAATTGTGTCAAGTATGAAAGTCCAAAATCTTCAGAACCAGGAACTTCGATGTTTGAGAGCAGAAAAAGATGGTCATCCCAGCCCAAGAGGAGAGAGAGAAAATTCTCTCTTCCTCTGTCTTTTTCAGGCCCTCGATGGATTGGACAGGGCCCACCCACACTGGTGAGGACACATCTTCTTCACTCAATCTACTAATTCAAAAGCTAATCTCTTCTAGAAATACCTTCACAGATGCACCCAGAAATAATGTGCAACAACTATCTGGGTATCCCTTAGCCTAGTCAAGTGGACACACGTAAAAATGAACCATCATGTGAATTACAGTGAGAAAGTGTTCAAAGCATTCGGAGAGTCCCTGTGCATAGACATAAAAAATTCAGTTTGCTCTTATACTGTGAAAATATTAAGGCATTATAGGGATTATCTCTGAAAAAAAAATTCTATCCTTAATAATTCCTGCCACCATGGAGTTAAATCAGGGCAATTTAGCAACATGGATCTGCAGCACTCACACTAGGACATTGTTTCTAGAAATCTCCCTGAAATATAATACTGACTCTTGGTAGTAAAAGTGGAGACATTTAGAACTACAATCTGGTCATCAGAAGATGAAGGGTTAAAAGTGGACAGTTGCCCCATTGAATTAAGGCCTGGCAGGAAATAAAGAGACAAAAATATAGGCATTAAGGGAATAATAGCTGAATAGTAATAATAATACATTATGTCAACAGCAGTGACAAAAGAAACACTCAATGTATTTATAGAGCTAAATAAAAGACAGATCCAGGTCTTACATTTTGATTCTGAACAACCTTCTCAGTTGGATTTTGCTTCTGCCTAAGGATTATTTTGGAGAGAGCTATTATTATCCGTGATTTATCACGCTGCACTAGGGGGAACTCATACTTTCCACAGAGACAATTATTGAATTCTCACTGGAGGCCCTTAAAGGGGCCAAGTCCTGCTCCAAGGGTTCAAGTTGAAAAGATGGTCCAGTAAGGGCTAGGATCTAGCACCATCGTATCTAGTGTGATGTGCTGTGATGCCTCAGGTCCTTTCCCACTAAATGTACTCTTTAATCCCCTCATTATGATGAGGACAGAAGAGGAATTCACATTTATGATGAGTCTCATGCAAGAAATCCCTTCAACAGGTGCCCATCATCCCAAAGAGTCATGGGTTGCAATAAGTTCTGAAGCACCATTGAAATGAAAAACAAGTGAAAGCCATGACCTAGAAAGACAAGAGTCTGGCAGAATTCTGGAAGCAGTCTTCATTTGAGTAGGTAGGTACTTGAACTAGCCCGATGGTGCAGCTGTGTTTGAGTGGAGGTCACCAGAGCTTTAGAAAAATAGGGAAGTCATTGTATTTATTAGAAAAGAGCTCTGAGACTTTGGCGGAATAAAAATGCAGTATTACTTCTAACCAATAACTGTGAAAATAAACAATGATAAATACCATATTAAATCTAAAGTGCTACATTAGTAGATAATAACAAGTATGAGAGTTAATAGCCAGCCATTACTACAAGCCAATTTATTATTTAAAACATTTATTAAGACATAACAATAGCCAAATAATTTTTTTGTTAAAACAGTTATTAAACTGAAGCCTTGTATACATTAATCAACTGATACTTATCATTTAGATTGTCTCATTATATCCAAAAGGGTGTATATACTTCTAAAACAAATTTAGCAATTTTAAATGAACTCCTTTTGCCAAGTATACATGTGTAAAGATGATTATATCTGCCAGTTGGATAGCCAGACATTGGAGTGTACTCGTTTAATTAGGAACAATTGCTGATAAATCAATTTTTTCTTTTTATACGATAATTAGAATTTTTGCGTGTATGAGTGTGGTCTAAATTCTAATTTGATTTTGCACATTGTTCTGCAACCAAGTTAATTTTTTGTAGCTCTTTTTGATCATGCACATTTCCATAAAATATAATAAAGTTTACTGCTGTTATATCAGTCATGCAAATAATCCAAGATCCATCTATTCATTTATTCACATAATTTAGGCATAAGCCACATATAATTGCTTATACGATGCCTTCAATCTGGCTTACTACACTAGACCCCAAACACGACTTTTAATTATTCACCTAATATTTTCTTATTTATACTATTTCTCTCCCAGGAAAAGCCCTCTTTATCGTTTCTGCCTATTAAAATCCTTCCTAGTTTTCAAGCGCAACTCAGAAATCATTTCCCTAATTTCTCTCATTTACATGTCATCTCTCTAACACATTCCTGCCTTTAACTCTCATTTTGTGTAGCACAGTGCTTTGCAAAGGGACATTGAAACAATAGGTTTGACTAAATTAGTGAGTGAAAAATACAAGTTCCCTGAAGATGAAAATGTCTAGCGTATCTCTTCTGGCTACCCTGGAAGAAAAAACCAGACATAACATGGGTGCTGAAGGAAGCTCAAGTCCATGTGCAGCAAATGAACTCAGAGGGGAGTGATTCACTCACATGGAGAAGGAAGGATGTGGTCATTATCTTTCTTCCCCAAACCCATGATTTCATTGGCTATAATCACCTGGGGTAAGTGTTTTTATTTTTTCGCTTGCAAATCTTAATCTTCAACAATTAAGGAGGAAAACGTCTGCCTCCCACAGTGTCGGGCAGCAAGGTCCCCCTGTGACGAATGAAGTGCTGGGCCTCTCTCTGTGCATGTGTGCTCACCAGAGGCAGCGTGTGGTGGTAGTCTCTGTGCCCTGCATCCAGATCAGGAGGCCTTGAGAGCCTGCTGCCCCCTGAGCAATTAGACTCATAACACCACATGCTGTACAGTGGCCAATTAGTCTGTAAGAGAGCAGAGGCCCAGGACTTAATTGCTCTAAGTGCCTGTTTGTGTGCTATGCGGGTAGCAATTTTAAATATACTTTCTGGTTTGCAGAACCTTGCATTCTAAGGGAAGAATGTGTTAGGGACCCTCATAGATACTGGCAGCCATAAGTGTCATGGAAGAGGAATTAACGTTAGATTTCAATTTCACCCAGATTTCAAATTTTACTTGAGAAATTTTAAGAGATAAAATAAAATGACTTTTTAAAGTTTCATTTTAACATATTTTCTCCCACATTATTACTTCAAAAAAAATAAAAGTTTCACAGTTGATGGTAGGGCTATCCCCTCCACGGCTACAACTAATTTTTCGGTGGTACCTTCCCAAAGAGCTTTCACAAAAGATCCCAAAGATCTTTTGGATTATCAGAAGGGTCTGTCATTATCCAGTCACATTCTGTGTCACTGGTTCCTGTTGGTGAAATCTTCTGTTGTGAGAATTTACATACCCATCCGTTAGCAGCTTGATCATATTCTCTAGTTCACACTGTGGTGAGAAGAACATAGACTGGGTTCAGTCTCATGAACTTAATATACACAATTTGACCACTGATGATTATAAAAAGATGTCACTCACTGTAATGAAACATACAGAAGTTGCCAAATCACCGAGATTTTTATCTCTAATATGTTTCAGCCACATCATTTTAATTGTTGCCTTCTTAGTTCAGGACATATCACTTCATGCTCAGATTCATAAAGTGCCCTTTGTCTGGTCTTCCCATCTTCTAACTTTCCCCACCCCAATCTGGTCTTCACACTTTGTCAGAATTTTCTTCCTGGAGTGCAGATGAGTCCCTGCTCGATCACCTCTAATAATCTCTCTGACTTTGTTTTCCTCGTATTGTCTACAAACATTTTACTAGCTAGATCAAAGTCATAAATTCATTGTTCCACACTTTTGGCCTCGTTCTTTCCCCAATTTGTCCTAGTCTTGCCATCTGGAATTCTTTTGCTTGTGTATCAATTATACAACATTTTCTATCCATCCCTTAAGGCTCATCTTAAACCACACCTCCCCTAGAAGCCTTTCCCACATTTCACCATCTGCAACACTTGCTCCCTCTGCCCAATTTTATAACATGTTGAGCTTCACTCAAACTGTGGTAGAGTCATTCGTTGTAGTTCTCTAATCTAGCATCTCTCAAAGTGTCTTTCGGAAACATTAGACCCATAAGATTTTACTCTAGTAGAGAGTTGTATGGTTAAAAACTTTGGAAAGTGCTGTGAACTATTTTTTTCTCTTATAGCTTTGTAAAGTGAGTCAACATTATAAAGATTCTGAGGTTCTATAGTGAAGAAACCTGTTTACTTTTGTCTGACCAGAAGCTTCTGAAATTTATTTATCTATTAAAGACCTTTTTCATATAACATCTACTAATTAGTATCTCAAAGAAAGAATACATTTGGGGAAATCTGCTCTGGTACACTATAAGTTCTTTGAAAGTAAGGAATCTCTCTTATCTTTGACTCCTTCGTAGTATCAAGCAAAGTGCCTCAATATAGTAGATGCTAAATAAAAGTTGATATAAATTTTATTGACATGAACTATTTGGGCTCCCTAGTAGAATACTTCGTAATTTTGTTTTTTGTTTTTTGTTTTTTTTTTTAGGCAAGGCAATCTTTGGTTGACCTCACAGATTGCAAGGACCTTGTCAGTTTACAATCTTTTATTTTTTATTTTTCACGCCTACAGCACCTGGTCTTCCTAGGTGGTCTCCCACCCAAGTACTAACCAGGCCCGACCCTGCTTAGCTTCCGAGATCAGACGGGATTGAGCTTGTTCAGGGTGGCATGGCCGTAGATGAATTATGGTTTTGTAATTCATTAATTCTATGGTATATTTTCTATATATAACATAGTTACATAATAATTAATAATAATAATATAATGATGTGCTCATAAAAACATGAGAAAGACTGGGACAAAGGAGTAATATTAGATATTAAGTAAAGCATCACAATGTATATCACATTTCACTGAGATGATCTTCTTATTATTATCATTATAATTTTTTTTTCCGGTTTAGCGCTAAGAGCAGTAGCTGCTGTTCACAGAGCAGTTGTAATGTGCCAGATACCACATTGGGCACTTTACATATGTTATATACAATTTTGTTCTATTAAAAATCTCAAAAGAGGCATTACCACTCTACCTTTATAAGTGAAGAAACCGAGGCTCACAAAATTTGAGGCTCAGAGTCACAGGCCTAATAAGAGGTAAAGCCCTCTGATACCTGAAGCTCATTCTTAACCATCATGATGGACTCTGTCCCTGTGCTGTGCTCAGGATCTGATGGATGTTTCTGCTTTGTCTTCATTCTTTCCTGTTACTATTGCTCAGCCTGAACCTATTTCCCACCCGACTCCTGAAGCACAAGCTGCTGGTGTGGGCACCTTTCACGTCTAAAATGTTCAGGCACCAAGTCCCTCTTCTTCTCGTTATTGACTAGTTGTGAGGTATTGGAGAGGAGTGGAGGAAAACATATCATGGGCTTTTGTTATTCAAATATAGCTAATTTGCAGACCTCTGAATAGTCTGAAATCCTTACATTTATGCACAAAGTGGATATAAGTTTTGCGATATCTGAAATGTATACAATTTGGGGGACTCTCTTTAGAAAAGAAGAACAAAAAATTATAAACAGAAGTTCAGTTATAAGGCCTAGGAGTGAGTTCTTGCAGGTGAGAGACATTGAAGTTCTAGATTTACTAGCTTCTGTATTTACCTCTCTCTGCCCCTGATACAGAGCCCTACACTGGGAATTCTGCAGTTTTAAAAAGTAGAAGGCACTTCCTTTGCCTGTTGATGATTGGAGAAGAGTTACAAAGCAAAAGGGCAATGAGTGATCATTCATTTAGTGTCGTCAAAGAAAGTAAAAATTGGATAATTTGCCAGATTAGACAATCTCTCTGCTAAGAATGGAGCTAAACCATTTTATATATGGGTGGTGCACAAGTGAGAACATAAGGAAAAAGATGTCACATGGTTAAATTAAGAACCGATAGTCTTGTGTTAGCCTCCCATATTTGTGATTATGAAACTTGATATCACAATCAGAAATGCACAAACTTGACTTTATATATAGTCTTTATAGAGCAATTTTATGTTTCAGTGGGAGAGGCACTGGGAATGGCTTTCCATGACTCACCTGTAGGGAGACACCTGTGGAAGGTGATCTAAACCTGTAGGAGCTCTGTGGCCTAGTTGGAGGCATCTCCGACACAGCGTGCCCTGATCTTTCAGAGTTGTCTCTCTAAGCCATTTCTGCTGATGCTCACATATCAAACAAGATGCCCATCATGGGACACCTGAACTCTCATTTCAAGAACTAAGGCTCCAGTAGCAACTTCTACCAGGAATGACTCAGAAACAGACTGTATACCCATATTAGTTTTGCCCAGCCCTTTACTAAATCTCCATGACCTTTCTTACAGTGGAAATATTACAGAAGATGGATCAGCGTAACAACAACTATTTCTACTCTGAAGGCCTTCACTGCAATTTTGCTATAATTCTCTCATTTCACTCCCACCACTCCAGTTTTCTTAAAGTATGAGTCTTACAGGCTTGTCATGTATTCTGTGGAGCTGTATTCATATTTGTAGGGTCGCTTTAATATTAAAAGAGAAGCGATGAAGAGATTGACATACAGATTGTAGGTTCATAAAACATTCAAGGGAATTTGGAGATTGTCTGGTTCATCTTCCATTTTACTTTATTTTAAAAAATTTTATTTGATTGCTTTTATGCTAAAAAGATGTAAGTTCAATCTGGCCATATTACGGAAGTTCAGAAAATGGAGAAAATAAAAAGAAAATCATTCATCATCCTAATGTCCTATTATAGCCAACGTTATGAATTACCATATGCATATTTTACCAACTTGCAATTGTAGTGTACAGATGAGGTTGTTTCCTTTTATTTTCATTTTTAAACTTAATAAGACAGATGAGGTCACTGAGACCCTGGATCCTACAACTATATAATATCTACCACTTATAGTATTTATTTTTATACTATCTAAGAATAGACATGTCCTTTACTTTTATTTCTCTCCCAAGGCCTCCTCTACTGTAGTTTTAGAGTGGACAGGCTCCGGAATAAGAAAGACTGCCTGAGTTTGAACATCCAGTCACTTCCAAACAGTGTGGCATTGGGCAAGTTACTTACATTAATTAGTTCAACTGTTTCCTCATCTGTAAAATAGGGATAATACAAGATGAGAATAAAATCAAATGATATTATACATGTCAACATACATCTGCTGAATTTATTACCAGTTCCCAGGCCGTTTGGCTTGCAGTTGGGTTTTGGTCTCTGTTGGACTAGAGTCTATCTAATTTTGTATTTAGTTGAGAGCTCTGGCAGGTGATAATGGGAGGGAGCAGAGTGTGGTCAGAACAATAATTCCCTGGGCTCTCTTCCATATTTGATTGTATTCCTTAATCAAAGATTCTTGCTTTCAAGCCAGCCAACTCTAAAGAACTCTTCTTCACCAGGCTCCAATAACCGCTTCTTCCATTCTTGTTCCTTCTGGCCTAGGAGTGATATCAGCTTAACTGCTATTAAACCCCAGGTTGCTGAACTATCCCTTGTGGGCCCCCAACGCCTACACATTCTAAACAGTCCCTTTGTATACAAACTGTCCTGGAATATGTCTATTTTGAGTGTTCCATCTGTTTCTTATAGAGACCCTGACTGATACAACATGTTAGTATTTATCCCCTTTTATGAGAAATGAAATTACAGATTTTAGAAGACATGAAATTATGATGGCCTATTTAACTCTTGAAGCTCCTTAAAGCAGTGGTCTCCAACCTTTGTGGCACCAGGGACCAGTGCTCCTATGAGAATCTAACGCCTGATGATCTGAGGTGGAGCTGAGGTGGCGATGCTATCGCTGGGGAGTGGTTGCAAATACAGATGAAGCTTTGCTAGCTCACTGCTCACCTCCTGCTGTGCGGCCCAGTTCCTAACAGGCCACACACCAGTACCGGTCCACGGCCTGCGGGTTGGGGACACCCTCCTTAAAGGACATAAAGCTGGGTCTGCAGAGAACATGATGTTCACACACTCAACAGCCACCACAGTGCTTCTTATGTTCCAGGTCTGAGTCTAAGGCCTTCACATGCCTTATACTGTTTTTACCTTCATAGAAAGTCTACAAAGTAGATATTACTATTATTTATATTTTGTAGATGAAAAGATTGAGACAACAAACTTCAGTCAGTAAGGGACAAAACTGACTTCTGGTTCCAAGACTGTGTTTTTAACCACACGCTGGTGGTGCTGCACATGTGGTCCCAACAACACAAGCTCTGTCTGGGGACTTTTGAGAACTGTGAATTCTTGGGCCTCACCCCAGACCTACTGAAGCAGAAACAGTGAGCTTGGGGCCCAGTCATCTGTGTTTCAGGCATGCTTCCAGGCTCCAGGTGACTCTGAAGTAAGCTAAAATCTGAGAGCCACTGCATTTCACAAAATCACCTGCCAGGAGATCACGGCTCTCCTTTGCTGAGTTTATTTTGAGGTCACGTCGAGAGCCTGGAATTATACCTAGGATGCCGCAGATTGATAAAGACGATACGAATAAGCACTTTTGTGCAGCCCTTTAGAATTCGCAAAACACTCTGACACCCATTGCCTCAGGAGGCCGTGGATTCCAGGGCTCGGTGCATGGGCTCTGAACTGTACTAGCTGGGAGAGGAGCTCTGTCCTCCTGGACACACAGTTATCCAATCTCTGTAAACCTCAGCTTCCTTATCTTGAGGATAATAAGTGTGTCCCCTTGGATTGCTGGGAGGAGTAAATCAGAAACTCACATGAAGCACAGTGCTTGGTACATAGTAGGCACTCAGTAAATGCTAGCTATTACCATCTCATAAAAACCTGAAGAAGTGAGATTCATTATCTCCACTTTATAGGTGAGAAAACACCAGCTTAGGAATGTCGACTTGTCTAAACTGAAGCTGGTATTCAAAAACAGATCTTCTAATGTAAAATCCCCATTGTTTTTCTACATTCTTTCCAAACCTGCCTTGAAAAATCTGGTTTAAAATATCTTTGTTAATTAATAGACAATGAATCTTAAGGGCCATACGCCCAAGGATATTTGAGGCCTAAATTACAATCTTCAGCCCACATGAGCACCATTCCCTGATGAGTCTATGTTCAGATGCTGAGACCCCAGGGCCAGGCTGCCTCCCTCCTAGGAGGCTGGTCAGCTCTGAGTGTCCTTTTTGAAGTTTGTCCTTTTTTTCCATCTTGACCTGCTCTTTATAGTGTGACTTGGGCACTTTTTATCCTAATGGAGAAAGTAGGAGGCCAAGACCAAACAGTGACAGAGGAAAAGGTTTGCCTAGCTGCCTCAATATAAGAGCTTCTGGGATTTTAGTTCCCAAGAGACTTCTAGAACCATTGAGAAGGCACCAAACAGAAATGCAGAAGTTAATAACTTCCTGATTTGAAAGCTAAACCTTTCTAAACCTATCACATGCACTTTTCCTCACGGAGGATTAACGGCCTGACAAGGTTGAACTTTGAAAGAAAAGCTATTTGTGACTTATGGGGAGCTGGGGAAAAAAGGTCTTGACTTTTTAAAAACAAAACAAAACAAGCAAACCAAAACACGTTAATTTTTCTCAGGCCTCTAACTCAAAAGGGCACCTCTGTTTCAGCTGAAACTTTCCAAATGACCCTCTTCTGAGTCAAAGCGAGATGGGAGCAAGTGGCATCCCCACAGAATTGTTCTGGTAATATTTATAAAAGTTGAAAATAAAGGTTCACATGGGAGTAGTTTCAAAGCCTAAAATGATGGAGCCTTTTCTAGCAAATCATTTCTTTATTTCCAATTCCCCAAGGCAGTTATAGTAATATGCCGCCAACTCTGACCACTCTCCTTCCAGACTCCTAATGGTTTGGGTAAGGGTTTGGAGTTAAGTTCATTTTTACAGGAGTTTCAAAGGAAGTTAATAAAATACGTAAAGTTTTAGGAAGTGAGGTTAAGGGCAAGGACTCTGAAATTAGAATCCTGTCCCAGGATTTATTAGCTATGCACCTCTGGGCAAGTGACTTCTCCACATCTCAGCTGCTTCATCTGTAAACAGGCATAATTAGAGTGCACTGTAGATAGGCTCTAATGGAGCAACCCATACGTAATAAGCACCTGATAAAAGACAGCTGTTTCTCTTATTATTTATAAAAACTGGCCTTTAAAGTTGGTTTAGAATCAAATGTGAAATGCCATGTATGTAGCATTTATTTACGTTAAAGCAGGTTCCCCACATTCAACAATAATTTTTAAACCTGGTTTTCATTATTAATTTTATTTCAAAGCAGTGAAGCTCAACTTTTTTATTACATGGATTAATTCAGCTATTAAATAATGCACCATTCTTTCCTCACTTCTTCTAGTCTAAAATAATGAGAATTTTCTGTATTTTTGTAAGCTCAGAGTATCCCAAGGTGCTGGAGGAGAATCGAAATAAATTTAAAGTATCATCATCATAATTATCAGCATTTCTGATAATATTATTTAGCAAGGTGAAGCTATTATCCTTGACAACATAAAGGGCAGAGAGAAGAATGAAAGTAAGTGGGCAGATGAGCATAGCCAATAGCGTACAGGAGCATAAGAGAGTGTCTAGTTTGGAAGTAAAAAGGGAAGATTTGTGGCCGGGGCAGTTTGTTTGGATAGAGTTTGTTGGGTTACTTTGCAAAAGTGGTAGGAATTAAGTAGAGTTCTCAAGGAGATAGGTGACGTCAAAGGTACATTGCTGCCTGTTTTACAGAGATGACTCACAAATGAGAAAAGAGAAAGTGCAGTGAACAGCAGTAGAGAACACAAATATTATTATTTATATTACAGCAGGTGTCTAAAATGTATGGACAGAGTCAGTGCTACTCTGGTCCTTACAGAGTAAATAATCTTTAAATCTAAACAGAGAGAAGAAATGTAATAAGTAGCAAGGAAACGTGCTGGGAAATGGGAGACTTATAAGTGAGGTTTTAGAGTTAATAAATAAGTTAATAGTCCCCTGAACATCAAATATTGTATCTATTATGTTTCTTTTTATCCAAAGTGCTTGAGGCAGTTTTATAAATCCACTAGCCCCTCATAATTTGAGTTCATTTTCTAAATTCTGGATTTTTTTTTTTAATGCAGTTTTGTTATTTTCAAGTACTTGTAATACCTGAAATGACAAACGGGGCTATCAGGGGGTAGTGACTCATTCAGTGTTTTTTAAACCGCAGGCTGCATCTCATTAGTGGGTCACAAAATCAATATTTATGGGGTTTTACTAGAATATTCTTATATTGTTTATTTGGGACTATTTCTATATTTTATTCGATATTTGAATTTGATTATGTTGACATTATCTTTACTATTAATTGTGTTTTTAGTTTATCATATAATTTTTTGAATTTTCTATTGAGCTATA
>NW_006438076.1:2221049-2225225 GCF_000325575.1 Pteropus alecto | reverse complement strand
TGTACTGGAATGCAGTGTAAAATATATTTCTTTCTGTGAGTCATGGGAAAAAACAAGTTTGACTTTCTTTATTTAACAAGAATACGTAAAAATTTATTGATTAGAGGTTTGAAGAAACAGAATTCCAGTTCTTAAAAACAGATTATATTTAAACAGTGCCATTACAAACTCATGCTATTATGATATGTACTTTTCCCAGTCCAAAGCTGGGCTACGGGCATGAGAATCACCTGGGAAGTGAGTTTAGAGCCTCTGTTCCAAGGCTGAACTTCTGTAGAGTCAAGCTCGGTACGTCTGGGGTGATTCTCAGTAATCCATATTTGAACGAGTATCTAGGTGACTTTGAAGCGTGATCAGGGTTGTACACCCCCAGTGCAGGAAACAGTTTCTGCAAATACAATCGGCTCTCCATATCTGTGTTTTTACATCCGTAGATTCGACCAACCATGGATAGAAAATATTTTTTAAAAATCTTAGAAAGTTACAAAAAGAAATAATGAATTTGCCACATGCCAAGCACTCTGCTGAATCCGCTTGAATAAAGTGATGTGTAGGCATAACTTGCTTTAGCCTACAAGCGACTGTAAGTTATATGCAGATACAGTGCCATTTTAAATAAGGGACTGAGCATCCCGGGATTTTGGTATTCACGGAGGTCCTGGAATCACTCCCCCTCAGGCACCACGGGATGACCGTAATGAGAAACATTATCCTGGTACGTTCCGAAGTTTCCTAAAGTCGATTTAAGAATGGCCAAATAAATAAGCTTCAATTCTAAAAGTAAGGCCACTTGCAGATACATAAAGTAGAACTGAGAAAGGGGGATTTGGGGCTAGGACCAAGGACTGGAGTTGTCAACAGGGGGATTCTCTAAGCCTGACCATAGTCCTCACGTTCTGTAAATCTTTTCCGGTTTTACTTTGGCCAATGAATGTCAAGTTAGTTTATGTTTTGAATGATTTATTTATTTATTTTTTCATAAGTTTTATACGTTTTGCGAGAGGGAAAGATGGATGACAGAGGCGAAATGGGAAAGAGCATAAACCAACAGTTTACATAGACAGTGTTATGCAAATGAATATGAGAAGCATCACAGAAAAATTTGAGAAAATCCCCACCAGGCTGTAAATGACTCAAACTTTGATCTCTAAAACCTACGTTAGTTAAAAATTGTTTTCTTATTGAACATGAGCCTAACGTTTGTTATTTCTGGTTTTCATTTATTTTTCTTTTCTCCTCTTTTCTTTATTTTTATTTTGTTTAGGTTTTGTGTTTTTTGTTTCCACCTGTATAAGGTCACCAAAACATTTCATAAATTACAATACTAATCACACATCTGATTAATGTCTGTATCGCTATAACACAAGAAAACCAAACATCTTAATAACATTCCTACTTATTGCTAATAATGCAGTTTCTTCATTATTCAGTGAATTTTCATCAAGCATCTGCTTTGGATCTCATACTGTTTTAGGATAGTGTGGTAAAGAAGACAAGTGAAGTCTCTGCCAGGTGATGAAGCTTGCTGTCTAGTTGGGGGAGACAGGAAACAATCAAGGTAATGGCAGTAACAGTAGTTGGTATGAAAACGATTAAACAGGGTGATACAACTGAGTATTGGAGAGTAGTCAGGGAAAACTTCCATTTGTATAATGGAACAACGATAAAAATGAGTATTGAATGGAAGGACCAGTGTGAAAGAACTATCACTTTAGTTAGTCTTCTTACTTCTCTCTTTCATTTATTTACTAAGTCCTTGCATAAAGCACAGCAAAGAGCAAGTCATCATGGCCTGCCATCAGGGTAACTCAATGTGGCAGGGGAAGCAGATATCGAACAAATAATCACTCTGTGCCAAACATTATGAATGAAATGTGAATGGTGTGCTAAGAGACTACATAGGAACCCAATTGAGACTAAAGGATTAGGAAGACTTAAAATGATGTTAAGAGTTGAACAAATAAGTAAATGGATTTTAGATAACGCGAGAGAATTAGCAAAGAAAGAAGTTTCTAATAAGCAAAGGTCAGGGGATGCTATAATAAACCCTGTGGTATGGATTCATGCCAGAGACATCAGTATTAACTCATGCTTATATGTATACACATATACGTATACACACACATACAGCCATGAGCCACTTAACGATAGGGATATGTTTTGAGAAATGTATTGTTAGGCTATTTTATCATTGTGCAAATGTCATAGAGTGAACTTACAAAAACCTAGATAGTATAGCGTACTACATACCTAGGCTATGTGGTGTAGCCTATTGCTCCTAGGTTACAAGCCTGTACACAACAGGAGATTAAATCAAACATGAGTGAAAATGATGCAATCGAGAGATGAGGTAAACGCAAGATGTATGAAGCTGCTGCTATGTGAGATGGCACACTGTTTTATAGCAAACTTTTTTTTTTAAAGTAGAAAGAGTACTCTCTAAAGTAATGATAAAAAGTATGATATAATAAATACATAAATCAGTTACATAGTCATTTATTATTATTATCAACTATTAAGTACTCTACATAATAGTACATGCTATACTTTTATCCAACTGGCAATGCAGTAGGTTTGTTTACATCAGCATCACAATCAATGTGAATAATGTGATACCCTATGATGTCACGATGATTACGATGTCACTAGGCGATAGGAATTTTTCAGCTTTATTATAATCTTATGGGACTACTTTTGTATATGTGGTGTGTTGTTGACTTTAACGTTGTTATGTGGCACATGACTATATGCAGATAGATAGGCACACATATGTGTGCATACACGGCTTAGTATGCATACATATATTTTCCAGCTCAGTTCACTGAGATCTCCTAGAAAGAGTGACATTCCGGTGACAAATCTTAGTATCAAGATTTGGTTTCTATATACCATTCTTAAACAAAAGGAACTAGGGCTCCTTGGAGAAATCCCAAGGAATTTCTAGGGACTAGGTCTGAGGCAGGGGAAATGCAAGATGAGCTTGGAGCATATTATAGTGGCAGATAGCAAGGAAGTGCTAAAATTTTAAAAAAGAAAAAAGGAGCAAGAAGTAGGGAGCAGGAAAGGATAGAGAGAGAGAGAGAGAAAGAGAGAGAAGGAAAAAGGAAGAAAGGAAGAAAATGCAGACATATCAAAAGGACACAGGAATCAACCTGAAGGAGCTCCCAGTAGCCAAAGCTAGAACAATTTAAGAAAGAAAATAAACAACACAGTATTGCATTATTACCCAAAGTCGAAAACAAATATACATAAGTCCACACTAATAGAAATTAATAAAGGTGGTAAAGGGAAAGATCTTCCTTAAAAAGAATTCTCAGTAAGATATGTAAATACTCTCCCAGGAGGCAGAGCTTTATTCCCTTCTCCGTGACTGTGGACTGGACCTCCAGAGAATGGACTGTGGAAACAGAATGATTGTAACTTTACAGCAGAGAAACTGAACAACACCACCTAAACCATGTGACCAAGGTTCACATTGTCAGTGACATGTCACGTGAATATCACATATCCCCTCATATATGACAAAAGGGCACACCACCTCTTGTGGAAGTCATCCCTAAAACCCATAATTCTAGTCTAATCATGAGAAGAATATCAGATAAATCCAAATTGAGGGACATTCTGTAAAATACCTGGCCAATACTCTTTAGAACTGTCAAGGTCATGAAAAACAAGGAAAAGCAGAACTTGTCACAGATGGGAAACTAAGGAAACACGACAACTACATGCAGAGTAGTAGCTTCAAACAGAAAAAGGATATGAATAAAAAAACTGGTGAAAGATAAATGATTATGAAAGAGCAATAATGCAGGAAGAAGTCAGAATCCCCCAATTTTTTTCCAAAGGGACACTGACCTCCAAAAGATATTTGTAAGTCATTATATGGGACTTAACCACCCTATGTTCTATTTACACAGGGAACATGCCAGGCCCCGAGAAGAGAACTAGGAAGATAGCTTCTCAGAATGCTCAGAAGGCTTCTGAGATGGTGTAAGACAAGTCTCATACTGTTAACCAAGCTATGCAGGAAAGAACGTGAAGCGTCAATGTGTCTGAGTGGCATGTGAGAGCCTGCAGCCGGAAATGAGGAGTTCCAGGCTGATAAGCTGCTGTGGCTGGCCCTGCTGATTCTGTCCTATCCAATATCTTCCTGCATATGCAGACACCACAGGACTA
>NW_006438076.1:2219083-2221006 GCF_000325575.1 Pteropus alecto | reverse complement strand
TGCCTGTGCAATTGTCTCTTTCCAAACAGCAAATAGCTCCAACAGAGCAGGAAAGGCAGCCTTGCTGCCTCAGATCCCCCTCTGATCTGGAGAAATGGTACCTGTGAAGTTACTTGCACCCACAGACTCTGCTTTGGCAAGTTGACCATTATGTAGATTTTTCTAAGATCAGTGTTTGTCTCTCTGGTTTACTAACCTACAGACAGGATTTGAATACATATATTCTTGATATTTAACTGTAAATGGGAGAAAATGGAAATCTAAAAATACAAGAACCTTGTTTAGGTCACAGGGGGAAGTCCACTGAGTAAGGCACACATTTTCTACATGCCTGATCCATCCCTTTTCCACTCCGCCTATCTTTGCTTTTAATAGGTGAGGATTATCCATCTTTCCTGGGGTCCATATGTGCTTTCATCCCAGTGGTTTTTAAAGATGTATGACAGTGGGAAGAGATTATGCTTCTGGTCCCCAGCCCAATGGTAGTGCTCCTTAAATGTTAAATGTTATTAGAGGCAACAATGACAATAATGATTGTGATGATGGTGGTGCTGATAATGAAGATGATGATAATGGATCCCTTGGAACTTTGTTACAAAACCCTTGCCATTATTATTATCGCATTTGCCACCACACAGAAATGATTTCAAGTGCTGTAGCCTGCGGAAGATCTCCATTCTGTCCTGCTTTGAGGAGCCAGAGAGAAACCTAACAAAAAGATGTTGAAAGGAAATACCTCCATGTGGTCCCCCATCATAACACAGAACCGCAGAGCTCTCAAAGGCACTCATCTCAGCAGATTTCCAGTCATCGTGTCTCCATAGCCACCGATGTGCTTGGTCATTTGGGGCACTCTTAAGACTGCAGGGCAGAAGTGAAGGAAGGACCAAGGGAAATGACCAAACTCAGGAAGAGCTGGAGATTCTGTACTCTAGACTGAGGCCTAATGATAGCTGTGGAGTTTTCAACAATAATCACATCCTCTCTGCCCATCTTGTTCAGTCCGGATACTCTAAGTTATACAATGATGACTAGCAACTCCCTGAGTCACACTCATGCTGCATGTCCCTTGTGTGTCATCAGGGGGCTCTGCTCCATTTTGTCCTCGCCTCTGGACTTGGGCTGATGGCACTTCTGCCATCTGGAACATTTCTAGAGGTAAAGGTAGGGAGCTGAAAAGGCGTTAAGAATTGCACACTGGCTCATAAATGCTTTTTATCTGGAATGGACACACATCACTTCTGCATGCATATTATTGGTCAGAGCAAGTTACCTGGCTGCACCAGTCCTCATACAGTGGAGAGGCACTGTCCCCTGGTATGGCCAGAAGGGAAAAAGAACTGTGACACACAGTAGTATTGCCTGCCCATTTCCTTACTCTGTGTGTCTGAAGCAGGTAAACTGATAGGCCAGCTGAGGGGGGCTGGTACCACACTTCAAGCTTCAAGGCCTCTGACAGATACTGCAGGTTGACTCAGCACCATCTCAATACCCTTGTGCTTTGCCTCCTTTTCTACAGAGGCTGAAAAATGGAACACTTGACTTTTTGGCTTCTTTTCTACCCATGGGTGGCCAAGTACAGGTTCTGGGGCAGAAAGATGTAGGTGGAAATCTTCTAGGAGAGCATCTCTTTCCTAAAAAAGATAAAACTTCAGGGAGAGAAGTTTCCTCGCTTGTTCTCTTGTTCTTGTATGGAAATGGAACATGAATGCCACATCTGAAAGACAACAGCCATCTGGGTGACCATCAGGTGGCAAGATGAGAAAAAGACCAAAAGAATAGCAGATATGCTGATCTTGGTAACTACAAAGTGCTGAACCAATGTCAACAGCCACTTATCTCTAGATTTCTCACGATATAACACAAAGAAACCCATTTGTTCTGCTACTTGTAGCAGAAAGTCTATCTAACTGTTACAGAGTC
>NW_006438076.1:2202720-2219050 GCF_000325575.1 Pteropus alecto | reverse complement strand
GAATGTTTGAGATTACAAGCACCCCATTCAACTGATAAGAAACAGATAAGAAACCCAAGAAGTTAAATAACATACCCAAGGCTCACAGCAAAATTAGCAGAAATGTTGGCCTAGGGATTAGAAATTTTGTGATTCTTCGATAGCACTTGCTTTACATTTTTCATTCTCTGGGTCTAAACCAACTCTGCCACAAACAACAGACACCTCTCTTCGCATCTCATGTAAGTTTTGCATTTTTCTTCCTAACCCTAGTCTCCCCAGCCTATCATAACCCTCTCCTCCACCTCTGAACCTTACCGATCTGGTTAAAAATGCATCTACAGAAGAAATTCCTTCTTCCCAGTCAGAAGTGAAGCGAAGTATGGTCACATTCTTATCAGGCAAATGTAATTAGCCTGAAACGAGATGTGTCACAACGCTCTGAGAAGTTTTCCACTTTCAAATTACTATACGAATGTCAAGGGCAAGAAGAAAAGGCCACTGAAGTCGGTATGTTGAGGTGTAGCTCATGCCACAGCAGCATATACACTATAGCAGAGAATCATAATTGATTTCTAATGGCAAAGAACATTTAACCTGGCCGTGTGCAGAGGGAGGAACGAAGCAAGGAGAAAAGAAGCGAAGCTCCAGCTCCCACTTAAAAACTTCTCGAAGTCTAAATTAATTTGGTCCTATCTCACTAACAGGGAAAGTATCTATTTCACTCGCAGCCAAAGTGAGCGTTTGCTTAACCTCTTGGGGGATAGGCTATAGCTGCACGTAGACCTTTGCAAGAAGTGGCACGGTTATCCAATTTCCCTCTAATTGCTCTAACAAGGATGAATTAGGACTTTCATCAGCAGGCCTGAGTGATCAGTTTGGAGTCAGCCATGGGCGGTGAAGCTGGTTATTAAACAAAACTACAGTGTTAACTCCTAATAATACAGAGTGAGGGCAAATTAAGCAGAAGACAAATATGCCATACCGCCGACACTGGAGAATATGTTCTCTTGACTGCATGTTCTAAAGCGATGCTATTATTAGTGCCGTCGAAGTTCGTTTCTGAGGCATAACAGGGAAATAAATGTTCACTTGGCTTTTTGTGCAGTTAAAAAGAAACCGTCTGACAAGGGAACACGGTTTACTGTTTAAATATCCACTTAGGCTAGGCTTCACTTTGATAAACATTAATTATTCCAATACCCTTGCACTGGGAGAACTTACAGAAAAGCCTGAGCGACACCATGCTCCCCAGATAACCATTCCTGGCTGAGAAGGACTGTGGCTACCACTTATGTTGTTGCCTTTGCTCAAAATGTCACTGTGCTTTATTTAAGGACGTATACAAGAACATACTTTTTTTCTACCCAGCCTATCTCCAGCCACAGTGACTACCCCGTCACTGATTCCAATTGAAATGCAGTTTGAGTTAAATAAACTGATCATATATCATGAGAGTAGAGGAGGGGAGAGAGAACCATTCTCACATCTTGTCAAAACCTCACAAGCCCATTCTGGTAGAACTTCATTAGTTTGCACTAAGGGCTGGGATCGACTTGACTAATTACTGAGTGGTGAGCAGCATGGATTAGTGTTTGGGAGCAAACACAACTTAGAAAGGTGGGATCATGGATCAAACAAATGGATTTTATTGTGCAATCAAAAACCTACTTGAGCACTGACTGAAATGAAATCCAATAGCAAGATAAGTGCTTTAATAGTAACACTTTCCAGAATGTGGTTTGGTGACAAGCACAATGCCTTTGGGATCTAGCATCTCCACGTGCTAGACTTTGCCCAACCATTGAATCCTTGTTGACTTTTCAAAGCCAACTGGTCTCTTTTGGGCCTTTCTTTTTTATCCTTTGAGGAAGAGCAGATGTGTGTGAACCTTCTTTCCATACTACTTTATAGTCTTCATGAATGAATGTAGACAGAACACTTTGAACTTGGCTAAGTCAGGTATATGCAAGAGGCTGTTCTCTCTTTTTTTTCTTTGGAGTCCTGGAGAAATCAGGATTATAGTTGTTGGTCTGTTTTACACACAAAAAGTCACATTGTTGACCCTACTCGTTTGCTTGTGTTTCAAACTCTCAAATAACTTCCTGAATTATGCTGGGCCAAGTACAGGTAGTGGGTCGCATGCTTAAGCTTGAGAGTAGGTGTGACAATCACTGAGAAGCTGGTAGAGTGTGGTGGTGAGGTAAATCAGATGGAATTATGCACAGGAATTTGCAGTGCCGAGTATACTTCCTCTCCCTACTGACTTTGGGTTTGGCCAAGAGACATGCTTTGACTAATGACATGGGATCGAATATGACATGACAGAGGTTTTAAATGTGCATGTAAGACTTAACTGGACCTCTTGCTCCCCTGCTCTCACCAAAGGAAAAACTTGTCCCAGGTAGCTGCTGCTTCTTCAGCCTAGGTCCCAGATAGGGAGACTGGTGGAGCAGACCTGAACTCGGCATCTGGAAGAGTTGTCCCAGCTGATTGCCAAACTCACAAGCAAGGAGAACCACTTTTAGTTGTAAGCCAGTGAAACTTTGGACATAAATGTTATATATCATTAGCACAGCAAACTAATACCCCCAACTAATAGAGGAAGATACCAAAATAAATCAGATATATAAACTCTGACCTCAAGGAGCTTGCAGATGAGCTAGGAAAACAAAGCAAATGCATTTAATAGCAAAAATATGAGATAAAACATGCTAAGTGCCCAGAGAGGCAATACTGATGGAAGTGTGGGAGGGGTGGAGGGGGAGGGAAGAAGTGTGGCATTTGAACTGGATCATGAGGCATGGAGGGGTGAGAACATATGGAAAGACAAGGAATGGCATCCCAGGCAGAGAGAATAACATGAATTCAGGGAGAGGCACAGGGGTGAGAAATACCTAAGAAAGGTTGTAACTAACAGATGATCCATTTTGGCAAAAAGAAAATGGTCAATCTAATTCTTTTTATACATAAATGTCTGCCTTCTTTGCCATTCAGATTTCCTAAATAATCTTTCAAGTTTGAGCCCTAATCTTGTTGAAATGGAGAAGTGGGACAGACACGGAACACTTTAGAAATCTAAGTCTTTATATCTTTAAAGAGAAGTACTTTTTTCTCTTCTACTTTGTTTAGGATATGGAATATAAAATTCATCTCAGAAAGCCCCAGAGATGACTTTATCGACCGTCTTTTAAATAGAATTAAAATTGACTCAAGACATATCTGCGAATCTATTGAATTACAAAGTCCAAATTGAGCTGCAGCTGGTCTTGCAGGAGGACATTAAACAGATGAGGAGGGAAATCGAGTGGACAGCCTGCCACTAGATGCTGAGTGGATGGGGGAACAAGTTGCGTCAGCTGGGAAACTTGTAGCATACTGGGAGACTTCAGCTGAGTTGCTGAACTGATGGGGCCAGGTCATTCACCTTCATTTATTTGAAGAAACACAGCATTCATCACTTTGGATTCTTCCCCTCCAATTTTAGAAAGGTGTGATTGAATTTAGAATGGATATCTCCCTAATAGTCTTCTTTTGTAGCTTTTGCACACTTTCCAAGTTCTGTTTCCCATGACAGGACTGGAGACACAAAGTAAGCAAGATGTTGCTGTCATTACTGATTTATTTTCTTCCTTCGAGCATTGTCTCTTCTTATCTCCCTCTCGCTCTCCACCAAAAAATGTTTTTTGAACTCCTACTCAGTGCTGGGCACTCTTCTCGGCTTTGGGGATGTTGGTCATGGCAGATGCCTTCTCTGGGAATGGCTCAGCCTTCTGGGCTTGCATGCCATGCATTTTGCATCAAGGAGGTGATAAATTTAACCTCCTTGAAATGAGTCCATCCAGTCCCTTCTATTAATTGATGACACAATGGAGAGTAACAACTCTTCCCCAGATATCCTTTGCTGTAAGAATGGTGGCTCTGCCTTGAGATAACATGAAACTTCTACCTTACCATTTATTGACATGAAGAAAGCACTCAACTTCCTCACTATAGCTATTATTATTACTGTTATATATAATAGTATTACTCATGGTAATCAAAGACTGAGATTGGGGTTGCAGGATGGGATGAGCAGTGTTTGCCTGTGGAAAAGTGACTGCATATTTTCTGAGTTTCCTATTTGTAAAAAGAAGATATGCTTTGCTGAGGTGGCTCAATTTAAGCACTCCCAACACTGTACCACAACATCCACAGATTATTCTTTTTAATTTGTTCATTTAATGCAACAAATATTTATAGAATGCTTATCATGGGTCAGGCACTGTTCCAGGCATTGGGCACAAAATAGCGAACAAATATGTGATGACTCCTTGCCCTCATGAAGCTTACAGCAGCAAGTGACAGATATCAAACAAGCTATTGCACAATAACTCATCAATTACAACTGTGACAAGTGCTATGAAGCTCTGATTTCTAGGACAAAAGGGTAATGTCTACCCTTTGTTTTTTTTGGTTCCAAGAGGAACTCCACCTGAGTGACTGGCTGAGGTTTCCCGTGAGGAGAATATTGTTGCATGGCACTTCTTCTGAAGAGCTTCTAACAGTTCTCAGCCTTTTTAGTTTTTTTGATTAAGTAGGGTTTATTAGAGAGATGTGTTTTGGGGTGACCAGATGTCCTGATTTGCCCAGGTCTGAGAAATTTCCCAGGACATGGGGCTTTGAGTACAAAAACCAGGACAGTCCTGGGCATACTGAGACGGTTGGTCCCCCTTGTGTGTCTGCATATTCACGTGCATACACATTCATGCATGCACATATGTGTGTGTGTGCGTGTATGTGGTCATGCATAAATTTGTCTCAGTTGCTCCCCTATCTATAAAATAAAAGGTGGGCAAACTGGGCTTGCTTTCAACCATAAATGTTTGTACGTCTCTGTGAACACTTGAAGATGGAGCGTAAGAGTCTGTGAGAGCAACTCTGTAGCTTTTGGTGTATGCAGGTTGGGAGTTTAGTATGGCCTGCATTCACATGGGTGAGTGTGGTACCCAGTCGTGTGACACAAAACACAACTCTTCCCCATCATCTTCTATGAATTGCAATTGAATTTAATTTCTATGGGAGCTTTGAGCCAGATGCTAAACAGCTTAGCCCTCTTTGTGCCACGCTAATCTACTGTACTCAATTGCAAATGGGCTGCCGTTAGCCTTGTTGTGAAAGCAGAGAAATCTGTGTAATTGCTTAGTAATTTTTTAAAAAAACTTTTGAATGGCATGTATGCATGTGTGGTTGTGCAGAGCCCATCTATCTATAGGCTGTCTAATGGGTTCCAATGGGAGCGTGCGCAGCATACCTCAAGCCCGGCAACTTGCAAACTCATCAGTGCTTCGGGCATAAGTGGCCTTTTAAAGGACCTTTACTATGAGTAGAATTAGCATACACTGTCCCTCTGGAGCCTGTTAGCTTTGCGATTCTGACCCCCATGGTGAAAAATAAATGCATGTAATTTAGTTGGAAAAAATGTCTTTAGGGCATTTGTGTTACTCCTGCTTCTGCCCTATAGGACAAGTTTCTGCTTGCTTTCTCTCTCTCTCTCTTTTCTTTCCCCCAAATAGTAGTGGCCAAAACTAATATAGGTCACCATCCAGGAGGATAGGAATTTATGGCAATGCTGAACTGCTATCCTCTGCCAGGGTACTTACAACAGCTCTTGGGTTTCTGTCACCAAGCTTCCACAGATTTGGGGCTCTGCTGGAGCCCTCCTGTGTGTGGTCATAAATCTATAACTGATGGGAGTGAATAGAATTCATCAGGACTTGACAGTACAGAAGGATACTTGGTTTTAAAAATAGACTGTTTCCAAGAATACTTAGGCCTGGAGTCAGGACTAGGCCTTGTGAAAAGAGGAATTTCTGATACTATTTAGCATTTAGCTTAAGCATCCCTCCTCCAAATCCCTATAGTGATTGTGTTACTTATTTAACACATTTTAATAGATTGCCTCGTGTCAACTCCTTTTAAGTTCTTGTTGAATGTGTATAATATTTTACTGTTGGAATACATGGCACACCTCAGAGCCAATGTGATTCTAAAACTATTTCCCACCTGCCTTACCTCCAGCCTTCTGAGACCTAGGGTGATCTCATCTATTACAGACTGGGGCATTTAGTATGTCAGTTACATTCTCAGCTTTTTATTCTCTTATTAATAATTTCTTTATTGATGAAATGATCAAGGAGAAGGGAAATATCAGATGGCAGATGTTAAACAGTTTTGGAATGGTTTCCTTACCCTGGGACAAATCCTTTACTGAATATATTTTCCTTAAAATTTTCTATGACATTAAGGGAAAAAAATGTTACCCACTAAGCTGTGATTGTATATAATCCCTGTTATTCTAGAATTCATTAGCATAGTCACCAAGATGATACTTACACATGATATCTCTGACAATTTTGCACAGATTATACTGAAATGGTCTTCTATGGCTTAGTATTTTATTTTTATGCATTTTATCAGTTATGTTATTACTTTCCCCTTCTAAACTCCTTTGCCCCATCTGGATAATGGAGAGAAACAAGGCTAAGATTACAATGCATCCAGATTTATATCCAAATGCAATCTAGTTGCATTTGGAGCCCTAGAGAGTCAGTCAAGACTATTATTGGCTGCCAGGATTTTTAGAAAATACATAAATCTCCCTTTGTGCCATAAATACATTTCTGCATTCAGAGCTCAGAGAGAGACCTCATTATACCACATCCTGAGAGAGAGAGAAGCACATCTCATTCCGAGTGACAGGTGACATGTTCTCTAGAAACATGTAAAAAGATTGCAAGCTAATTTAATTCTTTTCTCATTTTTAACTGTGGTTGAAATCATTGTAGCCATGCAAATGATTCTTGGTAGCCTGGAATACAGGAGTTTAGGGCTGGGTATGTCCAAAGCCCAGGTTGACTTTATAATTATACTTTGGTGACATAGGTCTTTGATGACATGCCGCCGTTGTTTATAAATGGCCTGCTGATTCTTGGATGAAACTTTGTTTAGAAGTACAGGAGAGCTAAGTCTATAAAATTATCCAGCATGAGGTTCCCAGTCATTGGATGCATATTGGAACCACCTGGAGAGCTTTGAAAACTATTAAAAAGCTTGAGCTCCACTCCAACAAATTGTGTCTTAATTGGTCTAAGGTGGGCCCTGCATTGATATTTGTTACGGGCTCCCCAAGTAATTCTAATGAACATCCAGGACTGAGAGCCAGTGGTTTAGTGCAGTGGTTCTCAAATTTATTGTGCATTGGAATCATCTTGTTAAAACACAGATTGCTGGGCTCTCTCTCCAGAGATTTCGATCCTGTACGAGGTGGGGTCTGAGAATTTGTGTTTCTGACAGATTTGCAAGTGATGTTGATGCGTTGATCCAGGGTCCATCCTTTGAGAACCACTGATGTAGTGGATTGAGATTTGAAAGCAGGCATTCTAATGCACATTTGGGCTGAATTATAAGTTATCTTAATAATTTCCTACTTCCCACTTTGAGTTATGTCAACCTGTTCTATTAGCAATGACTCTAATCAAATAATTAGTCATTTTCCTAAAAATGACTTTCTGTAACATTTCTTCCCACTCTAAATATCAAAACAAAAACTCTATCTTCCAAATGTCTCTATTTGGTTATAAATTACACAATGCAGATGACAAATTCTATACTTTTGGGAACATATATAAATAAAGTTCTCATAAAAATAAAAATGTTGAAATATCAAAAACAACCTTTCTGCATTACCTAGAGCAGAAGAGGTATCCTTGTAGAAGATAATTTTCTAAGACTCAAGGTCAATTTCTTTCAATACTTCTGAAAACCTCAGCGTCAAGTATTCAATAAGTTGGAAGAAACCTATCTAAAATATGGAATCTTCTAAGTCAGTGTCTTCATTTTCTTACAGGGTATTTGCACCTCTCTCTACCTTTCCTCATTCAGGGATCTGTGTATTGAAGTCATGACAGTCAGGGGAACTGTTTCATATCTTAGGGCCTCTTAATATCTTTCTAAAGTCCCTCTAGCACTCTTAATGTTGCCTAGCAGCAGGGCCCTCCAATAATAGACATACTTTAGCTCAGAATCATAGCCCTGATCAATGTTGTAATGTTTTCAGTAACTGCAGTCCAGGGGCTACGACTCAAGGATGTTTTGGAAGAAAGTAGGCCTCTCTCTACCTGTACCTCTGGACAAGAATTAAACAGGAAAGAGAAAAGCCTATATTTGCAAACCATGATGGGATATCTGGGAGCTGAATCCCAGTATAAATGCTTTGATTATCTTTGAGTTTCTTGACCTACTTTGCATTGGGGTAACAAAGGAAGGCATTTTCTTTAGTATCAAAATTGTGTTTCTTGTGATAATCTCAGAGGTTCTCTCACATCCATTCAAAGGTCAGGAAAATGGACCTGAAATAACTGGGTAGACTTATTTGTGGCTGAATGACTCACCACTAAAATCAGATTTACCGTTAGCCACCAACCAGTATCGGGGGCTGGTCAGGCAACAGGGAGGAATTTCAGTCATCGATTTTGTACTCCATGTCTACCTTTGGTGTGGGAGAAGGACAGAGGGACACACTGCTTATAGCTGGTACTAACCTTAGACTCAGGCTGCTTTCAGTCTCTGCACTTTAAAGCAGCACTTCTTAAACATCTCTGTGTATTTAATTCATCTGGGAAGCTTATCAAAATGCAATCTGAATTTCCCAGGTGATGTTGATGAGGCTAATCCATGGACCACTTTTTGAGGAGGTAGACAGTCCTTCCTACCTCTTCTCATGAGGTAAGGAGTCTTTGAGGCCAAGAAACTTGCATACTCTGAGCCTTTGCTTCTTTTCTAGATCATTCTCTGGCTATTTAGGATCCCAAAATTCTCCACTCAAATGACTCTTAGCTCACTTATTGCATCTGAATGTGCCACTTTCCTCAATTGTCCTTCTGAGAATGTACCGTGCCACCGATGTGCACATACTAGGCCTGCAGGGGACCGAGGGAGGCTGTTGGTAGTGTGCAGAAATGACGCATAGGTATGAGGGCTGAGAGCTCACAATCTTGTATCTGAGCCTCTTCATGTTATGGGTTAGAGGCAGAGGTGGAAAGAGAAGGCACACAGGCTAAGCACTGATTCTTTGCTCCAGAGTGCTACGCAGAACTCAGTAGAGTCGCCAAATTCTAAATTCTAATCTGATTTTTTCATTCATTATGATTTATATTTGTTAAGGTAGAAGGATAGAACAGATTTTACTTAGTTTATTATTTTGTTTAAAGATTTTAAACATTTAGACATATATGTGGGTCTCCTCTTTCATAGGGTCCAACTACACTTCGAGGTAAATGGTATAATTGGCATCTTGTGTATGTGAGTATGTGTGTGTATGCATGTGTGTAAAGTTGACATACATCTAACTACTATTTTCCAATTTAGGAAAATAAAGTAAATCTAACTGATATTTTCTGACCTGCACCCACATCTCACACTTATTGGTAGAAAGTAAGCTGTCAATTTTTCTCTATTCGAAATCATCCTTCTTAATTGGTCCTTAAGTCTCTTCTTCAAGTTACTGCTTCGTCTAACAGGCCCGCTTTGTTCTAAACCTCATTCTTTATTAGCTTTATTTATTAGGAAATTTGATTCATATGTAGGCAAAACATACACCAGAGGAAAACAACTACAAACGAAAGAGCAAATCTAGACCCTCTGTCCTTCCCAAGAAAAATAAAAAGTGAAAGAAGCCAGTGAGGCATTAGGAAAAGCAGCATCATGTTTGGAAACCACTGCGCTATAGTTATCTGTGTTTGCGATGCTAAGCAAGTGTGCATAACAATCATCGGGGAGCTGACAAACTATTATGAACAGAGTAGAGGAAGGCATCAGCAGACAGCGGCTGGAAAATATCAGTGGACCATGCTGAGATATATCCCAGACAATTACAGATATGTGCCAACGTGGGCCACGGCTCAGAGAAAAAGGTGGGCTAGTGCAAGGAGCTGGTCCGGTAGATCAAATGGGAGCAGGAAGCTTATTTGCGGGGCAATGTTGGCCCACTCTGCAGGAAAGTGGTGCAAAGAGGTTGAATACCTTACCCAGGCTTCTCTTGCCCTCACCCTAAGACGGCAAACTCCTTGAGGACCAGGACTGTCTTCTTTTACTTTGATATCCTGAAGGCTGCTTTAGACTCAATAGATACTTGCTGAATTGAATTGAATTGCAAGTAGAATTTGTCTCTACTTTTTCCCTCTGGGCTTACTGACAGAGCTAATGCTTCTTCTAAATTCCTCTGAGATCATTCTTTCTAAAGGCATCTCCCAGAAGGGAATCAATGACTCCAGTCTCTGTGGGGAATTGATGATTTCCTAAGAATTTCTAGGACTGAGAGCTATCCATGCTTCATTGGCATTCTGCTGTGTATTATGCAAGAATATGCTAAGATAGAAGTCTTGTCAAAGGCAAATGAAACCTAAGTGGGAGATAAGCAGATTAAAAAACAAAAAAACAAAAACCAAAAACCTCTCTACAATGGCTATACAATAGGTAATAATTGCCCTGTGAATAAAATACCTGCTGCCTCTCCCTTCCATCTAAATATAGCTGGCTTCCCATTTCCCAGGGTGTGTCCCTATAGTTAGAGCCTGTATGAGTTACAGATCGGCATCACACATTTTGCAAGACATACTGAAGAAGATGTATCAAAGAAAAAGAAGGAAAAGAAGAAGAAGGAGAGGAAGAGGAAGTGGAGGAGGAAGAAGGAGAAAAGCAAGAATAGAAATATTAAGTTGTTGCTTATCGCAGAGTGGTGTTGTAATAAGCTAAAATATCTGAAACTGCCTAGCTTAGAGTCAGGCTTATAGAAAGCATTTAATATCTAATTACAGGTGCTCATCAATCAGGGAGGGCGCTAGTCATTACCAATTTGCCTGGATGTTCCAATACATACCAGTGATTATCAACCCTGGATATCAACTGAGTTTCAGGTCTTTGTAGTTTAATCACATTGTAAGATTTTAATGATTAGGAAGACAGGACTAGTTAGCAATTTGATTTAAGTCTTTTATTGATATAGTTCAGCTTAGCATCAAGAGATGTAAAAAGTCACCATTAATGTAGAATATTTGCAATGCATATACTGTTTTTCTGGATAATTCAATTTCCTTTTACCATCACCAGTATTCACCCATTCTGTTTTATATAAAACCGTCTGAAAATTTCAGGCCCAAACAGCTTAAGATAGATTCCAATACATTAAAATAAAATCTGGCTTCAAGATTTTTGTCTTCCTTGTTTTAGCCACGCAGTTCTTACTGAGCTTGATTTTCGGTTTTCTGATCATAAAAATGAGGAAAATAACAAGATCAAACTCATAGAACTGTCTAAAGAGGTCATAAATAAAATATTGGGTGAGAAAGTATTTTGTAAACTTTGGTAAGCTGCTAAAGAAAATGTCAGGTTATTATTGTTGTAAATGGCATTTGTCAAAAACTAGTATGCCTTTAAAAGACCTTGATATTGCTGAGAAAGAGATTCTACATAAACACAAACTCCTACTATCATTTCTTGAGTTTGAGTCAGAAATTTGTCTGATCTGAAAGTTTATTTGGGGGATTTGAACACCCAGCCAATTTCTGTCACTAATTGGTTGATATCACTGTGCTATGAAGTTTCACACTTTCATAGCACTCCTGGCAGGATAAATTCACTGAATCTGATCAGAATCATTTAGTGAATGTACACACGAAAATGTAAATTGCTTGCAGAGTTTAAAAAAAACCTCACATTTATTCAAACCTTTGAAGTGACTATTTCTAATAAAAGATGATTCCCTTGAGAAAGCATGAAGTTTGAAAGTTTAGTTTTGTTTGAATTATTTGTATGCAGAGATCCCTGTGGGCGAAACAGAAAATAGCTATTTCCTGGCTTGTTATTAGAGAGGATGAGAGTATATTTTCCATAAATCCAAAATAACTGATTATACATGAGGAAGCTTTTTTTTTTTTTTCTTTCTTTCTTCAGTTTCGGTCAGCTCTGTAGGCTTCTTAATAACACTCTGCCATTAATTAGCTAATCTTTTAAACACCTACCTCTTTCAGCTTCCAGACAGCAAGACTGCACATCCTTTGGGTTATAAAATTTTTAAGGGTTTGGTTCACTATAAGATATCCAGTGATTGTGCCATAAATATTTATTGATGACAATGACAGTAGCAGTGATATCATCAATTAAATGGGCATTATTAAGAATGAGAAGACTGAAATTAGACCAAGTGATACTGGAAGAAGAATTGGGCCTAGGATTCTGCATTTATCTAAAAATGAATGCAGCATATTGAAGAAAAGAGAGGTTACAAGATTTGACTAGCTGAGATTTTTCAATCAATGCAGATCAATTTCATTAGATAATTGCTTTTGCTGAACTCTGTATATGATCAAGTTCATTGAGGAACAAAGCTGTACAAGTGAGTGTTTTGAGTTTACAAACTCAATAAATATTTGTTGAATAAATTAATGAGCAAATACTCAGTATTGTCCATGTTTTATGTTTCTTCATTCTTTTGCCACCTTCAAAATAATTAATCAATAATCCAATCATGGAAAAGCACCAATGTTTTGTGTGTACTGTGTGTGTGTATATGTGTGTGTGTGTGCACGCACACGCAGGTGTTTATATTTCCCAGCTGAAGTATGCAGGTGACTTCCAGAATTTCTAGTGACAGATCTTTTGGCAACCTGTAGGGATATATGAGCATAAATGTTACATTCTCCGATGTGGGTTACTCTTGGAGATGTGAATAGAATCTAATTGGCAGAGACAAGGTCATGAGACAACAGTTGAAAAGAAACTTTTTAGCTAAGGGCAACAAGGTGAAGGGCATTGTAGGTGAAAATGGACATTTAAGGAGTGCAAGGGAATCTGGGCAAACATGAGCTAAATGGGAAGGTAATTACCCCATAACTTAAAAGACGATGACGTTTTTCAAAAGATTGGTGTTACTTGAGACTGCTTCTCTGACTTTTGAGCCATTGTTTTACACCAGAGAGTGTAACTTCAGCTACCTAGCACTACAGATGGCAGGAAGTGAAAATAGCAAATAACTAGCAGATAATTCTCTTGTCCCTGGGAAGGAGAACTGGTGTGTCCTTGGGTTTAGGTTTAAATCATGCCAATGATGGAAACTGCTTTGGGGAACCACAGCCATTTACAGGACATCCAAGGTCATATGTATATATCCAGCTGGATTCTGTGCAGTTTCTACCAGCTTTTTCACATCCTCTCCCCTTTGAGTCTCACTAATCAATCCCTCTCCTCCTGGCATTGGTATCCTTGGCATGTCTCAGATATTCTTCATTTAGAAAGCTGCCACACACACATCCCTTCCGTTACTCTCCTGTTGGAAGCCAGCTCCTCAATCTTTGATGAGTGTAGAGAGCAGGGCGTTCTCTGAGGATTGGTAGAATGACCTTGGGCCAAGTCATAGTTTGTGTCTCACTTTGTCCCAACTGGGTAGAAGCTTTATTGATTTTTTTTTTCTTATAAAGCACTTTGCAATCACTAAGTAAAACAAAACAAAACAAACAACAATAACTAAACCTCCAAATAGCTGTACTGCTTTAACTGCTATTATGACAGCACTTTAAGAAAAAGGTACCTGAACCCTGATGACTATTTACCCTTCGAAGTTTCTATGCTTAGAAGGAACATTTTCTCTCAATGTTAATAATTAAAGTAAATTCCAAGTGCATAATACAGGCTCTTCAAATAAGCATATGCAGAGAGGGGTTTAAAAACTTTTCTTGATGACTTAGTTTTTTTCTCTTTCCCCTTTTAAGTATTCTATGGAGCACTCTTATCTTTGTACTTCAAAATAGTTCTCTTTAAGATTCAGAACTTGCCAACAGTTGGGTAAGATGTAAGATTGTTGGGTAAGATTGTAATAGTACCCTGCTGACACAGGCACTGATCTGAAGGAGTGGAAGAGAATTAAGGTCCTCTGGCTAAAGGTTTATATTCTTTCCTGGAAATGGAATCCAGTACCAGGGGCCTATTCTAGCTGGTACTGCCTCTGAAGAAAAGAAAAAGTTCTAAGGCTTCTTACAGTAGGGAGGGGTTGCAGAGTCAAAATCACATTGAACATAATTTCAGATTTCTATATGGAACAGCTGAACTTCTTGTCGTTACTGTTATGATCTGTTGATAAAATATATCTCGAAACAGAGAAAAAAGAGATGAAAGAAAGGAAGCTATAAAGCCCAAACCCCAGGTCTTTCTCCTCTAAAGGAGAATTAGAGGAAGTGATTAGGGCTAGCCATCTTGGCACTGGATATCCATTACCTTTCCATGTTAGCTGGAATTTGAATGCAAAGTTAGTTTGTGTTCCATGGCCCTCTTCTTTCCTGTCCTGTGAGCCTCAGGTTGGGGAATGGATGGGACAGCCATCCAGCGTCTAAAGATCTGTAAGGGACTGCACATATGGAATTCACTCCAACATATTGTCATCCAAGCCAGGTCTTCCTTCTAATATTATTTACTTCTAGCAACAGAAACCTTTTCCTCCAGCATCCCACATTTGAAATCTTGGCATTGTCCTTGAGTCTTCCATCTTCTTCCTGTGTGGTAATTTAATTTATTCAGGCCTATCAGTTCATTCTATGTGCATTCCCACACATTCTCCCTTTCCTTTTCTATCATCATCACTCTTGTCTCTCCCTCAGAGTCTCATGCTAGAATTATTAAAATGGTTTTCTAACCTTTTTTTTTTCATCTCCTTATTTTGAGCTTCTCCTCCTCTAGTTGGTCCTGAATACCACTACCAACCTCTGTTTCTTTCTGCTTGGTAGGCCAAGTTCCCCAATTATAGGCCTACAACTCTGATTTTCAGTTTTCTTTTGCTGATTGAATCCTTGTAAAATGGTATGTTAGCACCGATCTAAATTTTTAAAAATACAGAGCTGTTCTGTATAGGGAATTTCAAGGGGAAATCTGGAGTATTTACTGTTTTATAGCCTCTACTCCCTATTGCCTCTTTGGTGATCACTATGATCTTCCCAGAACCCAATAACTCCAGATGATAAGTGTGATAACTACTGTTCAGCCAGGGGTTGGCAAACTTTTCATAAAGGGACAAATAGTAAATATTTTAGGCTTTATAGACCACATACCCATACTGTCGCTCTGTCACATATTATTATTATTATATTTATTTGTTTGTTTGTTTATTTACTTACACACTCTTTAAAAAGGTAAAGATCTGTTCTTAATTTATGGCTTACACAAAAATAGGCCATAGTCTGCCATCCCCCGAGGAGGATAATCCTAAACTTTTTATGGCACAAGGAGTCTTTCACAGACTGCCTCTGAATTCCCACCACTTTATCTATGGGAGGCAGATGAGGGAAGCTCTTCCAAGCATGGTTGCTGGAGCCAGACTGCCTTTTCTGCACTTACTACCTGTATGTCTTTGGGCAAGTTAGGGAGATTCTCTGTGCCTTGGTGTTCTCATCTGGAAAATGGAGCTAGTTGTAGAGACCTCCTAGGAGTGTTGAGGGAGTTAAACAGATCGGTGCATGTAGAGTGACCAGAGCAATGCTCTGGCAGATAAATATTTGATAAAAGTCAGCTATCAAGGTCATATTGCACTACTGTCAAATGTTGTTTTCATATAAAACTTTCTGACAGTCATATTGACGTTTTACCCAACAGTCTTGCTCATACTGTTTTCTACTTTCTTACTTGTCTCCACCTTCTGGATTCTAGATCCATAACATGGGTAATCCCACCTGGCTGGTGATTAGATGCCCAAGAGCAGACAAACAGCCTCACCTGGAGAGCCCTTTCGAGGCAACGCTTAGCCTAATATTATTGGGGCCGAACACCATGATGAGTGCCAAGCAGCACTGCTTCTAGGAGGGAGAGCTACACCGCCTACGTAGGACCTGCTAGGAGCTTCCCCAAACTGCTTCCTTATAGACAAAGACCACCTTCATCCAGCCCACAGAGCAGGCTGGAGAGGCTGAGAGGAAAGTTTTGGAGCCCTGAGTCATTTTCCATTCTTACCTCAAGGCAGATGAGAAAAGCTTCAAGAGAGTCTGTCAGGGGCCCTGTCGAGCTGAGAAACCTAAGGGCTGGTATTTAATTTCTGTCTGAGGATGACTAAAGCTGAAACTGGTCACCTGATACCAGCACAAAAAGGCTCTTGAGAGAGGCCTCTCTTCTCCTAATACAAAAAGAGATGTGTCCCGGGGCCCAATTTTAGACTCTCTAAGGGAGTTGACATGCAAATGTTTAAAGTATATTTTGCTTGAAGGGCCAAAACCCCTCACACTCGGAGCCTGGTTGGCTGAGTTTCTGGAAGGGAAGTACTAGGTGGTCCTGGAAA